>NC_072797.1:8004772-8307803 GCF_028583425.1 Eublepharis macularius | reverse complement strand
ATGGCGCGGGCAGCTTCTCAGCCCCCTGCGCTGCCTCCAGCACGCAGCGTGATGACGTCATCAAAATGATGTCATCACGCCGCGTCAGGAGCGCGCGCGCGTGAGGGCCGTCAAGTGTTGCCCCGGGCGCCGGGAGCGCTAGATCCAGCCCTGGGTGGGGCTGAGAGAGACCTGGAAGAGCTGTGACTGACCCAAGGTTACCCAGCCAACTTCAAGCGGAGAAGTGGGGACTCAATCCCGGTTCTCCAGATTAGAGTCCTGCTGCTCTTAACTGCTACAACAAACTGGCTCAAGGATGCTACACAGGCAGGCAAGGGCAAAGAACCTCTGCTTCTCACTTGCCTTTCGCTGGGGTTGCCGTAAGTCGGTTATGATGATTTGAGGGCACATAAATACATAATCTACTATCCTATATGTTGTCTATTAGATCAAGTTGGATGAGATGGCCTGCAAGGACGCTTCCAGCTCTAAGGCTCGTATGACTTACTGAGTATTTTGTTCATTTCCATTTTGATTGATTTCAATGGAGAACAATCCAGAGCCCTGCTTTGAAAGGAGCCCCAAGTAACTCTGCCTCCCCCTCTGGGTCTGCTACTGCAGTAATGGAAGACTGTGGAGTGACAGTTCCTTAGCAAACAATGATTGATGGAATCACTGCTGGCTCAGCAACAATGCAAGAATGATTGTCATTTGTTCATTTGTCATTATCCCCTTTCATTTACAGTACTTTAACAAATATAACAGAGCATGCTTTTTTTACTAGTTCAGATGCTCATTCAGCGCCAAAGGAATGCATATCACTAACGGAAGCTGAGACAGTTCCATCATTAAGTTAGTCATGGCAGAGTCAGGCCAAGGTTGGGAACAGTTGTACTGAAATCAGGTATGAGCAGAGATGGGGCAGAACATTTCCTAGAGCTGGGAGATATAGTCTTGTGGGTTGGTGTTGGGACATATAGGGTTGCAAGGCAGTGCTGTTGACTGGTGGGAGGGCTGTGGGTGAGGATATGGAGGGGGCTGTGACTTTGGCTGTGGCATCATGTCACTTCCAGTAAAAAAAATAAAAATGAAGTGACATAGGTAGCTCTAGGAATAACCAGAAACTCTATAGTAAATACATCGAGTCTCCAGCAATTCCTAGAACTGACTTATGTCACTTCCATTTTTTTTTCCTGGAAGTGAAGTAATCCCACCCACGATGCTGTGGGGGTTTTATTTTTTTTCTCCCACTCCCACCAGAGGATTCTTCTTCCCCAGGAGAATTGGGCCACTAGATACAGAATGCCAGCTTTCTATTCTTTTTATGGCAGGGTTGGCTGATCACAAACTTCATTTTGCTGGCCATTCTCAGGAGTCTGATGTCCTAGTTCCTACTGTCTTTTGAATCTGAAAGGGATTCTGAGGCCTAGGCACAAACCCATGTGTCTTGCTAAATAAGGGTCCAGTCATTAGGATTTGAGTTCAGGCTTTCTTCCGCTAGTATCATGTGAATGCAAAATATGGATTTGGTGACTGTTATCTATAAAACAAAACAGCCTGTGTAATCATCTTTTTAGGAGCAAACCGACATGGCTTTCAGTGTATATTCACAATCAGTTATTCAAATCTTGTGTATGCGCCAAGTTTCTGAATCTCAAATGACACATTAAATTGGATGCGCCAGTTGAGGGAGGTAATTAGCATACGAAATGGCTTTCCCGAGACTCGTGATGGGGTTGCTGAGCTTATCATGGAGGAGATTTTGACACAATCATGACAAGCAGCTCTCAGCAGTTCTTCAGCTTTCTCATTCGCTACCCCCTTCCGTTCATCTTTTCACCACCTGAGACATACCATTTTAGCATATTTTGCTGCAAAATCTTTGGTACCGACATTGCACATTACTTTGTTGGATGAAGTTGGTACGTTTTGTTGAGTTTCTTTGTCTGAGAGGGCACACACACATACACACACAATGCAAAGATCGGTTTCTCTCCATCTCCCTTTTTTAAAATGGTGGTGCTGAGAACTGAATAGTGTGAGAACTAGATATCACTAAGCAGATTGGTCGTGACTGGTGGCAGCAGAAGAAATTGGGAAGATCCTGCTAGCTTGCTAGCTGCAGTTGAAAAACACCTGGCCTGAGGTTTTTTGAGTGCAGTTACTGAAGTCTGGGTGTGACCAGAGGTATGAGCTCCATGGTGTGAACCAAAGGACTAGAGCTGAAGGACTCTTGGTCCCTGTTAGCCCAGGGCTTGTAACTTTGACCCTACAATGGTGTTGGGAAGTACCCTCAAGGCATAGCTGATGTGTGGTGACCACTGCTGGGCCTCTGCAATCCTGGTCTTCATTGGAGGTCTCCCATCCAATTACTAATCAAGGCTGACCTTGCTTAGCTTCCAAAATCTGATGAGATCAGACTTGCCTGGGCTAACTAGGTCAGGATGGGCCATAAGAGCCTAGTGAAAAAGGGAAAGGGCTGAGGCTCAGAGGCAGAGCCGCTGCTTGGCATGTGGAAGGTCCCAGGTTCAATCCCCCAGCATCTCCAGCTAAAAGGACCAAGTGGAAGGTGATGTGAAAGGCATCCACCTGAGACCCTGAAGAGCTGCTGCCACTCCAAGTAGACAATACTGACCTTGATGGACCAAAAGTTCTGATTCAACACAAGGCAGCTGCATATTCATATGACCTGTCCAGGATATGCTTGTTTTCTTTGTTCTGTTTATTTAAATTTTATTATTTAAACTGATAGCTGTGGAAATTTATATTGGTCCCTTCGGGTCCCTCTGGAAAGAAGCTGAGAAAGGTCCAAATGAATGAACAAATGAATGAGAAATCTCTGTTGCTGAGAAACTTCATGTCAGATCTTGATACCTTCCATGTAAATTCCAACAAGTGGTTTCTTTGAATAGGACCTTCAAAAGTCACCCCAACATATGGTTTTTGTATTACATTTTCATTCCATCTTTCCTGGCATGGGGCCATGGCTCAGTGGAAGTACATCTTTGAAGAGAACGATGGTTTACTTTAATGGTGAGTTGTTTGTGAAGCCAGTATTTAGGTTCTCATTGATCATTCCAATCCTGGGCCGTTTTCACATGTCATTAACATCATGCAACATTGCACAATGCTCATGGAACAGCGGCGACTTCATGGGACAATTTCTGACATCATTGTGCCACGAAAACGGAATCATGATGGGGGGATGTCAGAAACTGCACCATGAATTTGCCACCATTCCATGAATGTTGCACAATGTTGCACGATGTTAACAACATGTGAAAATGGCCTTGATTTGCCTAGATAAATACTGGTTTTAATGCTTTGTTCAGTTGCGAGGTTGGCAGTAGCAGGAACAACTCACATTCAAACACGTACCTACATTATGCAAAAACCATTGCCAAGTCTATCTGTGTGTAATAAACCACCTTCATCCCTGGCTTCAGATTCTGCTTCGATATATCTTAACTTCTATGACTTGGACAACCCAGGCAAGCTCATCAGATCTCAGGAGCTAAGCAGGGTCTGTCTTGGTTAGTAATTGAATAGGAGATACCTCCAACAAAGACCAGGGTTGCAGAGGCAGGCAATGGCAAACCACCTCTGTTTATCACTTGCCTCGAAAACCTCACCAGGGGTTACCATAAGTCAGCTATGGACTTGACTGCACTCCCCACCACCATATCTAAATTAACCATGGTGAATGGAATAACCTGTGTTCAGATGTTCATATGAAATTTCATTGATTTAAATAAACTGTGCTTTCGTGTCATGCCTGAACAAAGCCAGTATCTGGCTCTGTTAGCAGTCAGACCCCTTCCTCATGCTAAGAGGACGGTGTATGGATGGAATATCATAAATGCCCCTCATAAGTCCAAGGCACTGCCTGACCCAGAGTGGATGCCAGCTGGGTGGGAGCCTGGAAAACTACCAGAACATGAGTCAGAGGTGGTTGACGCAGAGATAATGAAGTTTCCTGAGAAAACCCTTGCCTAATCCCATCAGTGCCTTGCAATACTTCCCCCTCACTCACCTATCCTAATCAAAGCTATTCAGCAAACCTGAGAGCCTTTCCCATCCAGTACTTCCCAGGTCATCAAGTAATATTTTCCCTTATAGTTTTTCCCATATACTCCTCTTCTAATTCATTTTTCTTCCTCTGCACAAGTCATTGTTTTTGTAACAGAGCCAATTTGGTGTAGTGGTTAAGAGTGTGGGACTCTTATCTGGAGAAACAGGTTTGATTCCCCACTCCTCCACTTGATGCCAACTGGGTGACCTTGGGTCAGTCACAGCTTCTAGGTGCTCTCTCAGCCCCACCCACCTCACAGGGTGGTTGTCGTGAAGATAATAATAGCACACTCTGAGTGTGGCATTAAGTTGTCCTGAAGGGTGGTAGATAAATCGAATGCTGTTGTTGTTGTTGTTATCAACAAGATGTCACGCTTGTCCCAGGGAATGTTTTGCCCTATAATTGGGCTCCCTATCCATGTGCTCTGCGTGCATGTTCTGAATCTATACACCCACCCTCAAGTTCAGCCTTCTTCTTCCTGCCATGAAACACTGGTCATTTTCACTGCTGCCTTCGTGGACACCTCCTATCTTCAAGCCTGTTAATTATCCACCCCCCCTCACTTTGTTCCCTGCTTTTCCTAATATGTGTATTGTGTGTGATATTCTGTACATTTGCCTTTTATTTCTCTTTGATAAAAAGATCTTTCCAGTTAAATATCTGCCTTTATTTGAAAGTTCTTTGAGGAATAATCCCTGTAAACATAGGTGAAGATTCCTAGTTACGGTTTGGTGCAGTGGAGCACGGGATTCTAATCTGGAGAGCCGGGTTTGATTCCCCACTCCTCCACTTGAAGCCAGCTGGGTGACTTTGGGCTAGTCACAGTTCTCTGGAGCTCTCTCAGCCCCACTCACCTCACAGGGTGTTTTGTTGTGGGGATAATAATGACATACTTTGTAAACTGCTCTGAGTGGATATTAAGTTGTCCTGAAGGGCAATATATAAATCGAATGTTGTTGTTGTTATTATCATCATCATCATTACACGCGCTCGCTTGCCTCCTTTAATGCCAATCCCTGTAACTAATTAAGAAGACCTATTTGGGTAACAGCTCAGGTATGGTTCCATTTTTGACATGGATTATAATGTGTAGTTGGGTCTAAGTAGAGATTTTGGACTGGGAACACTGTGATGGGAAGTGACTTTGTAAAATATAAACCATATATTCTTCCCCTCCCCTTTTTGCACAGGTTTAATACAAACTTTTGTAGTAGCAGAGAAGTAAAGCTCTTTTCTTGATTCTCAAAAAGAACCAAGGTCTTTCTGTCTTTCACAAAAGGGAAGAAGGGGAGGGGAGCTTCCAGACTCATAAATAATGAATATATATATATAGATCCCCCCTCTTTTTTTTCAAAGATTATTTCCTTGGGGAAATAATAATGCAGTTCAGTGATGCTTGACATTTTTATGGGGACCGTGGATGGAACTAATGTTTGCCTAATTGTTTCTGGCATCTAAACGTGAGCTGCACACGGTAAGATCAGATGCGCAACAAGGTGGAGAGGGAGCTTAACCTAGATGAGGAAGAAGTCTTGAGTCTTGAGTTCCTGTTGCTGTGGAGAAGAGGAAAGAGAGTTTTGGGAGCGTAATTTTTTAAAAATATGTTTTATTGCGTTGGTTTGGAGTCAATATGAAGGTGAGGGGGAGGGGATTGTATGTTGTTGTTCTATCCAATAAATATTCACTAAGAATTGTGGCAATTACTGCTTGATGAAGCAAAAGAGGTAGGGCTCTTTTTGCTCAGTTTTTGTTTTGTGTTACGGTCAGTGACTGCTTTAGAAGATTAGACATAGCTTCTGAGAAGGAAGGTCTGAGTAGGAAGGAATGTGGACTAGTAAGGTTGCCAGCTGAGCTGGCAACTCTTGGGAGATTGGTGAGGGTAGGACTTACTCTAAAGGCTTCCACAAAACATCACAACATCATTTTTGGCTGTGTAATCTGAAGCGATATCACAACATCCTGGGATGCTCTATGGTAAAATTCATAGAGTTCCAAGTGAAACCTAGAGCATCCCATGATGCAGTGACATCTCTTCTGTAATACAACCATGAGGTTACAGAAGCATGGATCAGCGTGGCCAGATCAACTGAATCTAGGTCGCACCAGATGCAGCTGATAGAAGGCACTCTGGGCGACCATGCCAACCTGTTTTTCAAGGAACAAGGCATGGTTCATGAGCACCCTTAAACTTGTGACCTATTCTGAGAAAACCAACTTCACTCCATCCAGGACAAGTGGATTCAGTCCCTCTAGAATTTCTGCCTTCCAAACCAGCATTTCATAGAATCATAGAATCATAGAGTTGGAAGGGGCCATACAGACCATCTAGTCCAACCCCCTGCCCAGTGCAGGATCAGCTGAAAGCATCTCTGACCAAGATTCATCCAGCCTCTTCTTGAAAACTCTCAGTCAAGGGGAGCTCACCACCTCCCTAGGCAGCTGATTGCACTTCTGAACTACTCTGACCGTGAAAAAGTTTTTCCTAATATCCAGCCGGTACCTTTGTGCATGTAGTTTTAGCCCATTGCTTCACATCCTACCCTCTGCTGCCAACTGGAACAGCTCCCTGCCCTCCTCCAAATGACAGCCTTTCAAATATTTAAAGAGAGCGATCATGTCCCCCCCTCAACCTCCTCTTCTCCAAACTAAACATTCCCAAGGCCCTCAGCCTTTCCTCGTAGGGCTCAGTCTCCAGACCCCTGATCATTCTTGTCGCTCTCCTCTGCACCCTCTCAATTTTGTCCACATCCTTTTTAAAGTTTCTTCTGTCTTGTCTGGATTCATCTTCCACTATACATTGCAGGTGGAGAATCTGGGACAACCTGACAATTTTTTTGAAATTAAATAAGGTTGCCAGGTCTGGCTTGGTCACAAGTGAGAGACTGGAGGAGGGGGTAGATTTTGCCTTAGAGTTTTTGAGAATTCTTTCATAAGCATGATAGTACTTCTGGTTTTTCCCTGGAAGTAATGTCATGGCATCAGCCCAACAGTCATTATTTTAAAAACTTTTCTCCCACCGCCATTGAGAGCAGTGGCAGAAAAGAGAAGTGGGCAATCCTAACCTCAAGGATTGGGTCCACAGCATGCTTGAGGAGGGGCAAGAACAGAGCCCAGTAGGTCTTCATGTGTCCAGCCATGAGCCTAATTTTTTTGGTCAAATCCAGAATCAGAATGCAATTTTTGTTGGTCCAGAGACCAGAGCAAAACATCTGTTTATTGACCTAAAATGTCGAGTGCAAATGTTATTTGAATAGAGTTTGGGTTGTGAACTCCAACTTGGAGAACAGGTTGGGGGAGCCATGGTATCAGCTCCTGTCCCTTTTACTCTCTCTGAGATAGGGTTGCTAGCTGGTGGCTGGCATCCAATAGGACATTTGGGGGGGGGCATGGAGATGCCATCTCATCAATGGTGTGACATTATTTCCCATGTGAACCCAGAACTGATATCACACTGCTCTATGATTCAACCAAAGCTTTAAGGTAACCATAGAGTTTCTGCTGAATCCTAGAGATGTGTGATGGCACTTCTGGGTTTCTCCAGAAAATGATGGCATGCCATGGACTCATCGACATTTTTTTTTTGCATGATTCTCAAACCCTTGTCAGCTTACTGAGCTGCAGTGAGATTTGGGTGGCAATAGAAAACCAGCTCTGGCCTAGTTCCCGCTGAGTTCTGCCTCTGTCTAGACTTTTCATTTCAGACTACAGGATGGGTTTCACATGTACTGATGCGAAACCCTATGCAGAAAAAAACAACAACCTCACATAGAAAATTAGTATGTTTGGGAGAAATCCAGGATAAAAGCTTTCTTCCTGACAAATCAAAAAGAGTCCAGTAGCACCTTTAAGACTAACCAATTTTATTTTATTGTAGCATAAGCTTTCGAGAATCAAGTTCTCTTCATCAGATGCCTGATCCGAACTGGTCAAATACAGAAGAGGAGGGGAGGGGAAAGAAGGGGACATATATCACAAGACGACAGGATGCAATTAGTGTGAAGGCAATCAAAACATTCCTTTGCTTGTAAATGTAAACATCTCCTTTTGGTGTGGAGTCAGTTTGCCGTGTTAGTTTGCCGCAGTGAAGGTATACAATTCCTATGTAGTATAAGCCCTCGATAACCACAGCTCTCCCTGCCAGCTGCATCTGACAAAGAGAACTGTTGTCCCCGAAAGCCCACACGTACTCAGGCTGAGATTCCTGACAAATGGCTTTATATATACAAGGAACATTATTTTTGAAGGAACGTTCACTCAAACGAGTGCCCATAAACTGTCTGAAGAAGTACAACCAAGGATCGCTTTTATGACTTATTTAGCACAAGGCCTGAAGAAATTCCCTTTTACCCATAGTCAAACGATCGGAAGACTACTGCCACCCACATTCTCTTGTCCTTCGTTGCTTAACTCAAGTCTATCCCATACACCTAAAGATCAGGGTCAATTGCCTGGGTCAGCTCTGGGTGTCTCTGCCACTTCACCTCCACACCCAGATTTATCTCTCATGTTAAAGATAGAGAACATGCTTTGAATCATTCCGATATGTTAGCTTCCTCTTTCCCAGCAGGTATTCTTGGGGGCCTAATATTTTTCTCCCTTTATGGCTCTATTATGCCATCGCCATCACTTTCTCTAATCAGGCCCTTAAATCTTGGGTTGTTTTACTTCTTGGGAAGTCTCGTCCTGTTGCCATTTCCCTTCCCTTGTCTCGAGCCTCTTGGTTTTATCCCACCTAATGCTTTCTGCCTCTGACTTGGCAAATGTCTTAGCGGCAGATGAGCGAAGGAAGTGTCATGTTAAATTAAATGATGCTAGAGAAGCCTCTAAGGGGGAAAGAAAATCCAAAAACAACCCTGTGACAGCCCATCTGAAAAACAGCTGAGGTCTCCCGGGAACGTCCACTGTCTAGGATTATGGAGTGTTCATGTATTGATCGTCTTTTGCAGCACTATTGAAAGGGCGTCTTCAGCAAATCATAGAATGGGTATTAATGTTCAGGGACAAGGCATGGGTCATGCTTTAAATTTCCTAAAATGCTGGAGGTAGCTCAAATCCTTGCTGACTTTAAGATTATAAAGCAACAGCAACAGGTGTCCCCTCACTTGTGCCATTTTCGGCTTGGTCTCTGCCGACCAATTTTCATGTGATTTGTACTAACAAAATGCACTGTTTGTGCAGTCTGCGTCTTCTACAGAACCCTGTATTCTGAGTTACACTCTAATTCCAAACATAATTTCCCGTTATAATCAGTGCCTCAAAAAAAAAAAAAAAAGTCTTTAACTTTACTGTTTCCTGTTGCAAGGGAAGGAAAGGTTCAAGATTTTGAGAGGGAACCAATGAAGATATTGGCAAGGAAATGCATTATTAGTTTCTTTTACATAGTGTTTCTGCAGATTCCCTAGAGCATGTGTGTGTGAGAGAGTGCCATCAAGACACGACCGACTTATGGCAACCTCAAGCAAGAGATTTTCAAGGCAAATGAGAAGCCAAGGTGGTTTGCTGTTGCCTTCCTCTGCAAAGCGTTCCTTGGTGGTCTCCCATCCAAGTACTGACCCTGCCTAGCTTCCAAGATCTGACGAGATCGGGCTATACCATGCTGCCTTCCCTCCCAATTCCTGGAGTGACCTCATTCGTTTTTCCCCGGGAAGTGACATCGTGGTGCATACAAAACCATTGCCTGCTGATGTCCCTGCCTTCCAAGCTCCTAGCAGTTGCCTGCCACAGCCATAGAGGATGAGTCTATCAATGGCTACTAGTCATGGTAAGCAAAGAGAACCTTCATATTCAGAGGCAATACATCTCTGAAACCCAATGCTAGAAGGCAACATCAGGCAGGGTTGACAGGTCCTCTACTATGGTGGGGATCTCCTGCCCCCAGCCCCCACCAGCTGCCACTCCTTGCCACTGCTCACCCAGATGGTGGAGGGGGGAGAGATAAAGGAGTTCAGGAATAGGGGAGGCAGGCTGACACACACTCATGTGAAACGAGTTGTTAGGAATGCCAAGCAGTTCTCAAGAAACTTCATTATTTATCATTTATTTATTTATTTGATTTATACCCCGCCCTCCCCACAAATGGGCTCAGGGCGGCTAACAACATTCATAAAATACACTGAAAATCACAAAACCATAACATCAATCATAATCTTTAAAAAGTCATAAAAATAGTCCAGGTGCAGGCTATTTAAACAAATATTTGGGAGTCGGTATACGGGCATAGCAGATGGCCAAGGGCAGCCCTAGAAAAAGTGGTGGTCTTAGATGGGACACCCGCTGGCACTCAACCAAATGCCCGGTGGAACGTCTCCATTTTCCAAGCCCTGCGGAAATGTAGCAGGTCCTGCAGGACCCGGATCTCAATCAGGAGTGCGTTCCACCAGGCTGGGGCCCTGGCCCTGGTTAAGGCCAGACGAATGTCCTTCAGGCTGGGGACCACCAGGAGTTGCTTGTCTGCAGAGAGCAACACCCTGCAGGGGATGTAATGGAAGAGGCGGTCCCGCAGGTATGCAGGTCCCAGTCCGAGAACAGCTCTAAACAGTTTAAGTGTAAGAGTTTAAGTTCTTTATTGAAAAGTTGCCAGTTCATACCCTTACGCCATCCTTGCCAGGATTCATGGTTACAGGTACACATCAAACACATATAGGCTGAAGAGCGTGAGCTATTCCCAAGGCCTCTCCCACCAGTCCTACGTCATCTAACATTCAGCGAGGAAGCAGCTAGGCAGGGAGAAAAGATCCAAGCGGGGAAAAACAGGAGGAAGGAAAAATGGGATGTTCAAGGTCATGTCAGTGGCTCTCTCCCTGAGAAGGAGAAGGGAGGGTACAGATAACAGCTAGAGCAAACACTTCCCTCGCATACTTCCCTACCATGGGTCCAAGCAGCAAGGTTAGTAGCTTAGGCAGCCGAAGCGAAACATACTGTCAGTGGTTGATCCTGACAAAATAAACAGGGCCACGCCAGAGCATGACAGGTGATGGTAAGCAGTGCACCTGAAACGAGCACATGCACCTATGTCTCTTTTTGATTACATCATTTCTGGTATGACCCAGAAGTGATGGGTTCATACCAGGGATGTTTTTTTAAAAAAATCAACCCCAACCATAGTGTTTGGGGTCAATTTCTAAAGAATTCACCCAAGGTTGCACCAGAAACGGCACAATCAGTTTGAGGTGTGGGCGCATGCACACACTCTGTGAGTGCGCATAGGTGAGTACCTGTGCCCTCCATGCCCTCTGTGCCCTCTCCCCCTCTGATTTTGACATGGGAAGACATGGCAGCCTTGACATCAGGTGGCAGATTTGGCCTCTGTGACCTGTTTGTAGGCCCTGCAGGGCAAAAAGCTCTGTCAATGAAGACCCGGGCCCAGCAGGACGTATTATCGTTCAGCCAGGCCTGTAAGACGGAGCTGTTCCGCCAGGTGTTCGGTGGTTGAAGGGGGTGGTGCCATGTTGGCCTCCCACCTTTTTGGTGGGGGGTTCTCCCCTCCATTGCACCTTAAAGTATTTGGTTAATTTATTTTATTATTGTTTATTGTATGTTGATTTTAGACATTGTTTTCCTGTTTTTATTGATTTTAACAGTTGTTCACCACCCAGAGCCCCTGAGGATGGACGGTTTATAAATCAAAACAATTACAATGACAATGACAATGACAATGACAATGACAATGACAATGACAGTGACAGTGACAGTGACAGTAACAATGACAGTAACAGTAACAGTAACAGTAACAATACTTTAATTCGGGGTCATCTTATGAAGGTGATGGGCAGTACTGAACAAAATACTTCTTCACACATTGCATAATTAACATGTAGAAGTTGCTGCCACACAGGGTGACAATGGCCACTTAGATGGCTTCAAACAAAAGTCAGAAAAACTTGCAGAGGACCAGTTCACCAGCTATCACAACGGCTAAATGGAATCTCCGTATTCAAAATTTGGGGGGCATTATAAGATGCAGGGCTGTTTCCTTGCAAGAAGCTCACAAACTTCTTGGAAGCAAGTTGGAAAAAAGGGTGGTGGTCTTCAGCAATCTTTGGGTCTGATTCAGGATGGATCTTTTTATAGAATGATAAAATCAAAGAGGTGGGAGGTGACTTACAAAGCATCTAGTCCAACCCCCTGCCCAATGCAGGAACGGCCTAAAGCATTCACCCAGCTCCTCCTTGAAGACTGCCAATGAGGAGGAGCCCGCCACACCCCTAAGCAACCAATTCTACTGCTGAATTACTCTTACCATGAAGAAGTGTTTCCAAATGTCCAGCTGGTTCTTTCCCTCCTGTAGTTTAAACCCATTGTTTTGAATCCTGTCCTCTGCTGTCAATAGAAACAGCTCCCTTCCCTCCTCACATGTTATGTTTTATGTTATGTGAGCCTTTTAAATACTTAAAGAGAGTGATCATGACTAGACATGGGCACGAACCGCATTACGAACTTCAAAAACCCACAAAATTGGCGATCGCGCGATCGCGATCTAGCAGTTCATGATTGTCCATGGCAAACGAACCAGCATTCGGAAGAAGCCTGGCTCGGTGCATTTGGCCGTGGTTTGGTAAGCCAGACAGTCAGGCGCCATCAATCAATTCCCCTGGAAACGGAGCCGGGGAAATGCCTGAACTCTGTCTGTGCTCCTTCTGTCGCCCTGGAAACCTGAATGGAAGCCCAGCTTACCTTGATCGGCAGGTCTTCCTTCCAACCATGGAGCTGCAAAGTGGTTACAAGTTGGGAGAAGACACACGGGGAAGGGAAGGTGGGGGTGTTCTGTAGCCACGGGCACTCCAATCTCATCCCTGCAAACCCTGATGGCCAAACACAGAGCTCCTGTGACCTCAGCTTATAAAAAGCACTGCACTCCTAGGCTGGCTTTCATTTTCAGTGAGCAGTGGAGTGTGAGAGCTGTTGCTTGCTACTTGCTAGCCTTGGGGAGAGACAGAGAGAGTATAATTGAGCTTGGATTTTTGTGGGAGTTTCCTGGGGGGCTCAGATTGGAGAGGGTATAACTCCAAGATCCCTATTGCAATCTTGACCAAACTTGGGTACTGGCTGGAGGAGAGCCTGCTACACACTCCCTGTGAATATGGGATCTCTAAGGGCCAAGCTACAAGTGACAAATGACACTTGAACGACAAGTGTATTTCTCCCTGTTCACTTGCCCTCCACTCAATCCACTTGCCGTTCAAGTGTCATTTGTCACTTGTAGCTTGGCCCTCAGTGCAACAGGGACTGTTCTGAGCACCACGAATTGTGAACCGTGAACCGGTTCGGCAACGGGAAATGACCGTTGTGGTTCGTGACTTCGGGATTGTCATCAGCACCAAACCACGAACTGCGGATTCATTAATTTTTTTTGGTTCGTGCCCATGTCTAATCATGACTCCCCTCAATCTTCTCTTCTCCAAACTGAACATTTCCAGGTCCCCCAGTCTTTCCCTGTCTCAGGCCCCTGATCATCTTGGTTGCTCTCCTCTACATTCATTCCAATTTGTTTACATCCATTTTGAAATGAGATGTATGCAATACTCCAGGTGGGGCTTGACCAACTCAGTATATAATGGGACAATGACATCCTGTGATTTAGATGTTAAGCCTTTGTTAGTACATCCCAAGATTGCATTCACCATTTTTGCAGCAGCATCACACTGACTGCTCATATTTTGCTTCTCATCTACCCATATCCCGAGATCTATTTCACACACACTGCTACCCCCAAACGTATCCCTCATCCAGTATGCACGCTTTGCATTTTTGAGTCTCATACATATGTTACTTTCTTAAATGAAATCAACTTACAACTTTCCCAAGGAATAATATTTCTATATAGTTGAAATCTAAAGTGCATATTTCAAAATGTCTACATTTTACTTATAATCTTTGGGTTTTGCAGTGTGGTGGTAGAACTTTCTTAAAGATTAAAGTTTGGTGGCGTGTCATAAGAACTTCTGGTATGAGACAGTAGGCAGAGGTGGGGGAGCTGATAAGGAACGAGACAAAAGGAGCTAGGCACCGAATTGCATTTCCTACCCAATGCAGGTAGTATTTCTGCACCAATAACTACATTGCATTCAGTTCTGGATGTTTTACTAAATACTAAATTTTTATTTGCTGTATATATTTCTATTCTATGTATTTTGTTTTTATTGTGGACAATAATCTGCTTTATTGCGGAGGATATCTACGCTAATAACTATGGCACATAAAATCCTGTTTATTTTTCTTAAAGCGAAAAGGGGGCCTGCATAGTCTCACACACAGAAAATGCCTTTCTGGGGGCTGCCATGTTGACTATCCTTGGGAACAGCCTGCAGTCCTGTCCAATGTCTTTTCTTGTATGAACACAAGAGCAGGTCCGTTGAACAAGTCTAAGGCCCAACTAGACAAACATCATGTTTCTAATAGTGTCATAGAGTCTCTTTGCATGAGACATCTGACACATGAAGAACACGTGTCAGGAGATGTGATGGTAGCCGAGAAGGGTAGTTAAAAAAGACAGAGCTGGCAGCAGGGCAAAGGCTTTGCTATACACTAGAGTTGTGTGTAGGGGCTGTGAAATGCCAGAAGGAAAACTTCAGCCCATTAGAACCTCTCAAGGTCCGAGCCCAGGTCTGGAAGGCAGTTCCAGCCCATTTCCATTCCTTGCTGCCCTCTGGTTGTGATCTCACAGTTTTAGACTGGAGAGGTGAAATTTACAAAGCCTTCAGGGAGGCAAAGATGAAATTAACAAACCCTCTGAGGAGCGATCTCAGCCGGTTCTGTCTTCTTAAACTACGCTTCCTGGCTAACATTGCATCTCCCTACACTTGATGAACACATGGTGAGGTATCTCGTGTAGAGAGACTCTTAGAAGCCCATAAGTAAGACATGAACAGAATGTGTATCTCCTGTTAGTCTGATGCATCTAATATTCATCAGAGACCACATCTCAGGGGACCTATTTTACTGAACTATCACGGCTAGTAACCATTGATTGCATGAATTCATCTGTTTCCTTTTAAATCCAACTAACCTAGTGGCCGTCCCAGCATCTTCTGGCCTCTCATTCCACAGTTACTAAAAAAGTATTATATCTTACCTTTCTGGAAAGTTCAGCTAGTTAGTTGTTGTGGGTTTTCCGGGCTGTATTGCCATGGTCTTGGCATTGTAGTTCCTGACGTTTCGCCAGCAGCTGTGGCTGGCATCTTCAGAGGTGTGGCACCAAAAGACAGAGATCTCTCAGTGTCACAGTGACGAAACGTCAGGAACTACAATGCCAAGACCACGGCAATACAGCCCGGAAAACCCACAACAACCATTGTTCTCCGGCCGTGAAAGCCTTCGACAATACTTCAGCTAGTTAGTTTTATTGGCTGACTCTTTCTCCTCCTCCCTCCTTCCTTGTTCTGCACTGGGTGAACAAGAAGAATACTTTGGTTGCCTTCCCCACATCAACTCTGAAAATAGTTTTTCACTGTAGAGGGCTTCTCTCTGACTTGGATGGCCCATCGTATATCAGAATCTAAGCATATCTCATCTCATCATATCTCAGAATCTAAGCAGGGTTGGCCTGATCAGAACTTGGATGGGAGAACACAAAGGAAGTCTAGGTTGCTACATGGAGGCAGGCAATGTCAAACCACCTCTGAATGTCTCTTGCCTTGAAAGTCCTACAGGGTTTCTACAAGTCAGCTGTGATTTGACTGTTTTCCACCACCAGAGGGCTTCAGACAGCTGAGTTTATAGGCCACTGACTCATAAGTCCTGATGGTTATGTACAGAAGAGCATAGAGTGCTTAAGCTATTTGCCACCCCAGTCGGAAGGAAGAGACAGACACCAAGCTTGGATCTAAGGGCCACTTTATTAATAAAACATTAACCAGAAACAGCAACTAATAACTGTGGCAAGGGCAACTAATGGTAAAGGTCAAGCGACATGGTCTATCACTGGACCTCCACCTTGACCTGTCCTGGTGAGCCCCAAAGCCCCAGGTGTGAGCCATCCTGGTAGATGGCCATAACCCAGGCAGCCAGCAAATTGGATCCCCCCCTTTCAAGTTCCTAAACCTCAGCTGTACAGCAGTGAGGGAAGAACTTGTACACGGGGTTCCCCAAGACAGTCTGCTCACGCAGCATGGCAGCCGTCTCAAGCAGTACCATCCGCTCCTGGCAGACCCCTCTTCCTCATGAATGGAGAAGTGCCAGGGGTGCTCATTGGCCTGCTCCCTATTCCACAACTCTATCCTGTCTGTGACATCACTAATCTCAGCAAAGGTGCAAGGTAGGCGACCCACCCACACACTTGCACCCTGTGCCAATCTGGGTGAAAAGGGGGGGGGATTCCTACCTGGCTCTGAATACAGCAGCCAGCTAACCCTGCACCAAAACGGGGTGAGGAGGGTGGGCCAAGTGCTTGCAAAGACTGCAGCCGGGGGCAGGCGGAGCTGCCCAAAGAGGCTGCAGGCTTTGCCCCCCCCAGCAAAGACCCAGATGCCCAGGAAACTGGCTGCCTCCTTCTCCTTCCGAGGAGGCAAAGAGCAGCCCACGGCATGCATGGCCGGCAGCCAAATGGGCCGTTTTCATAGGAGAGTCTGTCTAGAGGCACAGTCCATTTCAAATTGACCACAGAAGTCCATCCAAAGTTGAGAGAGGATGACCTCCTAGAATAAGGTGGCAGACAAAAGTACATGCAAGCTCTTTAGGCAGGGAGAGGAGCAGGCACGGAAAGATGCAGATGAATAGGCGGAAACCCTCAGAAAAGACTAGGTTGTCTCAGCTGGGCCAAAGTTTGGGAAAAGACCCAGACCTGTCCTGAAACCATTTATAACCAGGTAAGGTTAGGAGTATGCGAGAGAGATGGAGCTGGGATGGGAGCCTGATGTAGGAGGCCAGCCATCTTCTATTTAGATATCTTATAATGCAGGGTTCACATCAGAGGTTTCTACTCTGCACTCTGTCTCTGCATGAAGACAGAGTCTTGGCCAATTTGTGTCTATAAATGTTGTCACATTGCAATCAACTTTGGTGATGTCAGTATGGGGCTTTCGAGGCAAGTGAGAAGGAGAGGTGGTTTGCCATTGCCTTCCTCTGTGGAGTCTTCCTTGATGGTCATCTGTCATGTATGCTAGCATCCATGCCATTATTATGTTGTGTCCATATGCCATATGCCATTATTGTGCATGCCATAGTTGCATTTTATACTAAGAGTGATATAAATGATATAAGCATCCATGCCATCCTTGTGTTATACATATCGCCATAATGCCTAAGTTCCATACTGTACCTTATGCCTTTCATATAATTCATCTGAAGGTGTTTAGATTGCTAATACTAATTTCTAGAGGAGCAAACGACCTCTCTCTTATCTCTAAGAAATATGTGCTTTCGCTTTTGAGAGGCCTTGGGCCGAAGCTGCGGCTGTGTGCTGAAATGAATCTTTTCACAGAAGAGAATGATTTCATTCTGTACTTTGTCTAGACTAAACTGCTTGGTTCCCATGTAACTTTTTAGGTTTTCGTGCCTGAATGCAAAGGGACAGGAGAATGACCCTCTATATCAGTATTCCTATTGTTTAACTAATTACTTCTGCTAACTTCTCCCTATGAGTGGATACCTGAACTGAATAGTTATCTAAATAAGGTTTCTTCAACCAATGCATTTGTTTGCTTGCTGTGAGGGACTTTGGAATCTTACTGCCAGGGACTGACACCCTAGGACTGACATCATCCATTCATGTAT
Organism: Eublepharis macularius; assembly: GCF_028583425.1. Classification (NCBI taxonomy): domain Eukaryota; kingdom Metazoa; phylum Chordata; class Lepidosauria; order Squamata; family Eublepharidae; genus Eublepharis; species Eublepharis macularius. Next base: position 8,290,042 of record NC_072797.1, on the reverse strand, counting down.
TCACCCCATTTAGCTTCTGAGATCTGATGAGATCGAGCTCTACCGTGCTGAGATCAGGCTGCTATGTTGACCACTATCCTTGAGAACAGCCTGCACTCCTGTCCAATGCCTTTTTCTTGTAGGAACACAAAAACAGTTCTGTTGAACAAGTCCAAGGCCCAGCTAGATGAACATCATGTTTCCAATAGTGTCCCTGGAAAATTCATATGGTCAAGGTTTATCTTCAAACTTGCCACCTGCTCCACTCCTAATACCAGCTGGGTGAAGGCAGGGGGTGGACATTGCCACCTGCTCCACTTCTAATGTCACCTGGGTTAAGTTGGGTGGTGGGCATTGCCACCTGCCTCACTTCTAAAACCAACTGGGTGAAGGTGGGAGGTGAGCATTGCCACCTGCTCCCATCCAGCTCCCAGCCTGGGTTTCCCACCATGGAACATTTTCTGGAGGGACATGGTGCCTTGCCCTAGGCTTCCCTCTGTGGCAGCACCCTCTGGTGGTGCACAAGGGTATAAAGTGAGTTGTCTGAAATACGCTTACTGAATTATATAGTAAGATGATGCTCTCTGAGAGTTTTAGTCTTGCTGCATTGCTTTATACTTACATAATGACAAGAGCCAGTTTGGTGTAGTGGTTAAGAGCACGGGACTCTAATCTGGAGAGCCGGGTTTGATTCCCCACTCCTCCACAAAGCCAGCTGGGTGACCTTGGGCGAGTCACAGTTCTCTTGAGCTCTCATAGCCCCACCCACCTCACAGGGTGATTGTTGTGGGGTAATAATAGTAACACTTTGTAAACCGCTCTGAGTGGGCATTAAGTTGTCCTGAAGGGCGGTATATAAATCGAATGTTATTATTATTATAATTTTGTATTGTGTAACACACCACATCTAATGCTTCATGCTTTGTGTCAGATGTCCATCATCCTCAGACTATCACATTGCTTATTAGATGTTGCATCCTGTTGATTCCATTGATGTACATGCCATAATTTGCCTTGTGTATCTGTGAGAAAGGTAAACTATTAAATAAATGAATAAATACCCATGTGTTGGCTGAACGAGGTGAACGAATCCTGTCAAATAGCCAGCAGAGGTGGGATAACTGTATCTGTGGAGGACTTGGCTCAAAGATGACAGTTTTGCTTTGTTCACTGAACGGTTTACCCACTGGAGATGGGCCATGGCTCAGTGGCAGTGTTTGCATTCCATGTAGAAAGTCCCAGGTTCAATTCCCCACATCTCCAGCTAAAAGAATCAGGCAGTAGGTGACGTGAAAGATCTCTGTTTGAGACCCTGGAGAGCTTCGGCCAACCAGAGAAAACAACACTCAAAGTGGCCTTTTCCATTTTTTCAGTGCCTTTTCTGGGAATGCACGTTTTATGGTCCCTGAAAAGACGCCGAAAAACGAACACCAAACAGCCCGCAACCGTTTTGCAAACTGAGACATCACCAGAGCTCCATGAGAAGGAAAGAGCCCTTGACAGCCCAGCAGTCTGACTTAAGGCTGCTTCGTACATGTGTTCACGTGTTCATTCATGGTTCCCCAAGAAGCATGATATTCTGTGAATTACATTTCTTAGTTCATATTGTGCCTTCCTTCCTTCCTTCCTTCCTCCCCTCCCTCCCTTCCTTCCTTCCTTCCTTCCTTCCTTCCTTCCTTCCTTCCTTCCTCCCCTCCCTCCCTCCCTCCCTTCCTTCCTTCCTTCCTCCCTCCCTCCCTCCCTCCCTCCCTCCCTCCCTCCCTCGTGGTTCCCCAAGAAGCATGATATTGTGTGAATTACATTTCTTAGTTCATATTGTGCCTTCCTTCCTTCCTTCCTCCCCTCCCTCCCTTCCTTCCTTCCTTCCTCCCCTCCCTCCCTCCCTCCCTCCCTCCCTCCCTCGTGGTTCCCCAAGAAGCATGATATTGTGTGAATTACATTTCTTAGTTCATATTGTGCCTTCCTTCCTTCCTTCCTCCCCTCCCTCCCTCCCTCCCTCCCTCCTCCCTTCCTTCCTTCCTTCCTTCCTTCCTCCCCTCCCTCCCTCCCTCCTCCTTCCTTCCTTCCTCCTTCCTCCCTTCCTCCCTCCCTCCCTTCCTCGTGGTTCCCCAAGAAGCATGATATTGTGTGAATTCCATTTCTTAGTTCATATTGTGCCTTCCTTCCTTCCTTCCTTCCTCCCCTCCCTCCCTTCCCTCCCTCCCTCCCTTCCTCCCTCCCTCCCTCCCTCGTGGTTCCCCAAGAAGCATGATATTCTGTGAATTCCATTTCTTAGTTCATATTGTGCCTTCCTTCCTTCCTTCCTTCCTCCCTCCCTCCCTCCCTCCCTTCCCTTCCTTCCTTCCTTCCTTCCTTCCTCCTCCCCTCCCTCCCCTCCCTCCCTTCCTTCCTTCCTCCCTCCCTCCCTCCCTCCCTCGTGGTTCCCCAAGAAGCATGATATTGTGTGAATTACATTTCTTAGTTCATATTGTGCCTTCCTTCCTTCCTTCCTCCCCTCCCTCCCTTCCTTCCTTCCTTCCTTCCTTCCTTCCTCCCCTCCCTCCCTCCCTTCCCTTCCTCCTTCCTTCCTTCCTTCCTCCCTTCCCTCCCTCCCTCCCTCCCTCGTGGTTCCCCAAGATGCATGATATTGTGTGAATTCCATTTCTTAGTTCATATTGTGCCTTCCTTCCTTCCTTCCTTCCTCCCCTCCCTCCTGTCCCTCCCTCCCTCCCTTCCTCCCGTCCCTCCCTCCCTCGTGGTTCCCCAAAAAGCATGATATTGTGTGAATTCCATTTCTTAGTTCATATTGTACCTTCCTTCCTTCCTTCCTCCCTCTCCCTCCCTCCCTCCATCCCTCCCTCCCTCGTGGTTCCCCAAGAAGAAAGATACTGTGTGAATTCCATTTCTTAGTTCATACTGTGCCTTCCTTCCTTCCTTCCTTCCTTCCTTCCTTCCTTCCTTCCTTCCTTCCTTCCTTCCTTCCTTCCTTCCTTCCTCTCTCTTTGTCTCTCTCTCACACAAACTCTTTCTTTCTTTCTTTCTTTCTTTCTTTCTTTCTTTCTTTCTTTCTTTCTTTCTTTTCTTTCTTTCTTTCTTTCTTTCTTTCTTCTTTCTTTCTTCTTTCTTTCTTTCTTTCTTTCTTTCTTTCTTCTTCTTTCTTTCTTTTCCCTCGCTCCTTCTGTGCTAATACCATCCAAATGGTGGGCAAGGGGCAATAAAACCAGTTATACAGCAGGTAAAAATGTGGTAATAAATAAAAAAATTAAAAGCTGCAAATCCATGGCCTATAATGCATATTTTATGACAAACCCCCTTCCCCTCCCCTTTACTGAGTTGTTAAAATCTCTATAACCCCTTGATGTATGTGTGTTTCCTTGAGGAAGGTGCTATGTTGCTCGGAGGCAGGGTGAGTAGCCTGATGATATGGCAGCTGTAGGGTAACAACCTGTTTTCCCATAAAAAGACTGAGTAAATGGGCACATAAATTCGGTATAAACTGTCAACGTGGCAGCTATGCTAACACAGGCTCAGCTCCTACCCTGGAGCCCTGCTAACATAACGCACCTTCATTTTCAAACAATACACTTGAATTCACACAGCTTGGGGGGTTGGCAATGCAGAGGCATCACAGCTTCTGGACACTTCCTTCGCTTTTATCAGTTTGCCAGCATTTAAGGGATCAAAGCAGGGTAATTGTTTACAGAGGTGCCGCGCATACATAGACAATAAACGAGAGAGAGGAAGAGAGAGAATGGAACCTAGCAGCAATCTTTAATTTCTGCAATGAAAGGAACCGAAATAGAGTTAGCGTAACAACGATTCTCATGACAGAGGGTGACAATTTGGAAATCACACCCATTCCTCAAAATCTGCCCCTCCGTGATTCTCTAATCTCTTGCGCATAGGAGTAAACTGAATTCCCTCCCCCATTTCTCTCTTTAACAACTCACAGCATCTCTCAACATTCCATCCCTCCTGAGATGTATTTAGACCTCCTTAAGCTCTTTTAAAGGATGGTGTTTTTGTTTTGTTTTGTTTGCTTTGGTTAATTATAAAGTCCTGTTTTTATCCTTGACCTGGATAGCCCAGGCAAGCTGGATCTCAGCAGATCTCAGAAGCTAAGCAGGTTCAGCCTTGGTTAGTAATTCGATGGAAGACCTTCAAAGAAGACCAGGGTTGCAGAGGCAGGCAATGGCAAACCACTTCTATTCGTCTCTTGCCCCTGAAAACCCCAGCAGGGATCGCCACAAGTCAGCTATGACTTGAGGGCACTCCCCACCACCATTTTTCCTGCACAACCCAAGAATCCTTGAATAAGAAGAAACTCCTACCTTTTCGATGGGTCAACCTCCTATACCTTTCATTAGCTCTGTAGTGGGGTGGGGCGTTCATCCCCTTTACTGTTCTGTTCTGCTTGTTTACATAATAATCGGGAATTGGAGGGGGGCAGCGCCATCCAAAATGCTTTTTTGCATGTATCTCATCATTTTGGGTTGTTTTGGGTTTTAAACTGTATTTATAATGTTTTAATGCCTATTGAGCATTATATTGTAACCCACTCTGAGCTTGTTTGCGGGGAGGCAGGACATAAATCGAATAAATAAATAAATAAATAGATAAATAAATAAATAAATAAATAAAATATTAAGTAAAATGACAGTAGTCATGATAGCCCACCCATGGCTGTTTCCACACTACTCACCTTCATCCATAACGGGATGCAAGGTCATGAAAAAAAACGTGGAAGATAGCGTCTTCTCACATGAGTTTTGTGCGATGTCGCGCAAAACTCATACGTTCCGGATGAAGGTGAGTAGTGTGGAAATGGCCGATGTAAATATCATCTTAACTGTGGAATTACTAGATGTAATGCTGCCAATAGCCAACATGGGTTCCAGACAAAGATCCCTTCTGGTTCACTATAGAAGAATACACTCAAGATAGTTGTTGTGGGTTTTCCGGGCTGTATTGCCGTGGTCTTGGCATTGTAGTTCCTGACGTTTCGCCAGCAGCTGTGGCTGGCATCTTCAGAGGTGTAGCACCAAAAGACAGAGATCTCTCAGTGTCACAGTGACACAGTCTTTTGGTGCTACACCTCTGAAGATGCCAGCCACAGCTGCTGGCGAAACGTCAGGAACTACAATGCCTAGACCACGGCAATACAGCCCGGAAACCCCCAACAACCATCGTTCTCTCCGGCCGTGAAAGCCTTCGACAATATACACTCAAGATACTTTGCCAGAACCACTAATGCAACCAATCTTTTCCCCAGCTGTCCATTGTCCAACTTCTTCTTACTCATACCACCTGATATTTAGAGATATGCTCCTCTTGTACATGGATTTCCTATGGCTGATAGCTGTTGATAGACCGGTCGTTAATGAACATTTCCAGTCATCTAAGGCCGTCACCACATCACGAGATGGCAAATTCCTTTTGCTAATTACACATTGAAAAAAGCACTCCTTGAACTTGAACTTACTCCATCTTCTCCAGCTAAAAGGATCAGTGATAGGTAATGTGAAAGATCTCAGCTTGAGACCCGGGAGAGCCACTGCCATTCGGAACAGACGACACTGCCCTCATTGAACCAATGGCCTGAATTTGTATAAGGCAGCTTCATGTGTTCTGCTGGAAGAGAGCACTAACGATAGCTAGAATCTTCTCGGCACCATCTAGATGTCATCGAAACCTTTCAACACATTCCAGCTTTGTCCAGATGGATTTTTTGGTGCTTGTGTATCCCTTGCCCACTAGAGGGAGATAGGCAGTTGGGGTATTCCTTATAAGGAAAAAAAGGCGCCATTTTCCCTGAGAGACTGGAAGGCCTGAAGCTGCAGGGAGAAGCCCTCTCTCCTCAGAAGCACTCCTTTCTATGAACTCTGTATTAATGTTATAGGACTCCTGTGAAGAACAGAAGGCGTCTCAAAGTAGAGCACAGCTACAAGTTGCTGCAATTCAAGGGACTGACCACCATACAGATGTCAGAAAGACTGAGGAGCCAAGCTACAAGTGACGTCTTACACAGTTGGACGCTTGTCAGCTTCCCTCAAGTTTTGATGGGAAATGTAGGCATCCTGGTCTTGCAGCTGTAATGGAGAGCCAAGCTGTAAAACCAGGGATGCCTACATTTCCCATCAAAACTTGAGGGAAGCCGACTAGTGTCCAACCTGTGTAAGACGTCACTTGTAGTTTGGCTCTGAGACCTGGTCTGCTTGAGCAAAACAGGCCTGCTTTGTTACATGATTGTTGTTATATATGCTTTATTATTGTATTGTTCCAAAGAAGATGTTTTTTTCCCCTCAAGTTTGTTCATTGTAATCTTTTATAAATGCAAGTGTCACAAGGTGGGATCACACTGTCATAGACATGAACTCTCCCAGTTCTCAAATTAGATAAATGTATTTATTAGATATTGCCCTTGAACAAAACAGGTTACACTTGCTCACCTTGCTTGCTTCTGATTGCCCTCTATATAAGCTTCGCTGCTGCCTTGAATGGAGTTTGGCAAACCCTTAACTGTTGTCACGTGTCAACAGTTAAGTGACAAAGGCCTAGTTCAGACTTAACATGGAACCATCATACGAAACCTGCTTTGGCTCGACAAATCCTGCCCACCTCCCATGCAAAAACCTGGCTTAGGTCCCGGGTGTCATTGTGGCAAGGGCAGTGTCAGGGAACAGGCCGGCACGTCCACATTTAATCATCGCACTCATGAAACCATAGTTAAGACAAACCAGCTTCACAGTATGTTTTCAGATTCTTGTTGGACGTACCCTAACTAAAGTTAGTGGTGGCTCATGTTCAAACATTCACTTTAGCCACAGTAAATTTGATTTCAGACATGGTTTCCTGTGATGTCTGACCCAAGCCAAAGGTTCTAGGGGGATGGAAGTGAAGTCTTAAAAATGAGGGCTTGCTTATGGACCTACTTTATGTTCATAACTTGGTAGTAGAAAGTGTCATCAAATCATAGCTGACTTACAGTGAACCCTGGAGAGGTTTAAATGGCAAGAAACTAACAGAGGCAGTTTGCCATTGCCTGCCTCTGCAACCCTGGTCTTCTTTGGAGGTCTCCCATCCAATTACTAAGCAAGGCTGACCTTGCTTAGCTTCCAGGATTTGTCAAGATCTGGCTTGCCTGGGCTATTCAGATCAGGCATGTTCATAACTTACAGCTCTTACAGTAGCGACACTTAGGAAATGCCTGGAATCCCCAGAAAACTTTTGTGGGAGGAATTCTACAGTGTTGGTGACATCACATCTGGGTTTTAGCCAGAAGTGATGTTGGCATGTCACAATTAGAGATGAGCATGAACTGGGAAAATGGTGGTTCATTGCGGTTCATGGTTTGTCACGTTTCACAAACCACGAACCACGAACCACCACACACTTGACTGGTTCGTAACCGGTTCGTTTGGTTCATCAGTTTGTCACTTCCGGGGCTGCAGAGGGTCTTAAGAAAGCACACCACCCCATTGCCTAGGTAAGAGATTGATCAGCGTCAGGCTGTCTTCAGCGACGAACCAAAAAACGAACCATATGAACCACTCTAAAAATCATAGTGATTTGTCGTGGTTCGTCAGAAATGAGCTCGGACAAACGAGTTCACAAACCAAAAAAACCCCTGACCTGATTTGTGACAAACTTTGGTTCATATTTCAGTTCATGCCCATTTGTAGTCACAATGTCTCTCCCCTCCTCCTCACTGCTCATTTGAACAGCAACAGGAGAAATGAAGTGGTGGCAGGTGATCACCCAACGTCGTGGGTAAGTTAGCAACCCTACCTGATAAGGAACCAAAGAGGACAAGAATTTGAAACATTAGTCCCTGAGACTAGCAGGCCGCATGAAGCAAGAATACCAATGTACAAACTACCCATATTCCCATATGTTCCCATGTCCCTTAGGCCGAAGGCAATGTGTAATGCCTTTCTCAAATTTCAGGTCTAAACCATAATCCTTGCTGTGAAATTCATATTTCTTTTATTTCCATTTCTCTTTCGATTCTTTTAAGAATCCTGTGAGTCCAGGATATCCAACAGATCCTAGCATGAACAGTTTCTTGCCTGAAGCAGGAATTGCAAAGGACATACCACCATGGCACACAGCAGGAAGAGCACCTCTTTAAATAAAGAATGTTTCAAACTCTGTGAACTTCAGGTAGGTTAGAGGCTGGTTTGGACAGAGAGCTTCGAGATGTTATTTGGGGTCAGGCCGTTTTGTTTTATTTTAATCATCCTGCCTGCAGCTAAATCCCCACAAGCTGTGATCCAATCAGATCTCCGGGGTCATCTCAAGCTGTGATCTTGTCAGAACTCATCCATCAGGAAAGGTTGGGATGAGGAATTGCACAGATTTGAGGCTTCCTAGCAGCACCATGGTAAAAGGGGCAAAGATGGAGTCTGACATAGCCGAAAGAATCAATCTGGGTTGCAAAAGGTACATGTATTCCGACAGCTCAAAATGACCCAAAAGTTGAAGCCCTGCTGGAACTGATCAAAAGTCCACCTAGTTCTGCATTCTGTTTCCAGAAATGACCATCAAGTTGCTTCCAGAAAGTTCTCAAAAAGGGCATGAAGTTTCCTCAGTTGATTGTCTTCACCTCTGGGATTCTGAACATGGCATTTCTGTTTAGTTATCCTAGCTTTTGGAGGCTGGTAGACCTATCCTGCAGAAATTTGTGTCAATCTTTCCTCTACACTCCTTCCCCCCGCAATGTAAAACAGTGAATGTTTACCACCACTTAATATGTCAGGGGTCCCCAACCTTTTCAAGCTTGTGGGCACATTTGGAATACTAACACGGTGTGGTGGGCACAGCAACAATATGGCTGCCACAAAATGGCTGTTGCAGGAGGCGCAGCCAGCCACAAAATGGCTGCTACACCTTAACTTCAGTCACACAGTCAAGATCCTTGTGCTGTGGAAGTAGTTTCTGCCTAAGCAGTGTTTTTAAAAATCTGCACACAGCCAATCAATACTCCAATGGCCAATCAGAAGCCATGCTTTGCAAAAGTCCCGCTTGGACTCACTTTCTTTTAAAAAATATTTGACAGGCACCAGAAAAGGTGTCAGCAGGCACAATTGTGCCCATGGGCACCATGTTGGAGACCCCCGATATATGTTAATGAATTGCATAAAATAATTGTATATTAAAGGTATACTGTATTTTGTCTATCTTAGGAGTCCCCAACCTTTTTGAGCCTATGGGGACTATTGGAATTCTGACACAGGGTGTGTGTGTGTGTGCGTGTGTGCGGGGGGGGGGGGGGTTGCAAACTCAAAATTGCTGCTGGAGGTACAGCCAACCACATAATGGCTGTCACATGAGGTAGAGCCAAATGCACACGGGAAGCCAAAGTACAAGGGAGGTGATTAAAAATACACTAGGAATGAGAGATGAAAGAGAATTTTTAAAAAATACTGTGTTGCCAGCTGCCATTGAAACAATGGCTGTTTTCACATGCACCTGTAAGCCTCCAGAAGATCGTGCAAAACTCACGGCATCCTCCTGGCGCGATTTCCCAGCATGGTCCCTTTAATGGCACGATGACATCAGAAATCACACCATTAAATGGGGTCGTGCTGGGAAATCGTGCTAGGAAGATGCTTCGTGCCATGAGTTTCACACAATCTTCTGGAGGCTTTGGGCATGTGAAAACGGCCAATGTTATTGTAACCTGCAGGGTGGTGATAGAAAGTGCCATCAAGTCATAGCTGATTTATGGTGACCCCCTACTGAAGCTTTCAAGGCAAAAGACTAACCGAGATGGTTTGCCGTTGCCTGCCTCAGCAGCTCTGGTCTTCTTTGGAAGTCTCCCATCCAATTACTAACCAAGGCGGACCCTGCTTAGCAGCCAAGATCTGATGAGATCGGGCTTGCCTGGGCTATCCACGTCATAGGGGATCAGGTCCCCAGTGGCCAACCATAAAGTCTGCTGGGCAAGAGCCACACCTGGCCACACCTGCTTTCTAAAAACACTTGTTGGGTGCCAAGAAAGATGTCGGCAGGAGTCACAACACTCATAGATACCATGTCAGGGGGACCTCTGGTCTATTTCAAACCTGCTGCCGTTCAGTTTTATTAGCCTAGCCTTACGACAGAAGAGGAAAACATTGTCTCTGCTGTAGCGTAGTGGTAAAGTGGCTGGGCTGTGAATCGGCACTCTTCGAGTTCAGCTCCCTCTCCTGCTATGACCTCAGCAAGCGGCCTTGGGTGAGCCATTCCTCCCAGCCCAGCTCCCCAGGTGTATTGTGGGGATAACAACAACACTGACTTTGTTCACTGCTCTGAGTGTGGCATTCATCAGTCCAGAAGGGTGCTATAGAAACACACTGTTGTTAATCTTTCAGCTTTTAGAATTTATACAGAAGGGGAGTCATACTCATAAGGACTTAAAGGGAAGGGAGATTTTCTCTGGCTTCAGCTGTGACTCACTTCTCTCCCTCTTGGCTCTGCCTTGCCACTTCCCCCTCCCCTAGCTTCAGTTTGCTGGCTGCGGTTAAGCTTTCCTCCTCCCCTCTGAGCTCTGGCTTCTCTTGTCTCTTCGTGCTGCTGACCAACCCTCCTTTTTTGCATCTGACGAAGAGAACTATGATTCTCGAAAGCTTATGCTACAGTAAAGTTGGTTAGTCTTAAAGGTGCTACTGGACTCTTCTATTTTGCTACTGCAGACTAACACGGCTAACTCCTTTTTTGGTATACCATTTCTGTGGTAACTGGAAATGCCACCTGAATGCCTGCCACACATGTGTGTGTGACACCAACGCATGCATAGATAGCACTATTAAATTTGAGGAAAATTAACCCAGATTGGGATTTTTTAAAAAGAAAACACTAAAAATTTCTGAAACCTGTGGGAGACCCCTGTTTCAAGAACCCTAACTGCTGTGGCTAATCCTGTTCTGCAAATTGTCTGAAAAGGGGCCAATCCATGGTTATTAGGTATAGAGTTAGCCCCTATCAGGTTGTCTTTCCCAAACGAGCTTTCCTTGTAGTGAAGCTGTTGCTGTCCCTTGACTTGTTTCTTGTCCTCTTCTGTAACATTCCTAGGGGCCAAGCTACAAGTGACGAATGACACTTGAATGGCAAGTGGATTGAGTGGAGCACAAGTGAACAGGGAGAAATACACTTGCCGTTCAAGTGTCATTCGTCACTTGTAGCTTCGCCCTGAGTCAGTGATACCCCTTCTAGAATGGGCGGCCCAAAATGAATGCTGCCAAGTCAGCAGCATACGAAATGTAGACCAATACATGCTGCTCCTGCTGCTGCTGCTGCTGCTGCTGCTGCTGCTGCTGCTGCTGCTGCTGCTGGTGATGGTGGTGGTGATGGTGATGGTGATGGTGATGGTGATGGTGATGGTGATGGTGATGGTGATGGTGATGGTGATGGTGATGGTGATGGTGATGGTGATGGTGATGATATAAGGGAAGCCTTTTCTGGTGGCCACAGAATAACAGTGGTACCACATAGCCGTTCGTGAAAGGAGATCCACTGCAGGCATAGCTCTGACTTTCACATGCAAGCATATCACAGCTTTGGACCCTCATACCTGCAAAACCACCTCTCCTGCCGTGTTCCACCACAACAGTTTTGCTCAACCAATCAGGGCCTTCTAGGAGTACAATCCTACAAATGGGTAAGATTAACAGCTGCCCGCACACATGCATTTTCTGTTGTGGCCCCCCCTCTGTGAAATGGCCTGTCTGAGGAGGTCAGAAGGCTTCCAAGCTTCTGTCTTCCTGCAAACTACATAAAACAGGAGGGCATTTCTATAAAGGCAATAGGTAACAGGCTATATTTCAACAGAATGGTTCAGGACGGTGCTTTCTACAGAGAATGACTCCATGGACTAAACCACTGCATATAGTATGCATTATCTGTTTGCTGTATTTATTATCTTGCTTCCTCTGCATTGTCTTCTACTTATGTCATAAAATTGTCTGCATTTTTAACATGTAATGTCTACTACGTTTTGCTTTGTTTCCAATTTCTGTGCTCCTAGTCTGACTACACTGCTTATTAATTGTCACATTTTATTGACTGCATTGATTTACGCTGTTTAATCTGCCTTGAGTCTCAGGGCCAAGCTACACATGACGAATGACACTTGAACGGCAAGTGGATTGAGTGGAAGGCAAGTGAACAGGGAGAAATACACTTGCCGTTCACGTGTCATTCGTCATGTGTAGCTTGGCCCTCAGAGACAATGTAATGTCTAAAATGCTGGTAGTGTAGTATAGTGGATAGGGAGTCAGGCTAGAACCACAGAAGCTCAAATTCAAATTACTAGTCAGCCATGAGGCTGCCTAGGAGACCTTCGGCCCAGCCTAATCTAATCTCACAGTTGTTGTGAGGATAAAATGCAAGAGAAGAGATTGAAGTATATTGCCATGAGATCTGTGGAAGAAGGATGTGAACGTAGAACCTGTCCATCTCCAAAGCAGGATTTAAGTCCAACAAGAGACCGACAAGATTTTCAGGATTTAAGCTTTTGAGGGTCAGAGCTTCCTTCTTTGGACAGTCTTTGACTCTCGGAAGCTTACACCCTGAATATCTTGTTGGTCTCTAAGGTGCCACTGGACTCAAATCATGCCATTGCATCCTATGTTCTATGCGTCAGCTCGGGGCCCTGTCAAATGAGACACAGGAACATCTCGTTTGGTCGAAATGGTCACAACTTTATTGATTACAACACTTGGAGTGGATCCTCAGCATCGACGCGTTGTTCCTCAGAAAGCCTGCTGGCCACTGTAGGATGGCAAATGATGTTCTGCTGCCGACAGCTGCTGGGCAGCCCTTTCACCCCTTTGCCCACAGGGGTAAGCCACCCATTAACAACAACAACAACAACAAGATTCAACTTATATATCGCCCTTCAGGACAACTAAACACCCACTCAGAGTGGTTTACAAAGTGTGTTATTACTAGCAACAAAGCCCGCTGTGGGAAAAAATGCAATGGACTCTAGATAGGGGAGGGCAGGCAGACATTCCCTCCTCCTCCATCACTGATCCCAGCCAGATGAAAACGAGGGGGGGCATGCCCCCCTCCCCTGCACCTGATCCTGGTTGAGTGAAGGGGGGCGGGGATTGCCACCTGCTCCACTCCTGATCCCGGCCAGGTGAAGGGGCAGGCCTTGCCTCATGTTCCACACCTGATCTCGGCCGGGTGAAGTGGGGGTGGGCATTGCCTCTTGCTCCATGCCTGATCCAGGCCAGGTAAAGAGGCAGGCATTGTCACCTTCTCTTCACCTGATCCTGGCTGAGTGAAGGTGGGGCGGGCATTGCCACCTGCTCCACTCCTGATCCATGCCGGGTGAAGGTGGAGGTGGGCATTATCTCCTGCTCTGCACCTGATCCAGGCTGGGTGAAGGGGGATGGGCATTTTCTCATGCTTCTCTCCTGATCCCAGCTGGGTGAACAGCAGGAGGACATTGCCACCTGCTCTGCACCTGATCCCAGCTGGGTTAAGGTGGAGGGCGGGCATTGGTACCTGCTCCACTCCTGATCCCAGCTGGGTGAAGGCGGGGGGCAGGCATTGCTGCCTGGTCTGCATCTGATCCCAGCCTTGCCTTCCTGCCGTGGCACACTCTCTGGAGGTCTGGCTGCTTCATCTGGGGTTCCCTCCACAGTAGCGCCCTCTGATGGCGTACCACGGTAGGAAGTGAGTTGTCTTGAATAAGCTTAGCCTTTTATATAGTAGGATTATCCCCCAAACAATCACCCTGTGAGGTGGGTAGGGCTGAGAAAGCTCTGAGAAGCTGTGACTGACCCAAGGTCACCCAGCTGGCTTCAAATGGAGGAGTGGGGAATTAAACCTGGTTATCCAGATTAGAGTCCTGCCACTCTTAACCACTATATCAAACTGGCTCTCACCCCCTTGGGTCTGGGCCAGTGCCTTAAAACCTCCTAAACCACCTAAAGTTGTGATTGGGCACTCCCACTGCCTCGTCCTGCTTCTGCGGCTGTTGGTTGAAAATGGGGCCAACCACACATCTTGCCTATGGAAGAGGGTCTCCTTTTTGGCTCCTACTTTTCTGATGCTACCTTCGCCTCACCCCCCAGCCTAGCCCTCGGAAGTAGGGCGGAAGAGGTCCGCGGTAAGTCTGCGAGCTTCTTTTCTACTATAGATAAACACAGATACCCACATAAAACCATCTCCAAAGTACCTATTAATGTACTCAACGTTCATTCTATGTCCACCTATCCGTCCACTCTATGCACAGTTGAGCTCTCCCCTCACACCTCTGAGATGTTATTCTGAAGGGCCCAGTTCCGATGTTTGTGTGAAGGTAAACAAAGGCAGGAGGGATTCAGGGATGTTTTCCTAGCCCTCGGCAGAGAAAGAGTGTCAACAGAGACGAGAGGGGATCTAAAGCATAAAGGTTATCTTTTTAAGCTGTTGAAGTTTAGAAAGACTTCTCTTTGTGAAAATGCTCACAATGGGAGCCAAGTGTCTTTTCTGGGAAAGTTGAGTGACCTTTTCAAGGTATTAGATATTGTTTATTTTGATTTGGAGCTGTATGTGCAGGAAAAGGGGCTGGGAGAAGTTCTGTGAACTCAGCAAGGTTGTTTCATAGCTTTGGAACGCACTTCTTGGGTTTCAAAGTCAATACCGTGTATGCTGTGTCTTGCAAGGGGGGTAGATGTACTTTTCCCCCTAAGGTTGTTCCTATCCCTTCTGATATCTTCCCCAAACTACTTTGGCTTCTCTTGAAATTCTGCAAAACTTTTGCCTGAGTGGGAATTGCTAAATTCATTTAGAATTTAACTTTAACCAACATTTTTGAAGAACTCAAAAAGAGTCCAGTAGCACCTTTAAGACTAACCAACTTTTTGTAGCATAAGCTTTCGAGAATCACAGTTCTCTTCGTCAGATGCATGTGATTCTCGAAAGCTTATGCTACAATAAAGTTGGTTAGTCTTAAAGGTGCTACTGGACTCTTTTTGATTTTGCTACTACAGACTAACATGGCTAACTCCTCTGCACCTTTTAAAGAACTGTTTGCCGACTGCTCAGATGACAACAACAACAACATTCAATTTATATACTACCCTTCAGGACAACTTAATGCCCACTCAGAGTGGTTTACAAAATATGTTATTATTATCCCCACAATAAAACACCCTGTGAGGTGGGTGGGGCTGAGAGAGCCCCAGAGAGCTGTGACTGACCCAAGGTCACCCAGCTGTCTTCAAATGGAAGTGGGGAATCAAACCTGGCTCTCTAGATTAGAGTCCCGCACTTTTAACCAGTACATCAAACTGGCTGCTTGGGCTCTGGCCATATAGATGACATTGGTCCATCATCAGTGCTGGTCATTTGAATGGGATGCTAGAAGTTCAGCTCTCAACTTCTAGAGCAGCTGAGTAATTTTTTTTAAAAAAAATTCAGTTCTGGAAGTAGTGTTCTGGTAGTTTTATCTTATTCCAGAAGTTTTGTCTCTTCTGGAAGTTGTGCTCTGGATTATTTCCACCCCCCCTGCCGTTCTGCCCATTTCCTCTGTTCCGCTAGTTTTGTTCTTCTTTTTAGACTGGGAAAATTTCTAACATTTTCAGAATTGGAACATGTGTAGTTTGCAGCAGCTTTCATTTCATAGCATCATAGAATCATAGAGTTGGGAGGGGCCTTACAGACCATGTAGTCCAACACCCCTGCCTAATTCAGAAACAGTCTAAAGCATCCCTGACAAGGATTTAGCCAGCCACTCCTTGAAGACTGGCAAAAAAGGGAGAATTTCTCGGTAGCTCCTTGAAGACTGCCAATGAGGGAGAACCCACCTCATCCCTAGGCAAGCAATTCCACTGCTAATTTACTCTTAATGTGAAGTTTTCCCTAATGTCCCACCGGTACTTTCCCTCCTGTAGTTTAAACCCATTGTTTTGAGTCCTATCCTCTGTTGCCAACAGGAACAGCTCCTTCCGTCCTTTAAGTGAAAGCAATACTTAAAACAGAGCAACCATGTCTTCCCTCAAATTCCTGTTCTCCAAACTGAACATTCCCTGGTCCCTCAGTCTTTCCTCATAGGGCTTGGTCTCCTGGCCCCTAATAATCCTGGTTGCTCTCTTCTGCCCCAGTTCCTATTTGTCCATATCATTTTTAAAGTGAGGTCTCCGGAACAGCACACAATACTCCAGGTGGGGTCTGACTAATGCAGTACATAGTGGTACCATGACATCCTGTGATTAGGATATGTCTTTGTGAATATACCCCAAGATTGTGTTTGCCCTTTTTGCTGTTGCATCACACAGTACTCCAGGTGGGGCCTGATCAATGAAGTTATATGGAAGGAAAACCTTCTTTGGAACACCAGTGAAGAACTGAAACTAGGCAGTGTCCACTTTGAGACCGCTTGTCGCCTCCCCCCCATCTCTAGTTTTTGCACATTGTAGAGGCCTGAAAAACTTCAGAATTAACAATGGCCTTCCAAGATGAAACAATGACACAAGAAACATCCTCTTGTAAAGGAATTAAAGGTAAACCACGATAACAAAATAAAGTAATTAAGTGTTCAAGACTGAGAAAGATCAAATCCTAGGACTGCCACAGTTCATGGAAAAGGAAACGTATATCCTCGGGCTGACTCAAAATACTTGACATTACAAAATACGTTAAGGATTGCATGACTTTAATGTGAGTTTGTGATGCAGTATGTTGGTGTAGTAACCAGCAACTGTTCTATGCTGGAGGGGTGGGGTGGTGGTGGAGAGTGCCGACAAGTCATATCTGACTTATGGTGACACCTGGTGGGGTTGTCAAGGCAAGAGACTAACAGACGTGGTTTGACGTCACCTGCCTCGGCAATTCTGGTCTTCTTCTTTAGAGGTATCTCATTCAATTATTAACCAAGACTTCAGCTCCTTAACTTCCGAGTTTTGATGAGATTGGACTTGCCGGGGCTATCCCGGGCCGTTTCCAGATGGCTCACCTGAAGCCGCTCCATGCTGCAATGTTGTGGATCGTGCAGGGGAAAACGCGAAATATTGCGTTTTCTCGCGCGAGTTTTGTGCAACGTCGCGCAAAACTCGTGCGAGAAAACGCGATATTTCATGTTTTCCCCAGCACGATCCACAACATTGCGGCATGGAGTGGCTTCAGGTGAGCCATCTGGAAACAGCCCTGGTCAGGATATGCTGAAAGTGGTTTCGGAGTTACTTCCAACAACTTCATCTCATATTAGAAACAACTGAACAATTAGTGAAGAAAAGTTCACTAAGCTTCTGAGATGTGATTGTCCTTCAGGTGTGCAAGTCCCTGGGTTGAATCTTGGAGAAGTCCTTGTTCCTGCAATTTTGTGTGGAAAGCAGGCCTGTGCCTCAGAGAATTACAGGCAGGGAAAGGTGCTCCAGTGAAAGTGGACATGTTTTCCATGCAAAAAGTCTCGATTCGGCCACTGATATTTTTAGATAGATAGAGAGCTTATGCCAGGTCTACAGAGCAAGATGGACCAATGGTCAGACCTGGCAGAAGGAATATATGAAGTTGCCTTTTACTGAATCCAACCACTGGTCCACATAGCTCAGTAGTTCTCTGGCTTTGTTGCTCTTCAAAAGGAGGGGTTGAATCCCAATTAAATCAGCAATTTCTACCAATTTTCCCTTCCTGCTGCAGATCTCCCTCGTGTTGTTCGCCAATACACCTTATGCCCCAAGACCAGAATTTTGTGGATATCTGTGATGTGTAGTGCAAGGGGAGAGGCAAGAAAGTTCCACCTTATGCTGAATTTTAGACTGGATCCAGGCTATTGATTCTATCCTAACTCCTCGAGAAACTCATTTTTTCAGTTGTGGTCTATAAAAATAGTTCTCAATCTTTTGGGTATGGTGACCCTCAAGTCCAAATTTACTTGGTACTATGACTCATGTTAAACAAACAAACAAACAAACAAACAAACAAACAAACAAACAAACAAACAAACAAACAAACAAACAAACAAACAAACAAACAAACAAACAAACAAACAAACAAACAAACAAACAAAACCAGAGCATGCACCAATAAATAAAATTGCCCGCAACCCATTTTTCATGACCTATTTTTGGGTTGGGACCTACAGGTTGGGAAATGCTGATCTATACCAGTCTCATGCTTTCCATTTTTACTTATGTTCTTAGGCATCTGGCTTCCACCAGCAACTTCTCAGCTCAAAGAACTGCCTGTGTTGGTGTTTCTCTGCTGCAAGAGTTTTGTACCTGACTCCGACACACTGGTTGCTCTTGTGTGGAACTGAAGGGAAATTTCATAAGCATTGAAGACTTTTCCACTTTTCCCCCAAATTTCATTATTCAAATGTTTCATTTAGGATTCACGTTTTCGTTTCTGAAGTATAGCATAAACCTGTGACTGTTTGACTTGGCAGGTGTCGCCTGAAATCTCACAAGCTACTAACTGTTAAACACTTTCTTCTGCTGTATGTCGTCTGTCAAACATTGTCGAACACTGAATGCCATTACAAGTCAACTTCCAGCTACCATCAGCTGTCTAATATCAAATACCTATTATGAAATACATTTGGATAACAGAAGCAAATATTACACTTGTAGGGAATAATCCACGAATATTTGGGGCAGCTCAACCAAGGACTGCTAGATTTATCACCGCTATCAACATAAGAATACTTTTGAGCATTACAGTCGCTATAATCATCTTCTTTCACTTGATACCCAGACCTGTTTGTGTTGCTTTAATTAGAAAGCCATTTAAAACCCACATCGGTCATCCCGCATATCTCCTACACCTGCACAATTTTTCTACCATGGCATCTGTAAGTGCTGTGTAACTAAAAACTAATAACTTCATTTTTAATTAGTTGCCTACATCACCCTCTGTTCTAACCTCTCCATTGTTCCCTCTCCAATCCATATCATTATTAACTCCTGATTTCTCCTAGCGGGTCTTAAAATGCCACTCTCTCTCTCTCTCTCTTCCTTGCACTCTCTAACCCGCTTCCCCACAAAATTGCATCCAATAAAAAAGGCAAAAGAAATGTCTAAAGGTGATTTTAAACACAGTATGAGGAACACTCGTTTTATTTGGCCATTTATTTTGTAGAGTCATTATCAGGCAGTGTTGTGTTTTTGTTAAAAAAAACAGTATGGGGGGGAGGGGGAGTCGTATATTTTAAAGGAAATGGACGTATTTTCTGTCTGACTGCCCTAAAAATCATTAAAGTATGAGTTTAAAAATAGGAGGCCACAACTATTGCCCATCGGTTTGCTTTGTGTCAAAATAGACTTGAGTGATTATAAAGGAAACGCAATCTATTTTGCGAGTGTGGCATTCCGTTGCCTTTAAAGCCGTAATACACAGTAAAGGGGGATATAAAAGGACACCCTCTGAGCAACTGTTCTCTGCATCACAGTGGACGAAACAGAAAACTCCAAGTGAAGGAGTACAACCCTTCATCATAAATGTCACAGGCGGGAGCGACATACAATAAACATTTAAAGAAACTTTTAAGCCATCGCAAAGCTGACCCGCGGCCTGCCATCAAAAAAAGAGGGTCATGTCGTTGACTGATCCCGATTCGCATAAAGCAAGTAATAGCCCACAGCTGCTTCACCTCCCGCTGTGATCCCAACCCCTTTCATCAATCTAGATTCTGACCTGGATGAGAGACCTCCGAAAACATCCACCGCATTGATTAGAGCACATCCTTGTTATGCCCGTGTTGTGATTTTGGGCCGGTTGAACTGCCACCCACCTCAGATTCTTGAAATGTTAATTCGGTAAGAGGGCAGAGAGATCTTTTAGAGGATGTAGTGTTGGCCGCAGGAACAGACAACTTCCAAAAGGGATTAGACAGAGTCATGGGAGAGAGGTCTGTTAGCAGCTACCAGTCGTGATAAAGGAACCTCCCTATTTGCAGAAATGTAGCACCAGGAATTCCAGATCCAGGAAGGAACTTCAGGGAGAGGCCTTCACCTCTATGCCCTGTTGTTGGCCTTTCATAGTAATTGGTTGGCTGCTGTGTGAGACAGGATGCTAGACTAGCATTCGTATTTGGGTGGAAAGGTGGCATATAAATGTTTTCAAGGAAGGAACAAACGAACGAAGGAACGAAGGAACGATCGATCGAACGAAGTAGATGGACTACTGGTTTGATCCAGCAGGACTCTTCTTACGTTCTTAGAGATCTCTAGCTTTCTAAGACATAACTACAGTTCCCAAGATACTCTGGGAAGCAGGAATGACTAGCCCTATACACTACCGATCCTCCAAGGAACTTGGGGAAGGTTACATTCTCTTACCAGTTTAGCCAAGGTCCTCCAATGAATTTCATAGTTCAACCAGGATTTGAATTGTAGTCTCCCCAACTGCAATTCCACATTCTGACAACTGACCACACTGATGGAATGACCTGTAAAGCAACCTTCAGTCTGGAGTATAGACATGAACAATGGGAGAGAACTGATTTTAACAATTGCTCATTTCGCAAAGCATGGAATGTTGTATTATTGACTTTATATGTTTCAAGGACTATGTGGATGGAGTTTCTAGTACTTAGTGCACATTAGGGGGGTCATTTAATCATTATCAATACCAAGAGGCATAAAAACATTAATAGTGATCAATGCTGGCCAGTTAGAAGACCAGACCAATAAATCATGCAGAGCTGGACCCGGCAACTTTGTCTGTGGGTGGTTATGTTGGACTGTGGTTGCCAACTCCAGGTCAGTAAATTCCTGGAGACTTGAGTGCAGAGCCTAGGAAGGGCAGGGTCTGAGGATGGGAGAGACCTTCCAAAGCAGCCCTTTTCTCTAGGGAAATTGATCTCTTCAGTCGAAAGATCAGTTGTAATTCCAGAAGATCTCCAGGTTGTACCTGGAGTTGGTTTGTCAGGCCACAGACTGCAAACCCAAGAAGCTGTTCAGGGGTTGGCACTGACACACTGGCATAACGTATGTGCTCTGATGTCTCCTCCAGTGAAAACTTGAAGTGTTATCATGATGTCAGGGGACTGGGATGCTCTGGGGATTTGCAAAAACAAGAGTTCTTGCAAATCATTGCTCTCCACTAACATCATGACATCATTTCCAAGTTTCACCAGAAGTGACATCAGCAAGCCAGTGTGATAATAATGTGTCCCACCAGCTTTTCAGGCGCTGGCAATGAATGAGTTTAGCAGGAATTCAATAGTGGGAAATAAGGTAACCAGAACCTGGAGGTTGGCAGCCCTGCTTTGGACACACAACAGACTTTAATCATTTACCTAATGTATTTCTTGGGGCACTCTTAATAGTCCCCTCAAGGCAAACCATTTGGAAATTACTTCCTTAGGTCAATCCTACTTTTGCCCCCCCCCCATTCGGAATGAAGAGACAGACACAAGGCTTGGGTATAAATTTGGGCCATTTTTTGACCATCATTTAACTTAATAACGGCAAGGGCATCACTAGAGGTACAGGTCAGGACCAAGGGATCACCCCGGACCTCCTCCCTGACCTTTCTGGGTGAGTCACCCCTGCCCCAGGTGCGAGCCATCCATTCGAATGTCTGTAACCTGGCCATCCAGGCGAATGGTTCCCCCCTTAAAGCTCCAAGCACCCCAAGCCATGGAGCCTGAGGGAAGGACTTGTACAGGGGGTCCCACAGGCAGTCTGCCCTCTCAGCTGGCAGCCATACAGCCCATCAGCTAATCCCTGACAGACCCCTATTCCCCACCAATGGGGAGGTGCCACCGGGTACTCACCGGCCCGCTCTGTCTACCCAAATCTAACCTGCCAGAGACCTAGGTTACAGTTCCACCACTCCTACAAGACAGTACAAGGTAGGCGAAAAATACCTCTTCCCTGAGCCAGTTTGGGAAAAGGAGAAAAAATTCCTACCTGGCCCTGTTAACCAGCAACCAGCTAATTCTGTATTGTCAGAGGGCGTGGTGGGTGGGCTGAGCTTTCAAAGCTGTCTGAGCCCTACAGAGGCGGAGCCACCATTTATAGGGCCAGGCCCCACCTCCCAAAGCCTGGATGCCCGGCAATGTAAGGCTGCCTCTCCCTCCATGCGGTGAGGCAAAAGTGGCCCCCAGCCTAAGCATGTTTCACATGCAGCCGGGTGTGCCATCTTCTCTGGATGGATTTTAACCTTTGCCAAGCACATCACATTCAAGATAATGATACTGTTTCTCCTGGAGTCTTGAAAAGGTGAGTTCTGTAAGCTGGGGGCAGATTATTGTGCCGTGATGCATTTTTCAGCAGTGTGTTTTACAGCAACTTTCCAGAAATTTTGCAGCCTTGTGAATCACCATTTAAAGAACAAAAAATGCAATCCTAAGAAGAGTTATTCCAGTCTAAGCCCTTTAAAAGGAATTCTGCTTAAGATCATATGTGGTGGACTTGTGAGGTAGCTAAGCAATACTGGGGAGATATAATTGAGGTAATTAACGAGGTTTTGCAAACCCAAATAAATAAGAACCCAGAATTGCTGCTACTGAACTTGGGAATGGAATATGTTCCAATGCAGTACAGAACATTGTTATTTTACATGATTATAGCAGCAAGACTTTTATATGTGCAGAAATGGAAAGTACAAGAAATACCAACTACAGAAGATTGGATTTACAAATTGCTGTACATGACTGAGATGGACAAAATGACAAGAAAACTCAAAGATCTTGATCCAGGAGAATATATTGCAGATTGGGGGAAATTGAAACAATATTTAGAAAAAAAATGGAATGTGAAAGGAGGACTGTGGCAGTTTGAGAACTATTAATTTGTGATGTTTTAAATGAAGAGAGAAGTAACTTTACCATTAACGGGAAAATTTAGTGATTAATTAACCTAAGCTAGTATTACTATTAAGGAGACTTTATCAAAAATATACAGTTTAAATTGTGATGTAGAGAATGGATATATTAGTGGATTTGATATAGTATATATAAGAAGAATTTGAATATGCTTAGAGTAAGAGATATAATACATATACGATTTAAAAGAATATAATTGAAAATAAGTTAAGTAATAAGATAGGTTAAGGGTTGGAAAGCTGTTGGAAGTCTACAAGGAGGGGGAGGGAAAGGGTGGGGGTTGAAATAAATTAGGTATGATGGGGAGTATATGTATTAACTATGTACTCACCAATAAAAAATTTTTTTAAAAAAAGGAATTCTGCTTAAGATTGTACTCAAACTCCCTGCTTTCAGGAGTAGCCAGTTGCTCGTGTTTTCAGAAGGGAACTGGAGGTGCTCGCCTCAAAATACCAACTTGGATTAATGTGCAATTAATTGTTATTTGCACCCGGTCTAGTTCGGCAGCAGATCTTCCAAGTTGTTTCGGAAAATGAATTGCACTTAGTAAGGGATAAAAATTGTCACTCCACAACATTCTTTCGCCAAGATTCAAAAGTCCACTTCTTCAGCATCCTATATGCACATATCCTTGCTGCCTTGTCTTTTACTCACTGTTCTCATTTTCCCCTTTATAATCCCTTGAACTGAAGACCTTCTTGTTTATATTTATTCTTTTCCAATTGCCTTATATAGATCGTTATAATTAGCAGTTATAAATAGACACTTTGGCAGAGATTACAAAGTTTTCTTGTATTGACTCTTGCAGGAACTTTTGAGTTCTTCTAGTAATTGGAACATATTTACCAGAAACTGTATTCATTCATCGGCCCATTAAAAAGAAGAGAGAAGATCCTTCTGCTAAGCCGCCTGCTAACCAAAAACCTTCGGTGCGTTTAAATAAAACTAGCAATAAAAAAATCCCCAACAAAATATTATTTATGTCAGCTGGATCCTGATGAAAAGGAAAGCTTTCAGGGGGCAGACAGAATCGATTTTTAATTTTTTCCCCCTTCCAGGTATTTTTTTTAAATATATGACAGAATGACACTTTCTTCACTCAGCCACTCAAGCTGAAGAATGACTGAGGAACCCAGTGAAGGTCAAACACATTTTCGTCCATCTGATGCTCGCTGAAACCAGACTTAACCCTCCTCTTTCAGTCCAAAGCTCTGTGGAAGTTGCTTGGGGAGATTTAATGCAAGCAAGCTAAAACATTCAGGAAAGTCACGAAACCTTCAGCTACAGACAGCTTAGAATACTTGTCTTGATGAGCAAACATCTAGGATTTATGGTTCCCATTGCCTCAGCAAACACCAGGAGATTTGGGGCTGCTGTGTCTGGAGAGGGCGAGGTTTGGGGAGGATGTGATCTCACTTCCTGGTGATGCTTTAGGCCGCCTTCCCTAATCTCTATGGTCTTTATCATAGAGATTAGGGAAATTTTTAGAGTGTAATTATGTAGGGGCTATTTTTTCTCCTGCTCCTCAATTCCTCAGAGACAGGAAATTGGTAAATTCCCACCCTGGTAAGTTGCTTTGAGAGATGTAATGCAAGCAAGCTAAAACATTCAGGAAAGTCACGAAACCTTCAGCTACAGACAGCTTAGAATATTCGTCTTGATGAGCAAACATCTAGAATTTGTGGATCCCATTCCCTCAGCAAACACCAGGATATTTGGGGAGGGCAGTGTTTTGGGAGGATGTGATTTCACTTCCTGGTGATACTTTAGGACGCCTTCTCTAATCTGACCATAGAGAGTAGGGATATTCCTAGAGTGTAACTATGTAGGGGCCATTTTTCCTGAGTTTCTCAGGGCTAGGAAATTGGAACTAGGGGCAAGTAAATTCCCACCCCGGGTGGGTGAATGGATGGCCTACTAGGAATGTTTGCAATGGGATATCTTTTCTTTGAGATTGTCAGGATTCAACATAGGGATATATAGACTGGTAGCAGGGTGCATCTCGACATGTACAGAACACATCCCACTCACCAATGCCCATAGCCACCCTCATACATCTAGAATTTAGACTAGTCCCATGGTTTGCTTGTGAAATCTGTAGCTCTCGCTGTTCTTTTTAAAGAGTAGCACTCACTGTTCTTTCATTCAGCGAGCTCTGTTTGAATCATTTTGTGGGGCATTCACCATCACCACCACACTGGACTGCCAACAAACCAAACTATCGAAAAGCCAGTCAATTCTAGTTTCTATTACATGCTATCCGTGACTTGGCATGTGTGACGGACTCAGCTTCAGATGCTGAGATTTCCAGTCAATGAGCTATGATTGACATGTTTCCTCCCCCAACCCCAAATGGGGCTAGCCTGAAATGGCAGTTGGGAATGGAAAGTTGAGTAAACAAGAGAGTGAAAGGGAGTCAGAGCCTGGCATTTGACAAGAGAGGGTCAGCCAGAGAATCCTCAGTGAGAGGAAATAATGTTTGTGAAGCACTGTTAGTCCTCAGACTAAAGCAGGAAAAACCAGCACTAACTCCTGCTCAGACTTAAGAGATCTGGGGATTATAGTGGGCCAAGGAAGTGGGTAGAAAGGAGTTTCCCCTTCAGCACCAGGAAAAGGGTTATAATTATGCCTGCCCAGAATCTAGTAAGGGTTTGACTCAGGGCCAAAGTACAAGTGATGAATGACACAGGTTGGACACTTGTCACTTGTCCAACATTCCACCAAGCTGCCTACATTTCCCATAAAAACTTGAGGGAAGCTGACAGTTGAAAAGTCCATTGGACAGCAGTCGGAGAGCCAAGCTACAAGACCAGGATGCCTACATTTCCCATCAAAACTTGAGGGAAGCTGACAAGTGTCCAAGTAGTGTCAGGCGTCACGTAGCTTGGCCCTCAGTGGAGCAGTCATGCTGTGTTAGTGCTTTAAAAGTGAAACATTTGTGAAGCAGTGCCACCTCTCAAAGAAACCAAGTGTTTTATGCCTCACAGCAGTGAAGTTTCGGTACGAAAACCTTTCTGTTACTTAAATTCAAATGCCTGCCTACCTGCCTTCTGACTTTACCTACTGTAAATAAACCTTCAGCTACATTTTGAACCTCCCCAAGCCCTGTGTGCCAGTTTCTGCTAAAGGGAAGCACAAACCCCTGATCTGTCTCCTGACTTGGCTGGGTAACCATTTTTAATATTCCGTAAGAGTGGGACAAGAAAGAAAGTTGAAGCTACACATCAACCACACTACCAGAGGCTTCCCAGCCCAATATACAGCTTCATAGGCTTAAAGAGGAGACGTTTTACCTCAGGGTAGGGGAAGGTCAGCCCAAGCTTGAGTTGGACGTGGGTTTGTGGCAGCATGCTCTTTCCCTTGACAGATTCCTTGCACCTGATCCGTTAGTCCATTGGCTGGCTTTGTCCATTGCTCTCATCCAAAGGCCAAAGCTATGAGAAATCAGAAATTAGCATCCTTTTGTGTCAGAACAAGTGAGGTTGGACATATACCTTTCCAGTTCCCGTAAATAGCTTACATCTTTTTATGACTATTTCCCCCCTTCATAATTTCCATAATCAGTTGAGATTGGCATTGCTGGAATGGCTAACTAGGTTCTACCATACAAATGACAGTGGTTGCTTCTTTGTTGGCATATCAGATGCCTCTAAAAGGAACTAAAAGTGTTTTACACTTACATGGGGAAGCACATACAGCAGTGTCTATTTTCATCTTCTCAGCAATTTATTGAAATAAATGTCAAAGGTGTGAGTCCAGTTCCAGAGACTAGTCAAGGGCTTCCCATTGTTCCATCATGTATTAACACTAGGACCCCAGCCACCAAGTGCTTTGTGCTGTTGTACCTATGAATGCTATCAGAGGCCAAAAGCATGTTAAATTTTCATAGTCTGATTTTTATTTCACTTATGCCAAGTGAACCAGTGAGTCTCTCATACTTATTTTTTTCTGTTTTGTAGCATGCAATTATCCCTATCAAATCGGTGCATTTGTCAATGCGATCTGGGCATGAATAAACAGCGCCATGCATTATCCTTATAATATATGTGGAGATGACGTTCACTGTACATGCAAATACCTTATAAATGACAATTAAATTGTGCAGCATTGGGGGAAATAAACAAATAAATCATCAACGGCAACAAGAAAAGTGGATGGATGAAAAACCGTTCATTGTAACAGCATATGGAAACAAGATTATACAGATAAGGGAATATGTATCCATTCCTAAAATTATACGTCTATGCAGACTTTTGAAAGAAAACTCTTAAGTTATGGTACTTCTTCATAGTGCAGACAGAAATATTATGCTAACCAATTATCAGATTCTTCACCTGTTTACTTGTTTCAGGTTTGATGTGAATAAACCAAGGATTT
Organism: Eublepharis macularius; assembly: GCF_028583425.1. NCBI lineage: Eukaryota > Metazoa > Chordata > Lepidosauria > Squamata > Eublepharidae > Eublepharis > Eublepharis macularius. The sequence continues at coordinate 8,262,957 of NC_072797.1, read as the reverse complement.
TGACAGAGGAGTTTTTAAATTGGTGTTTCCTGATTTGTCAGGCCCTACTTCTTGCTGTGGGTAAAACCTGCTCACTGCGTCACCATTTTCCAGGAAAGCCTTTTTGGCCCTGCTCACTAAATCATAGTTGTTCTGCCTACTGATTGGGTACTTTTAATGCCACACAATTGGTTACATGGGAGAAGACACTCGGGGGGAGGGAGGGGGAAGGGGGTGTTCTGTAGCCACGGGCGCTCCAATTTCATCCCTGCAAACCCTGATAGGCAGTTCTGATGGCCAACCCCTTGTACACTGAGCTAATGTCAACTGGTGGCTCTAATTGTATTGAGTGGGAGTTTCCTGGGGGCCTTGGATTGGAGAGGGTATAACTCTAAGATCCCTATTGCAATCTTGGGTGCTGACTGGAGGAGAGCCTGCTAAACACTGCTATGGGATATCCAAGTCCAACAGGGGCCGTTCTGATGCCCATGAACCACAAACCTCGAACCGGTTCATCAGCGGGAAATGTTCGTTGTGGTTCACTGGTTCGGGTTCGTCATCGGCACCGAACCACGAACTGCTGGTTCATTAATTTTTTTTGGTTTGTGCCCATGTCTATTAACACCCACTCAGAGCAGTTTACAAAGTATGTTATTATTATCCTCACAACAAAACATCCTGTGAGTTGGATGGGGCTGAGAGAGCTCCAGAGAGCTGTGACTAGCCCAAGGTCACCCATGACTTCAAGTGGAGGAGTGAGGAATCAAACCCAGTTCTCCAGATTAGAGTCCCACACTTTTAACCCCTACACCAAACTGGTGTATGATTCTCCCACCGCTGCTTGGAGCAGCTGAGGGCATTTAGGGAAGCTGGCAGGAGATCAGTGTGTTAGCAAACCAACTATAGGAGTATCCTTTTTTAAAAAATTAAAAAGGACATACTTAGTCCTAAAGGCCATAACTGCAACCACTCCAGCAGCCATCTTAACAAACCACAATCCAGCTTTTTTCTCTCATACACCACTGGGAGGCAGACAATGTTAACTTTTTCTTAACTATATCATCCTTTCTCACAAGGCAGAATACATCCCTTTCTCCCTGAGAAAATATAATGTTGACTGGCAAGTGGTATCCTGGCTGCTAAGAAGCGTTTTTCTCAACGCTCAACTAACAGGCTCTTCGAGGGAGCCATACTCCTTTCCCCTTTATATTGTCAAAGTCAAATGCTGGAAAATGGGGCTAGGTCCTGGTTGCTTCCTCAGTATACCCAGAGAGGCTGAGAGTAGCAGAAGCACATATGCTTAAAATTCCAGCTTTGGTTCCTGGGGCTGCCAGTTGAAACATTTCTGATAGCTGTGTGAGGCTCCTCCCTCACTGGCGCCTTCTCCTGATGGCCTGCCATCCTACCAGCTCTCCAGGCAGGTGTCCTCCGGCCTCAGATGGGCAGAGAAGGGGGGTTGCACCACCTTGTTCCTTCTCCTGCCTTGGGAGTAGCAGCACACTCCAGCTGCCTCTCCTTGCATAATCCTCTTTGGCCTTCACGGGAACTTGAATTTAAAGGCCTCCCCTTGCCCCACCTCCCTGGCTCAGCCCCCAATCACCACCCAGTCTACCTGACTGGCCCTGCTCCCAGCCTATCTGATAGGAGGGCTGGATAGACTCTGCAGCCTACTGGCCCCACCCACTCCATCCTCGCCTAGGGTGTGGCATTTGGTCTGCTCTCTGCCTGGCTCACCCCTGCTGCGTCTGAACCCTCCCCAGTGGCTCCCCAGTTGGTATCTTGGGGCCTGTGCCTGCCTGGCTTGTGCTGATGGCAATCTCCTGTGAGCCTGGATGAAGTGGGGCCATCTGGGCAACTGCAGGAGACAGGTGAGTCTGCTGAGTGGCTGCAGGCTGTTCCCCAGAGTTGTGCAACTGGCCTAAGGGTGAGAGAGGCCTGGAGGGGCTCCTGCAACTGAGGTACTGCCAGAGGCTGTGCTGCAGGGCCTAAAGGGGGTGTCTGCTGCTGCAGGGCTGGTGGAGGGGGGTGGGCAAAAGGCCTGAGTTGCAAGACAAGTGGATGTTGAGAGAGGCCTTTCTGTGCCCGAAGTCCTAGAGAGCTGCTGCTGCAAAAAGCAGAAAGTCTTGGCTTAGAGGTAAAGCACCAGCCTCACATGTGGAAGGCCCCCTGATTCAGTCTTTTACACCTCGATGTAAAGGCTCTCAGGCAGGGGAGGGGCCACAACTCAGTGGCAGAGGACCTGCTTTGCACGTGGAAGCTTAAGCATCTGATTATACTTGCAGAAGGTTTTTGTGCCTATTCAGGAATATGAGCACCAGGAAAGATTGCCAGCTCTGTCTTACAAAATGACGGAGGATTTCTTTGAGGGCAGTGCCTGTAGGGGGTGGAGTTTGGCGAGGATGTAGTGTCACTTCTGAGTGATGCTCTGGGAATTTCCCCGAATCTCTATAGTAAAGATCTTAGAAACACAGAGAAATTCCTAGAGTGGTACTACGGAGGCTGTTTTCCAATCACTTTTCTTTCTGCTGTTCAATTTCTTGAGAGACGAGCATTGAGGCCAAGGAGGAGGGCAGACAAACAGCAATTCTATCCCCAGGGCACCTCAGTTTGTGTGAAGCTCCCGTTTGTTTCAATGGATGTTGGACAGGAGAACTTTCCTATGAACTGTGCCCGTTGCTATTGCTAACATATAAAATCCAGAGAATGAAGCAAGCCAGACTTTTTTTCCTCCCTGTATCCTAAAGATGGAGCTCTTGTGAAAGGAGAAAGCAAACTCCTCTTTTTTTTAATTCACATCCAACCAGGCTGTGCTGAGACTTGGAGGCATCTCTCTCCCCCCAAAACGTGTCTTTCTTACAATGCAGAATAATAAAAATTCTTATTATTATTATAGCAGCTGCGTTGCTGTGAAAATCCACCCAAAGACGCTGACTGATATTAAGCACCTCACCCTTCTTATTGTCTATTTCATGGGCTTTAGCTCTCCCGATTGCTAAAAACAGCCATCTGAAGACAAAAATCTAAGATTCGTTTTATTTTTATGACCATTATTATTCCCTCACAATAATAATAACCGTTTGCAGTTATAGACGGTAGCAGTCATCCAAAGATCTTGACAATGAGAAGGAAAAGGACACTGGGAAAGAAGAAGTCATCAGCCAGCCAGGGGGCTTTGGGGGTGAGGTGCGGGGGAGAAAATGTGCTGAGGAGACTGCTCAAAGAGAACTGGACTCACTACTGCTGCCCCCTCGAAAATTCTTGCTAACGGACCGTCTAGGTCAGGGGTGGGCAAATTGCGGCCCGCGGGTCACATGCGGCCCGCTACAGAGTTTTTTGTGGCCCACCAAGACAGTCAGAAAAATCCACCTTGAACCGAGATTTCCTTCATTTCCTTCATTCCTACATTTGTCTCATTAAACTGATTCTAAAATTAAATGTGCTTGCAGCTATAGATGATATGAAATTAGCACAATAAATAAATTGAATAAAACTACCACTATTTTATTTAATTTATATTTATTGATTTTTATGATACAATTTATACCTTTTCTGAAATGCAAAGTTAACTAATGAATGCAATCATTTTAAAAGGTGCGGCCCTCCGCTAACCTCCGTTCCCACAAAGTGGCCCCCGAGCCAAAACAATTGCCCACCCCTGGTCTAGGTGGCTTGTTGATTCCTAGAGTTGCCAGATGAAACATTTCTGATAGCGGATGTTGAGAGAGGCCTTTCTCTGCCCCAAAAGCAAGAAGTCTTGGTTCAGAAGAAAAGCACCCGCTTTACATGTGGAAGGCCCCCTGATTCAGTCTTTTACACCTCGACGTAAAAGCTCTCAAGCAGGGGAGGGGCCACAACTCAGTGGCAGAGGACCTGCTTTGCATGTGGGAGGTCCCAGGTTCAATCCACCACATCTCCAGCTAAAAGGATCAGGTAGGAGGTGGGGAAGGACCTCCAGGATCATCTAGTCCAACCCCCTACACAATGCAGGAAATTCACAACTACTTCCCCGTCACACACCCCGGTGACCCCTGCTTCATGCCCAGACGATGGCAAAACACCATCAGGATCCATAGCCAAACTGGCCTGGGGGAAATTGTGATGTGAAAGACCTCAACCTGAGATGCTAAAGAGCAGCTGCCTGCCTGAGTAGAGAATTCTGACCTTGGTGGACCAGCTCTCTGATTCAGTATAAGGCAGCTGCGCGTGTGTTTTGAGTATGTATTCAGGTAGCAGATGGTTCTCTATGGCAACATGCCCATTAGAATAGACAGGTGGATGGACCAACTGTCTGAGAGCCAAGCTACAAGTGATGCCTGAGTCAGCTTCCCTCAAGTTTTGATGTGAAATGTAGGCATCCTGGTCTTACAGCTTGGCTCTTCATTTAATTGAAGTTTACAGAACCCCCCCCCCACAAACACACCCAGCGGAGGGGAAGGGGGGGGTGCCCAGCGAGAGCCTGACACCTGCACTTCCTTCCCGACTGCATGTTCTCCTTCCCATAGACTGCCGGTCTGTAAACTTCAATTAAATGGAGAGCTAAGCTGTGAAACCAGGATGCCTACATTTCCCATCAAAACTTGAGGGAAGCTGACAAGTGTCCAACTTGTGTCATTCATCACTTGTAGCTTGGCCCTTAGTTTTCATTCTGCACTGGGATGCCATAGAAGAATGCACAGGATAAATCCGTCGTCTTGGTGCCACTGCTGAAAAGGCCCCGTCTCTTACTGCCACTCATTAACCCTCAGTGAGCACTCAGAGAAGGTTGTCTAAGGATTATTTAAGTAAAGGATCCTGTGAACTTTGGGGCAAACATGTGGAGGCTGCTTTCGCATGCAAGGAATAATGCATTTTCAATTCACTTTTGTAACACTTTGCAACTGGATTTTCCTCTGTGAAGTGCATTGCAAGTGCCTTATCTGATGTGTATGGAAGCAGCCTGAATATACCGTTCTTGGCAGTCACAAATCCCTTGTGAAGCAAAGCCAGCCTTGGATCTCCTTGCCTTTCACTGTCCAACTCATGCCGAACAGATTTGTGTCTGTGCAGCAGTTGTGATTCGTCTCCCTGATGCCTGGCAGCTACTTTTACACCAACAATCGATCCTTCCCTTAGGTTGTGGATGGTTAGATCAAGAAAGTAAAAGACACAGGGTTGGGGGATGCACTACAACCCTGTATGCATAATGTTGATGAACACCAAGTAGTAAGTCTTGTGTTTAATGAACTGTACTTTATCATCATCATACAGTACTTTATACTGTATTTTATCATCATCGCCGTCATCATTAATAATAATAATAAATCATTGATTAGCTGCCTTTCCATCTTAATGGAGCTCAAAGTGGCTTACGATATAAAACAGAACCAAATATAAAAATCCATTAAAAACCCAGACCATTTCCCCACGTCTTAAAAATGGTGCCCTACTCACAGCACGCTGGTGGCTTCTTTGCGCAGTTTCTGACATCATCATTTCCAAAATGAAAGCAGGTAGTTATGATTCTGTTTTCATAGCACCACAAAAATGGAATCGTAACTACCTGCCTCCATTTTGGAAATGGTGATGTCAGAAATTGTGTGAAAGTGGAGTGCTATTTTTAAGACATGGGGAAATGGACCCAGTTTAAAAAGAGGCTATAATAACAATAACATAATAATAACATTCGCTTTATATACCGTCCTTCAGGATAACACCCACTCAGAGCGGTTTACAAAGTATGTTATTATTATCCCCACAACAAAATACCCTGTGAGCTAGGTGGGGCTGAGAGAGCTCTGAGAGAGCTGTGACTAACCCAAGGTCACCCGGCTGGCTTCAAGTAGAGAAGTGAGGAATCACACTTGATTCTCCAGATTAGAGTCCTCCGCTCTTAACCACTACATCAAACTGGCTAGATGAAAGCCATCCTAAATTTTAAAAAGTCTTGAGTTGCCTCCTGAAGATAATGAGGGCACCATGCGTACTTCCCTGGGGTGATTGTTCCATAATTGTGGGGCTAACACTGAAAAGGCGCTCTCTCATGTATCCACCGACTGAGCTTCTTTGGCTGACAGTGATTAAGAGGGCCTCTCCCTGTGATCTTAACTCCTAGGCAGGAATGTATGGGAGAAGACTTATGGGTCCTTCAGATAACCCAGTCCCAAACTATGTACAGTTTTGAGGATAGAACCATCACCTTGAATTGGTAGTGAATCAGTAGCCAGAGTATTGCACTCCTTAAGTAAGCAGAAAGTAACTGCCCAACAGGCTCAAACTGCATATGAACAGCCAAAGTGGCCAGTGAAAAAACTCCCTGCTTCCAAATGGCAAACAGAATGTGAGCCATCCAGTGGCTTCTTGAGCAACGTTAATGTGCATGTGAGTAGGTTCATACAGCAGAGAGATGAATCCTGGACCACATCCTTTTCTCTGTCTTTGAATGTCAGCTGTGGGCTGTGGATGCTAAGTATTATCCTTAACTAGCTTAATCTGTCGGTCATCCAGTTACAAGGCTAAGGATTTTTTTTTCTTTCAAAACATGATAAATAGTGTGAGGGTGAGGGTGAGGCCATGACATGCAGGAGGCACTCTAGGATGTAACACATCATCTGGAGATGCTGGCATTAATGAGCCAAGAAGAAACCCTCCTCACCTCTTCTGAATAGAGGGATGACCTAGAAGAGACCCTTGCCCCACCCATTATCATCTTGAACCAACTGGCCCTTGGGTGTCCCATCTCCTGGTGAGAAGACGGCAAGAGGCAGCTCCAAGAAAAATGCAAACTGCCATATTTATTTGGAGAAAGGGGAATTGGGGTGACGCTGTGCCTGTCTGACCCAGCACGTGGCTCTGTCTTTCATGCTGCGGTTATTCCTGTCGTTGGCTCCTTTTTGTGTGTTCGGAGTGACCAGCAGGAGAGAAGCAATGCCATGATGTTTTATGCCACTGAGACAAAAAGCTATCGATCCTTTTTGCCTCTGCAAAAGGTTTCTAATAATTTCCAGATATATCGTAGATTGTGGTGCTGCTATCTTTAATTAAAACATGACACAAGGATGGGAAGTAATTATTTGGCATTGCATATCTTGTCTTCCTCCTACAGATTTTCTTTTGTTCTGTAGCCTCCCTTCTCAAATCAGTGGATCCACTTGCATTTTTGTTTTGTTTTTTGGCAGCAGTAACACTGAAGTTCAGCATTGACAACCTAGAGAAACAATGTGATATGTCTTTTCTAACTACACTGAGGCAAGTGATAGGAAGCTTGGGGTAGTGGTTAGAGTGTTGGACTAGGATTTGGGAGGCCCAGGTTCAAATTACCTTTCTGTCCACTTCTTTCTTATTTATTTATTTATTTATAGTCCGCCTTTCTCACTTAGACTCAAGGCGGATTGCACAGTGTGAAATTAGTACAGTCAGTTTCAAGGACATTTCCAAAAACAATGGCATAGGGAAAATAAACACAATTTTACAAAGGCATAGCATTAGCAAGAATCCAATACAGAGTTGAAGAAATGCTGAAATGTAGCATAAGCAATTCTAGGGCTGACATTAGACCACATGAAGCACAGGTAGCTCATAGGAGCACATATTTATGACAACAGGTAGTAAGGCAACATAGTAGTGAAGTCTCTTATCCTTATTAGCAGAGCATCTGAGAGCCCCTCCCTACGATACAAATGCCTTTTTGAATAATTCAGTTTTTTATCATTTGCAGAAAGTGTGGGCTCTCCTGACCTCCTCAGGCAGGCCGTTCCACGGGGTAGGGGCCACCACAGAGAAAGCCCATACTGGAGGTGATTTTCATGCTCCTGCTCGCTCCTGACAGCAGTCGCTCTGCAGCATTTTGCACCAATTGGAGTCTCCTAGTTAATTTGGATGGGAGACCTATATATAGCGCATTACAATAGTCAAGTCCTGATGTTTCCTTAGCATGGATCCAGGTGGCCAGGTCGGCCAGGTCAAGGTAAGAAGTCATCTTCTAGACTATAGTGAGGTTGTAAAAGGTGTTTTTTGCAGCTGCTCTAACTTGTTTTTTTAGAAGTAGAACTGGATCCAATATAACCTCTAGGCTGTTAACTGTGTCTGGTCCGCTATTGCTTGGGAAGAAGAGTTTGTTGGAGTTGTGCTGTCGTGGTCAAGAAAGATCCTCTCAGCAAGAATATATATCATTATAATAAGATGCAGATACCTGGGTAGGTTTACCAGCTTCAGGTTGGGAAATGCCTGGAGATCTGGGGGGAAGTTGAGCATAGGGAGGTTGGGGTTTGGGGAGGGGAGGGACCTCAACCAGGTAACAGGGTGTAATGTAAGTCTAACTTCCAAAGCAGCCATTCGCTCCAGTGGAATGGATCTCTGTAGTCTGGAGATCAATTGTAGTTTCAGGAGAACTACACATACACATCAGAAGTTGACAACCCTATGGAAGATGTCTTTCCTGGGTTGTTGGACAAGGTGCCTTATATTTACTTGAAAGGAAGAAAAACCTAAGTGTAAGATAACACACACCCCCATCAATGCAATTATTAATAGTAATAACTCAAACTAATACACAAATGTAAGACAACTCCCTCTTTTTTATTGTTGTTGGTTTCAATAGCATACCTAGAAAAAACAACTGATCTTGCAATTTTGTAAATACAATACTTAGAAAATAGCTCTCAAAATATATTTTTGCAATGATATCTTATATGGTTTTCGCTATTGAATGGCCAGATTGTCCACAATTTGCAAAGGTGTAAACTCTACTTATATAGCATCTGCAACTGACACTGTGAGATCTCCGTGTGTGACTAGTCCTTCAGCATCGGGCCTCTTAAATCTAGCTGGACAGATGTCAGCTCTGCATGCCATGTTCTGTGCATGGCTGTGTAGACCCCAGATGTTAACTGTCCCTTCCATAACTAAATTTCTCTTCCCAAACCATCTGTATTTCTGGGCAACTGTCTTCCTGTACACACACAGCAAAGAATGCCAGGTGACTGAAGCATACAGAAGCCTCTAGATGCCCAACAGCAGGAACCAAAGGCCATCTGGGATTGATGTAATACCGCCTGCTTGGTTTTTCCAGTTGAAAATTAAACTTGCAGGTTGGTAAAAATATACAAGGAGCTTGGCAGATCTGTATAATCCAAGGTAGTCTGGTGGGGTGGGTGGTGGTTGCATATGTAACCCTTGCCCACTAGAGGGAGATAGGCAGTTGGGGTATTCCTTATAAGGAAAAAAAGGCACCATTTTCCCTGAGAGACTGGAAGGCCTGAAGCGGCAGGGAGAAGCACTCTCTCCTCAGAAACACTCCTTTCTATGAACTCTCTATTAATGTTATAGGACTCCTGCGAAGAACAGAAGACATCTCAACGTAGAGCACAGCTACAAGTTGCTGCAATTCAAGGGACTGCCCACCATACAGAAGTCAGAAAGACTGAGAGCCAAGCTACAAGTGACGCCTGACACAGGTTGGACACTTGTCAGCTTCCCTCAAGTTTTGATGGGAAATGTAGGCATCCTGGTCTTGCAGCTGTAATGGAGAGCCAAGCTGTAAAACCAGGATGCCTACATTTCCCATCAAAACTTGAGGGAAGCTGACAAGTGTCCAACCTGTGTAAGATGTCACTTGTAGTTTGGCTCTGAGACCCGGGTCTGCTTGAGTAAAACAGGCCTGTCTTGTTACATGGTTGTTGTTATATATGCTTTATTACTGTATTGTTCCAAAGAAGATGTTTTTTTTCTCAAGTTTGTTCATTGTAATCTTTTATAAATGCAAGTGTCACAAGGTGGGATCACACTGCCATAGACATGAACTCTCCCAGTTCTCAAATTAGATAAATGTATTTATTTGATATTGCCCTTGAACAAAACAGGTTACACATAGAAGGAACTTTTTATTGAAATAAACCATGACCAAACATTCTACTTTGTGGGCCTCCAAGTTCTGATGCAGTATAACTTAGGAAATCAGATTCTGGGAGCATAATGGGAGTTGTCCATCGCCATGTTTCTTTGCTTGTGGGTCTCCAGAGACTCACAAGGGTGAAGATACACTGCTGGACGAGATGCTCAGTGGACCTGCAATGTATCTGAAGAAGCGAGCTGTGACTCACGAAAGCTCATACCCTACCACAATTTTTTTTAGTCTTATACATGCTACTGGATCTTGCACTTTTCTACTGGTGCAGACAGACTAACAGGGCTACCCATCTCGATCGGAGATTAGTTGTCATTCCAGGACCACTACAGCCTCTACCTGGAAGTTGGCAACTCTACCTCAATCATTGTGGGGTAGATGTGGAGCCCACTTAAAGATTTCCTTAAAAATCAGAGAGTTTTGTCGTTTTCTGGTCTTTAGGTTTTACAGAGGTAACTTATAACAACAACAGATTTTAAATGTTTTATATGGAATGTTTTAAATGTTCTTAATGCTGTTATCTGCCCTGAGCCTGCTCGCGGGGAGGGCAGAATACAAATACGATAAAATCAAATAAATTAAAAACAACAACAGCAACAACAACAACAACAACATTCAATTTATATACTGCCCTTCAGGACAACTTAATTCCCACTCAGGGCAGTTTACAAAAATATGTTATTATTATCCTCACGACAATCTCCCTGTGAGGTGGGTAGGGCTGAGAGAGCTCTGAGAGAGCTGTGACTGACCCAAGGTCACCCAGCTGGTTTCAAGCGGAGGAGTAAGCAATCAAACCTGGCTCTCCAGATTAGAGTCCTGCTGCTCTTAACCACTACACAAAACTGGCTCATTGTTTCTATACCCTCATGAGTGAGTGAGTGAGTGAGTGAGTGAGTCTGTTTAGTTATGGCTGTAGCTGTAGCTGTTGCTGCTGGAGGAGATGAAAGTTTTGCTCCTTTTCTTAGAACTATATATATATAGTTCTAAGAAAAGTTCTAAGAATATATATATATATATAGTTCTAAGAAAAGGAGCAAAACATTCATCTCCTCCAGTTCTAAGAAAAGTTCAAAGAATATATATATTTCTAAGAAAAGGAGCAAAACATTCATCTCCTCCAGCAGCTATAACTATGAACTGTCGTCAAGGTAGATTACAGACTAGAGAAGTACCTTCTCCTTTCAACATGTCCAGTTTGGGGCTAGCTTGATGCTGTCTCAGCTAACAGCCAGTGTGCCAAGTTCACATTAAGGTTAAGCTGGGTGGTAGTGGATGAATGTTTGGTCACAGACGCAGATAGAAGCAGCGCAGGGTGTCTGGCAACCAATATGAGGGCTGCAGACAGGGATATGGGGGAGCGGGACCACAAGTGACGCCTGACACAGGTTGGCCACTTGCCGGCTTCCCTCAAGTTTTGGCGGGAAATGTAGGCAGCTTGGCGGAATGTTGGACAAGTGACAGTTGAAAAGTCGGTTGGACAGCAGTCGGAGAGCCAAGCTGCAAGACCAGGATGCCTACATTTCCCATCAAAACTTGAGGGAAGCTGACTAGTGTCCAACCTGTGTCAAGCGTCACTTGTGGTCCCGCTCTCTGATGTCATCTATATGGTTCCCCGATGGGCTCCAGGAAAATACCGGACCTTGGGGGCGGCAATACTCACCTCAAGAATAGGGGTGTGCAAGGCCTGCCTGTTTTGGTAAACCTGATTTGGTTTTAACTGAATCAGGAAACCGTTTCGGTATTCGCGTTTCGGCTTGATTCGGCCATTGTTTTCAATGAGAAAACCTTCTCCCGGCTTTCCGGGAGTCTGGGGGGTGCATTTTCTGTCCGAATCACACCAAACATGATGGAGACCTTCTCCTAACTCTCCTCTAACTACCCCCCCCCCAAGTTTCAGAAAGATTGGACTTTGGGGGGGCCAAGTTATGCCCCCCCCAAACAAGGTGCCCCCATCCCCCTACAGTCTCCATGGTTCTCTATGTGGAAAAACAAGTCATCTTTCTAGGTGGCTTGGGGTGGCATTTTGCAAGCAAAATGCACCCAACTTTCAGGGGACCAGCTCCCACTTGTCCTCCCACCCTCCACCAAGTTTCAGGCAGATTCCACTTTGGAGGGGCATTTTATGGCCTCCCAAAGAAGGTGCCCCTATCCACCTCCACTCCATTATTCCCTATGGGGGAAATAAGAGAGGCTTGTGTAGCTAGGGGTGGCATTTTGCATGCAAAATGCCCCCAAACTTCAGGGGCCCATCTCCCACCTGTCCTTCCACACTTTACCAAGGCCCAAGCTGATCCCACTTTGGGGGGGCATTTTATGGTCTCCCAAAGATGCTGCTCTTAGCTCCCCCCTCTCCATTATTTCCTATGGGGGAAATAAGAGAGGCTTGTCTGCCTAGGGGTGGCATTTTGCATGCAAAATGCCCCCAACCTTCAGGGGCCCCTCTCCTACCTGTCCTCCCACCCTCCACCAAAGCTCAACCAGAGCCCACTTTGAGGGGCCATTTTATGCCCCCCCCAAAGGTGGTTCTCCTGCCACACCACTTTGTCTTTCTACTATGGGGAAGACTTCCACACCACAGAAACACATGAGATTGGGACTGTCAATGGCCATAGCCACAGTCCACCTGCACCCAAACTGCCAAATACCACACACACTCTCCCCAAAACCTAACCTCCCCTGTCCTGTGGCTAGCCACTTTCTATTAATTCCTGTTATGGGAAAATCTCCCACAGCAAGAACCCACAGAATGTGGCATCTGTGGCCACAGGCACAGTCCCCCTCTTAAATCCACCCCCACAGCCCCACACTGACCCAAATACACCCTCCCCAACATTCCCACACCAGCCACTGCCCCAGGAGCAGGCTGGCCAGCCATCCCCCATTGTTCCCTGTGATGGGAACTTTTAAACTCTCTTTCCCTGGGCAATTCTGCACAGCCCAGGGGTGCCACAATGGTGGGCACACTCCTGAGTGTGAGCTTGTCCCTGTGAAAGAGCACCTGAACCACAGGCACCCTCCCCCAAATTCCCGCACCACCTACAGAGATGGCTGGCCAGCCAGCCCCATTGTTCCCTATGATGGGAACCAACTGCACAACAAAGAATAAAACAAGAACAACACAAAATAAAGTTTTTTAAAAATATTTTCTCACTTTCAAAGTACAAGTAGGCAAAGCTTTGTGACACATTACACCGGCAGTCCCCCACACAGAAAAATAACACAACTCACTTAACATCAGAGAATCACAAAAACACAATTCCTGTCAAAAACACTTTATTTCTTTAACAGCTGTAGGTTACACAGCAGGGGGGGGGCACACCAAAGATCCAAATACCAATAAATTCCTCCCCCACCTCAATGGTGCCCACTGCCTGTTGGTTAGCCTTGCTTCTCTTTCCTGTTCCGCCCCACACTTTCTTACACATCTCATTTGAAATGTCTGCAAGTGCGGAATTAAATAAAGCAAACACAACGATTACATTTCACATCCCACTGCGATCTTTGAAGAAATGCTAATTTAATATGCCAGGGTGATAAGTCAAGTGACGAGAGAGCCTCCGTAGGCATCCAGTTCAGATTCATATTTGGGGGCGGGGGAGAGCAAACAAAGAAAAAATAAGTTTATTTGGAATGTTACTCTGAGCTTTTAAAGCCCGTCAGACCTGTAAAGATTTGATTGGAAAGACCCTCTGGATTTTTTTTTTGTCAGAAGACTGGAAGGCATAGATCCTGCTTTCCTTTTTAAATTTTGGAAATGCAGGTTTGTGTGTGTGTGTGTGTGTGTGTGTTTGTAAAGGAAAACATCATCAAGGACAAGGATCAGAAGGAAAGCAATGGAATTCTTTTCTCCTGAAGTGCCAGAACCCCCTTGGTGTTTGGGGGAGAGCTTGATTTGGAGTAGTTTCCCATTTTATGTGTGTCTACGCAGCCATCTGTATTCCAAAAAACCAAGAGAGGCAGAGCAAAATCTAAGAAATCTCCCAAAGACTCAGAAGCAATCCAGTCGAATGAATAAATAAAACATGCGAGCAACACAAATGATGGTTTCTGGGCAATAGGAAACACACAAACTACCCTAGTTGTTCGGAGATTTACGCATCCGTATTTCACAGATGCCCTCTTGCTTTATTTATACTGTTAAGGGAGGCCGAGGCAGCCTCTAACCATCAACACCCATCATTAAATCATTACAGAAATTCTCTTGTTAAAGAGACAGAGCAGGCACGGAAAAGTGCACACCTCGGCAGCAGGATGGCGAGGTGATCCAAATGTGCCCCTATCCCACTAAGAGGGGTGTCAGTGCATATATGGGGACACATGCACATGCTCACACACACACCTGAGCACGTCAGGATACAGAAATCGGTAAGGTCAACCCACCTTACAGTGGAACAGAATTTGCCTCCATTCATTTCTCAACACACTGTTGGAATCAAGCAGTACTTTTTCATTCAGGGGTTTCATTGAGCATGCTGAATGTGAGCCACTGATGCCTGGGGATTAGCTTTTGACAAATTGTGTGTGTGTGTGTGCAAATAAAGGAAGGAGTGCATCTCTAGGGTTGCCAACCTCCAGGTAATAGCCGGAGATCTCCTGAGCCTGCTTGCGGGGAGGGCGGGCCAAAAATCCAATAAATAAATAAATAAATAAATAAATAAATAAATAAATAAATAAATAAATAAATAAATAAATAAATAAATAAATAAATAAATAAATAAATAAATTACAACTGATCTCCAGGCCACAAAGATGAATTCCTCTGGAGAAAACAACTGCTTTGGAGGGTGAACTCTATGGCATTAAACCCTGCTGAGGTCTCTTCCTTCCCCAAACTCTACCCTCTCTGGGCTCCACCCCCAAAATCTCTTGGAATTTCACAACCTGGAGCTGGAAACCGCAGTAGGGTTGCCAGCCTCCAGGGGATGGCTGGAGATCTCCCAGAATTACAACCGATCCAGGCCATAGATACCAGTTCCCCCGGAGCAAATGGAAGCTTCACATGTGAACACTATGGCATCATACACTGCTGAGGTCATGGCTGTCTCCACATCTGTCCTCCCCATAAGCGGACTCAGGGTTGGTTACAACAATATAGTAACAATAAAAGAACTTAAAATACAATGCACTGAAGTAAAAACAGCCACAGTCTTCAGACCAGTTTATGGAATAAGGGGAATAAACCTGCAACTTGCAAAGCTTTGCAGTTTCAGAATGTGAGTAAGCAGGCTGTGTGCTAGAATATTCCATATGGGTCCACGCACTGAGAAAGTTAGCATGCCAGGAATTCTGCTGATTCCATAAACTACCTTTACAAGGATGAGTCAGAAAGATTCAGTAGTGATACACAGCATCCATATACTGTTTTAAAACATTTGTGAAACTGCACATACACAATCTCAGCAATCCTACCAACAACCCTATAAGGTAGGTCAGTGTTTTAAACCCAACATTATAAATGAGGTGGAAGCTGAGGTAGAGAGGCCTTGCAGAACTGAGATTTGCACCCTGGACTTTCTGGCTCCCAGATTAGCCCCTTAGCAATGCAAAGACCAGTACTGCTACTGTGTTGCCAGCAGAGGAGAATTCTTGGTAAAGAAAATGAAACATTTTGAGTTAAATTTTTCCTGGAAATGACTCAGTTTGGCTTTCGGGGGGACAGACTGAGATCAATCAGCACTCAGAGAAAGGTGCTCAGCACATGGTCAAGAGTGAGTCCCCCCTCCAAACCTGCCGTTTTCTCCATGGGACTTGATCTCTGGGGTCTGGAGATCAGGTGCAATTCTGGGAGATCTCCAGGCTGTATCTGGAGGTTGGCAAGCCTCTCATTGTCCATTGCTTCATTTGTGACCTCAGCTAGGCTTGGATTACCATTTAACAAAGGCTTTTGGCATTCAACAGCTGGACTTTCTTGTAACCACGTAAGATTTGCCAGGTCCCTTTACAGTCCCACGGGGAGGCTGGGGTCCTAGCAATTACCTTTCTTGTGGCCCCAGCATGCTTCACTCTCACACACTTTTCGCATGTAGACCCATGCCTGCATGATGATGTCACTTCCAGTGGTGTCACTTACGGGTGACATCATCACTTGGGTTCAGGAACACGTGCGCACTTCGCAACAGGCTGATTTGGGCCTCAAGCGGACCCAATTTGGCTCGTTTGGGGTCCAAATTGGCCCACTGCAAAGCGTGTGTGAGCTCTCAGGGTGGCACAATGATGTCACTTCCTGGAGTGCTGTCATCACGCTGTCCTGGGAGCATGCCCAGGAGGGCCACTCCAGCACCTTTCTCCCCTGCCAGCCAAGTGAGTGGTGGCGGGGGGTGGCGGGGGAAAGTGGGGGATCTCCAGGGCCCACCGGGGGAATGGGATCTCTAAGCTTCACCTCCTGGCTTCTGAATTGGCACAGTCTCTGCTTCTAATCTTCCTGCCTTTTAACCTTGTCTTTGGTTCCTGGACTCCCATTGTAGACTCTGCCAGATGACCTTGCGTATGATCTTGACTCCCACTGTTGTGACTTCATCAGTATACTTGACCAAAGTTTACACATAGCTTCTGCCTTGTCTCTTCAGAATATTAAGAGCAGAAATTGGGTGGGTGTGGCTGAAGAAGTTTTGGAAAGGAAACATTAGGAACAGGGTGCCTAGAGTTTATGTCTCAAAAAAAGGCTCTCAAAAACAAAAATGCAGGAAGCCTGCTGTGAGAGATAATATTTATTACACTTACCTTCTGCCTTCTCAAAAGGGTTTTATTGATTGATTAAAATATTTACATCCCACCTAGGGATAAGCAAATGTTCCCTATTTCATTTCTTTTTATATTCATTTATATTCAACGCTTTCAGTTCTCTTCTTTTCGCCATTGGTTTTGCTGATTTGTTTGTATTGTGTTCTCATATTGTAAGTTTTTATATGCAATTTATACAGACTTTATAGTACAACGTATATCATTTAGGTGTCTAATATGCACCGAGTGTATAACACTGATTAGTTTATGCACAAATAATGTTGAAAATGTGTATATTTTATGGGGGAAATGGAATGCATTGGCGGTCTTCAAGGAGAGGCTGGTCAAATACTTGGTGGGGATGCTTTAGGCTGTTCCTGCATTGGGCAGGGGGGCTGGACTAGACGGTCTGTAAGGCCCCTTCCAACTCTAGGATTCTATGCTTAATCACAGGTGCAACTTGCACAAGGGAGAAGCGGAATTGCATTGCGGGGTCAAAGTAGCAGAGATGGGACAATCTTAATCCCACCTTTCAATTCTAATCTCAGAGTCCGATTAAACCAATTTATGAGGTAACCGCATGTGATAATAATAAGTGAAAACAACCGAAAAGGAAGCAGCAACAGCAGCTGGATTCTTATGGGAGGAAGAAAAAATATGCAGTGGACTTCTCAACCATCCAGTTATTAGACTCTTATGTTTGAAGAAAGTCTTTTCTCATTCTATAATGTTTTATCCCTTCCCCCCCCCCCAACTTCCTCCAAGGAATTTATGACAGTGTATGTAGTTCTCACCTCCCTCATTTTAACATTGCTTACAATCAGATGAAGAAGACTAGGCTGAGAGGAAGAGAGAGATTGGCCCAAGATAACCCAATGAGTTTCATTGCTGAGTTGGCCTCTCCTCCAAACTGGATCTGACTCTCAAAAGCTCATACCCTGGAAATCTAGTTGGTCTCTTAGGTGGTCCTGGACCCAAATCTTGGTTAACTTCTACACATCCTGTTATAGTGCTAAACTCATGCAATGAGGGCATCTTCCGGGCTCGATTTCTGATGCCATTGCGCCACAAAAACGGGATTGTGGTGCGATGACATCATAAATCATGCCAAGAAGACACCCTTGTTGCATGAGTTTAGTGCTGTGCTGGGATGTGCGGAAACACCCTTGCTCTTTTGCTACAAATCAATATGGCTATCAACCTGACATTTTTTCAGATACTTCTCCATGGAGCCCAAACTCTCAAAAGCTCATACTCATGGAAATCTAGTTGGTCTCTAAGGTGCTCCTGGATCCTCATCTTACTTCTACTGCAGACTAACACAGCTACCCACCTGAATTTAACCACCACGATAACAACAACATTCAATTTATATACAACCCTTAAGGGCAACTTAACACCCATTCAGAGCGTTTTACAAAGAATGCTATTATTATCCCCACAACAAACACTCTGTGAGGTGGGTGGGGTTGAGAGAGATCTCCAGGAATCTGTGACGGACCCAAGGTCACCCAGCTGGCTTCAAGTGGAGGAGTGGGGAATCAAACCCGGTTCTCCAGATTACAGTCCCGGCACTCTTAACCACTACACCAAACTGGCTCTAGAATTGCTAGAATTCCCCTTGGGCTGCCGAGATACAAGTAATGCCCACCTGCTATATCTGGTGCTATCAGCTGAGGGTCTGACTAGGTCTAAATATTTATAGTCTGTTGATCTTTTGCAGGACAAGAACAGAGTTGTTCTGAATGGTGGAATAGTGAAGACAATCATTGCATGGTAAGTTTCTTTTGGAGGCAAAAGAACTGAAGTCTTTTTTTTTTTTGGTTGTTGTACAAATGTGGAGCAGGAATTACAAGTGAGCAGAAGGAGGTGCCGACCCCAAAGCAATACCACAACAAAGGAGTTCAAAAATTATGATCCTGTTTTTTTAAAAAAAATCAAAGCAGTATGCTGTGCAATCAAGAACTGAAAGGCTGTCTTCACTTTAATGCCCTTCTTGTGAATTTTCCACAGTACACAGTACATGTGCCACCCCGCACATGGGCAAACTCAACAGCTGCCCATATACGTGGTGGCCCCTGGTGGCCCCTGTGGTGGCCCCTGCCTTCTGGAATGGAGGTCAGGAAAGCTCCCACTCTCCAGACTTTCCACAAACGATGCAAAACTGAATTTTTCAAGAGGATTTTTTTTACTCAAGGGCTGTACTTTAAGGAAACAGACTCAAAGGGATGCATTAGTAGACGGATCCATGGTAGTAAAATCTCTGGCTCCCAGCAGAATTCCGGATCCAGTTCAAGGTGTTGGTTTTGACCTATAAAGTCCTAAACGGACTGGGACCAGCATACCTAAGGAACCGTCTCTCCCTGTATGTGCCCCAGAGTTCACTTCGTTCAACCGGAAAACATCTTCTGGTGGTCCCTGGCCCTAGGGAGCCTTGGCTGGTCTCTACCAGGGCCAGGGCCTTTTCGGTCCTGGCCCCAACCTGGTGGAACTCTCTGTCTGAGGACACTCAGGCCCTCCAAGATCTTATATCATTTAGGTGGGCCTGTAAGACGGAGATGTTCTGCCAAGCATATGGTGGAGGCTAATTTTAGTCCATCATTGCCGAGCCTTCCACCGGTCTCCCTCTACAAGGGGTATGGAGAGTCCACTCCCGCTGGGTGCCCCGAAAGGGGCACAGCATTTTATCTGTTTTTATAATTGATTTTAAGTTGTATTTTAATCACTGTTGTACCTTGCCCTGAGCCCGCTTGTGGGGAGGGCAGGTTAAAAATAAAATAAATAAATATGTGCTACTATTTCCTATTTGTTGCTTTGTGTATGAACCTACTGGGTAGTTTTGGGTGGTTTTATGTTGTTTAATGTAGCGTTATTCAAATTGCTTCTGCTCTGTTTCGGCATTTCTCCAGCTCTGAATTAGATCTCACGCTCTGTAATCTGCCTTGTGTTTCAGTGAGAAAGGCGTACTATAAAAAATGTAAATAAATAAACAGTGGCAAGCCGGTCAATATTATCACATGATCATCCACGGCAGCTGTCCATGGTACTGAAGCAGACCCCCCCCCCTCCACATCAGGACAGAGGAACTATCTTGCATCCCAGATTCATAGTCTTGAGAAATAACATGTGCTACTCATCCCAGAGGAGCTAGCCGTAAGACAAAACTCTAAACCTCCTTTATATATATATGAAGATAAAGGAATGAATTCCTCATAAAAGAATTCATAACAGATCTTACCACTGGGAAGGTAATATATGGTTATAGAAGATAAAATGGAAGAGATCAGTAAGATTTAAAATCCTTTCCAAAGCCATATAGGAAAGCAACTTTAAGAATATTAGATGTCATGAATGAACCATTGCGTTTGGCATTCTCTCTATGCCCTTGTGAATGTTAAGCATTCTTATTTATGGACTCGAACTGCGGCTGGTATCTACTGCTGTATAGAGGGGGGAGTGAGAAGCAATGCCCAGCGTAGAAGCCAATGTACCCCAGGTAATTTTCACCCCGTTGCAGTTTCTTGGGTCTCCTGCTGGCCCAAGAGGCATGCTCATCGACTTGTCAGGTTAGGTGAAGTGATACACTCGCCCAGCCTCCTTCTTGGAATTCTCACAACCAACTCCCACAATGATGCCTCACTCACACAGGAATGAAGTGGAAATGAGCTAATAGAATGTCAAAGGGATCAACTGCCCCAGGGCTTTTTTTCTGGGGGAACATGGGGGGACAGAGTTCCGGCACCTCATGAAAATACTCAGCAATAGTGCGTGAAAATAATATTATTTCAACGAATCCCGTGTGTTTCTTCCTCATTTCCCTCTTGAGAGTTCCGCCACCTCTTTTCTCAGAAAAAAAACCCGAACTGCCCCCTTTCAGACTGCTGAGAACTTCACCATAGTATGAGGCAAACGTAGCTTACTCGTCTCCCTCGATTAGAGACGACCCCCTGATCGGACTGCCTCAACAGTTGTCACAGTTAAGGACAAGTAATTCTGGGTCTGCACAGCAGCTACTTATTCTACAAGGCCAAATCCTTGCAGCGTTGGTTGTTGCAGTTGTAGTTGTCAACCTCTGAAGCGCTTGACGCAGTCACAATTTTTTAAAAAATAAATGTGATGCTATTGTACCATTTCTACCATTTATTTACGTCATGTATGCTCCACTTTTCTCCAAGATGGGGACCCAAAATGGCTCACAACATTTTCCTTTCTTCCATTTTATCCTCATAACAACCCTGCGAGGTAGGTTAGGCTGAGAGTGTGTGACTGGCCCAAGGTCACCCAGCGAGCTTCCATGGCAGATGGGGAGAACCGAGTTCTCCTTGATCCTAGACTGAAACTGTACTATATTCCTGTCATAGTTTAATAGTACTTATCAGATAAACCTGAAACATAAATTATGGTGATAAACTAAACATAAGAGGGAAGAGGATTCATAATTATAATGAGCAGACACCAAAGGTGCACAGAGACAACTTAATAGTAAGTCACATTGCCAGTAGATTTTTTTTCCCTTTTAACTACAGGCTTTTAAAATTTGGAGCCTGCAGTTGATAAGTGGCATGAGGGTGGGGGTATTACAAAAATACTAGAATCATGCAGAGAAGTAGCATAAGCACACAAAATGGACATATCAAAATTGGGCCTGGTACATCTAAACAGCTCACTGAAGGATCAGTTCTCTGCTCGCAACCTGTACACAGGGTGGGTGTCAAACTGGTGAGTGATTGGACACGTCTCCTTCAGACTGCTGTTGGTGGATTACAGCTCTGAATGATTCACGTGAATCTCCTCGCAAACAGAAAACTAGCATAGCAAGGAGAAACCTCCTATGAATGGCTTTTGATTTCTTTGCCCTGCTGGTTTTCTATGTGCTGCTTTAAAAAAACATGTTCAAAAACGAGATCCTCTATCATCATCTATCTGTAGTCATGAAATGGTACAATCCATTCTAGCATCTGAGGCATTCCTTACTTGATTGTTCCTCATGTGTGAATAAGATTAAACCAAAGAGGATTAAAGCGAGAAAAGGGAGAGATACAAGCCTCAATGCCCTGTTTTCCCTCCAGGGCAACTGGTTAACAGCTGTGTGAAACAATGCTGGACTACATGGACCACATGCTTTTTGTCCTAAAGTGGCAAAAGTCATGGCTGGCAGCGTTGTGCAATGGCTAGTGTGTTAGACTTAGACCATAAAGACTGAGTTCAGAACCAAGGAAAGGAGATTGCACACTGAATTTCTAGGACCAAAATATACTAGATAGCTATTCTACTAGAGCACAGCATTACTTGTAAGCTCATTGGGGCAGAGCCCTCTCTTCCTCCCGCTTAAAGTCTTGTGCATTGTCTGTGTAAAGCGCTGTCAAGTTGCAGTCAGCTTGTGGCAACCCCGCAGGGTTTTCAAGGTGAGAGATGAACAAAGATAATTTGCCAGGGCCTCTATGTACTAACCCTGGACTTCCTTGTTTGTCTCCCACCCAAGTACTAATCAGGTCTGACCCTGGTCAGTCTCTGAGATCTGATGAGATCTGGTTAGCTGGGACATCCAGGTCAGGTGCATTATAATGGGGTATAAATCAAAATTACAATCAAGGACAGAAGCTCTTCCAGCGTCGGCTCGTGGAGGCTGTGAGCAATCCCGGGCGGGAGCGTTACCACCAACCATGGCCGAGGAAGGCATTGCTGCTAGATGTGTAATGGATGTTAACACTGCCCTTCAAGAAGTGCTTAAGACCGCACTTATCCATGATGGTTTAGCCCATGGAATTCGTGAAGCTGCCAAAGCCTTAGACAAACGCCAAGCCCACCTTTGTGTTCTTGCATCGAACTGTGATGAGCCCATGTATGTCAAGCTTGTTGAAGCACTTTGTGCTGAACACCAAATCAATCTGATAAAGGTTGATGACGACAGGAAACTGGGTGAGTGGGTAGGTCTCTGCAAGATCGACAGAGAAGGAAAATCCCTCAAAGTTGTGGGCTGCAGTTGTGTGGTTGTAAAAGACTATGGCAAAGAATCTCAGGCCAAAGATGTAATCGAAGAGTACTTCAAGTGCAAGAAATGAACAAATAAAATATTGTGAGCCTGAAAAAAAAAAAAAGGACGGAAAACTGAGGGGGCTTTAAAAAAAAAAAAAAGACTAGGTTAACTGGAGGCAGATTCTCCGATGATGTCTGCGCAGGGACCAGCTGGTTCCACACTGTGTTGCAGTGTCTGATCTGAATACGTTTGTGGTGGTTGGAGATAGCAGATAGGTATATTTCCACATTTTGAGAGCTACTACTGTTCAAGCCAAGGGAGAAACCGAACAAACAGGGCAATGAAGAAGCATAAAAGAGGAGGAGAGAATGTTAGGCATCCCCCCCATCAGTACATCGGCCACTTCCCAGGAACTAAGTATATGAACTCTATTTCTACATTGTGTCGATGCATGGGAGAGAAGGAATTTTGCATGCAACCTGCTGCATTCCAAGGTGTGTCAATGCCCTTCGGAGGCTTCTCCCAAGAACCAGGATGCAATGCTGTGCATTTTTGTAACATGCGGATAAAGGAAGGCATCATTCAAATCAGCAACACAACTGCAAGGGAGTTCTTCTTCCACCCTAGAATGTAATGTTAATGACTGCACAGAACATTTCAAGTTTTCCAAGCGCTTCGTGCCCACGTTGTCTTCACCGCCTCAAGGCAAGCAAGCCAGGGGCCAATTAGGAGTGTACAAATCTGCCCTTCTCACTTTCCAGTTTGTTCTCCTACCTGGTTGCAGGTGAGTCATTTTTGCCGATGATGTTTGCTTGTTTCCCTTATGGCATTTGTACGCTATTGATGAACAATTGCTATTCAAATGTATTAAGAATTCGGTATTAACCTGGGCAGCAAACAAAGCAAAAGAAAATCGTAGGTTTACCCCCAGCAGGGATCACCCATGTCAGAAACTGTTTTTAAAATCAAAATGCCACATTTTCGTAGGTGCAAAACTTCTGCCCACAGACCATGATTTTTATGGCCCCCTCCTCCTGAAATGCCCACAGAAATGTATCTCCTGGAGGAGTTGGAACCTATTAGCAGGACTTGGAAGGCATGTGGGAGAGGTAGCTGTGAAAACTGCACTCTGTGGGAGGAAGTCCTTGCACCTGAGGAAATGATACAATGGATTCATCTTAGTATGGTAACAAAGTTCAGAATCCAGGGTAGTTGTTTTCTGGGGGTCCCGTGGACTTACAGGTATTCGGTCTGCATAGGACAAAAGACTGTAGTGTAAGGGAGGAGGCCAATGCTGCTGATTTGGTTTGGACAAAATTCCTGGAGATTTGGGTGCAGTGTCTAGGGAAGGGCAGAGGTTTGGGAGGGCAGAGAGCTCAGCAGTGATGGGATGCAATAGAGTCCACCCTCCAAAACTGCCATTTTCTCCAGGGGAACTGAGTTTTGTAGTCTGGAGGCAAGTTGTAATTCCAGCAAAACTCCAGGCACTACTTTGAGGTCAATAACCCTAGGGGAATCTGGGAAATTGCCTGATTTTGCTACTACAGACTAACACGGCTAAGTCCTCTGAACCTTTACAGAAGCAAACTGATCTCCACATCAGAAGGAGCTGTTTGCATCTGGATATCAGAAGGAGATGTTTGCATCTACCCCGCCCCCCCCTCCTCCTCTATATCTGACCAGTTTCTCTTTTTGCCCTCCATGCATCTGACAAAGAGAACTGTGATTCTCGAAAGCTTATGCTACAATAAAATTGGTTAGTCTTAAAGGTGCTACTGGACTCTTTTTGATTTTCCTTCTTCTAATGTGACTGTACACCATTTCCAGGGGTAGTTGATTAAAGAACTATTTAAAACCATTTAAGTTTGCTTCCCAATTTATTTGCAGCCTACATTACTGGTCACATATTTAGGTTTACCAGATTTCCCAACACTGGAAGACAATCTCCCAGCCACCGCTGCCGCTGTTTGCTCCAGCTGGGGCAAAATGGGGGGTGGGAAATAATGTTACATGACGTCAGTTCTGGTTGTACCCAGAAGTAATGTAGCAATGCTCTAGGAGTTCCCCAAATCTTATGGTTTTACCATAGAGACCAGAGAATTTCTAGAGTGTCATGACGTTACTTCTAGGTACAACCAAAAGTGATATTGCAACATCACTTGGCCCTCCATTTTTGCTCCTGCTGAAGCAAAGAGACTAGTTGGAAACTCTAGACATAGGCTGCTTCCACACACGTTGGATAATCCACTTTCAATACTCTTTAGTGAACGTTTGAAACTGATTTTCCATGTGTGGAACAAAAAATCCACTTCAAAAGGATTGTGAAAGTGCATTATTCAACGTGTGTGGAAATGGCCATATTCAGCCTAAATGGATGCATTTGTAAATCTGCAATATATACAACGCTGTCTATTAATCTAAGACTGAATGTTTTTCTCATGTGAGAAGCTCTAACAAGGACAGATCGAGGTGGGTAGCCAGATTAATTTGTCTGTTGCAGTAGAAAAGAGCAAGAGTCCAGTAGCATCTACAAGACTAACAAAAATTGTGGTAGGGTATGAGCTTTCGTGAGTCACAGCTCACTGTGGTATTTGAAGAAGTGAGCTGTGACTAAAGATGAGTACGAACTGAAATACAAACCAAAATTAAGCACGAACCAAGCCGGTTCATGGTTCACGAACCACAGTTCATCAGATCCCATTTCTGATGAACCACCACGAACTTTTAGGCTGGTTCATTTGGTTCATTTTTGGGTTTGTCACTGCAGACAGCCTTGTGTCAATCAAGCAGTTTCCTAGGCAACAGGGGATTGACTTCCTGCAGACCTTCTGCTGACCTGGAAGTGAACTTCTGCTGGCCCGGAAGTGACCTTCTGCTGACCCGGAAGTGATGGTTTTCTGACCTGGATGTGACGTTTTCGTGAACCAAACGAACCAGTTCATGAACCCGTGAAAGTTCGTGGTTCGTGAAATTTGATGAACCATGAACAACATGGTTCGGTTTTTTTCTGGTTTGTGCCCATCTCTAGCTGTGACTCATTGAAAACTCATTCCCTCCTACAAATTTTGTTAGTCTTATAGGTGCTACAGGACACTTGCTACTTTCTACTCTAATAGGGATAGAAGCTTTAGTACCTCAACATCCATTGTAGCAGCGAAATTAAGGAATATTTTTGAGATTGAACTTTTCCCCCAGTAATCACATTATATTTTAGGAAAAATAAAATTATGTTCAGTATCTCTTCGAGCAAACAAGGAAACTGCCTATGACTTATAGTAGATGCACAAGTGTATCATGGTTGATGAATGCATTCTGGACACCAAACTGTCATCTCAGGTCTCACATGTTTTTTTTCTGCCTCAACGCTGTACACCTGTATGTCGTTGATAAAGTATGTATACCATGGCACAGGTGAGTCTTATGCTAAGTTCTACGGGCCTTGGGTTTAACTTCATCCTAGACTTTTTTCTGGCTTTCTTTTCCAAATGCACATGTGAGTTGATCTTCTGAATCCTCCCACATTGAGCAAGGAGAAAAACAATGTGAGAGTTGGATCCAGATGGGTAGCTATGTTAGTCTGTGTGTAGCAGTAGAAAAGAGCAAGAGTCCAGTAGCACCTAGAAGACTAACAAAAATTGTGGTAGGGTATGAGCTGTTGTGAGTTACAACTCACTTCTTCAGATACAGCTAGAATGTGAGTCTATTTGTCCTAGATGCCAGCTTTGCTCATATAGATCATAGCAAAACCATCTGTGGACCCAACAACACCAGTCATACTATCTCAGGTTCATATTCCTGCTCATCCTCTAATGTGATTTATAACATCACCTGCCAGCAATGCCCTTCCACCGTCTACCCTGGACAAACTGGTCAGTCCCTTTGATAAGTCTGACATCAGAAACCACAACATTCAAAAACCAAGAAGAGATGAAAGAGGTAGAGTGCATAATACAGGATGGGTGTGACCCCTCCCCTCCATAGCTGAATCTGAATGGAATGCCTGAAAGGCAGTTACTTCTGATAATGAGATAACCATCCAGGGTCTTTATTCAATTCAAGACTGATTGAGTCCAATTTACAGATGAATTCTAATTCAGCAGCTTCTGGTTGGATTCTGCTTTTGAAATGTTTCTGTTGAACTATGGTGACCTTTAAGTCCTTGATGGAGTGTCCTAGGCTACAGTACCCACCAAATGAGGTGAGGAAACAAATCAGCAGGACCAGACTAGTACCAGAAACAGCCTGCTCCAGGACAAACCAAGAAGAACCAACAACAGAACACCACTGGTTGTCACCTATGGTTCCCAGCTCAAACCTATCCAATGTATCATCAGCGATCTACAACCCATCCTGGAAAACAACGCCTCTCTCTCACAAGCTCTGGGTGGAAGACCTCTCCTTGCCTACAGACAGCCCCCCAACCTTAAACGATTTCTCACTAACAACCATGAACCAGCTAACAGAGAACTAACACTAACACAGAGACCAGACCCTGCAACAGACCCACATGCCAACTCTGCTCACATATCTACCCAGAAAATACAATTACAGGACCCAATGGCAACACAGGGGTGGGGGTATCTGTGGATTCCCTACGTGTTTTAGATCTATTTGAAGCGACAGTCTCTGCCAGTGAATTCCACATTTTACTGCAGTGTCTGAAGCTTTTCTCAGGAGAAACGTGCATCTTTGCTGTGGGGTCCTGATCCTGAAATGTGCCGCCTTTCTACTGGGCAATTGGACACGCTCTCTAATGTACTTCAGTTTGCACAGTTGCTTTTCTAGGAGGGCAAAAAGAAATCCCAGAACTGCATGCTTGCAGGACTTGTTTAGACAAACACGGGTGATCTAGGATACTAAATGGACTAAATCTACTAAATCTACTAAATGGATACTAAATGGACATGCCATGGATATTTGAGAGCACGAAAAGGCAGAACGAAAACAAAAACAACCTAAAACAAAAATTCTTCCAAAGAAATAAAGGAGGTCTTGTTGGAGACAACATCAACCTTTGTGGTTCATTCAGATGTGAATATCTCTTCCAGTGGGAAAGGATGCTGTGGGGTGGGGCCTGCAGAGGAGAAGGCTGGGGGATGGGAGGGACCTCAGCAAAGAATAATGCCTAAGTCTCCTGGGGAACTGATCTCTGTGGTCTGGAGATCAGTTGTAATGCTGGGAGATCTCCAGCCAGCCACTACCTGGAGGCTGGCAACTCTAATCCTAAGTAAGTGTGCTTAGGATTTTTCCTTTGCTAGGGTTGCCAGGCTGTGCCTGGTATCTGGCAGGAGGTTTAGGGGTGAGGATATGATGTTGCATGCATTGTTACATCACTTCTGGAGAAAACCTGGAAGAAACATAGGGTAGCTGTACACAGTTCTCCGATCTAAGTTAACTAGGAGATTCTGATTGGTGCAAAAGACTACTGTGTGATTGTTATCAGGAGCAAGCAGGAGCATGATCATCGCTCCCATCCTGCAGCCACGACATTGGCTAGTTATAAGTAGAGATGGGCATGAACTGAAATATGAATCAAAATTCGTCACGATCCTGGCTGGTTCGTGGTTCGCAAATGAGTGGTTCATCAGAGCCCATTTCTGACGAACTAGGATGAACTTTAGGCTGGTTCATTTGATTCGTTTTTGGTTGGTCACTGCAGACAGCCTGGCACCGATCAATCAATTTCCTAGGCAACCAGAGAGGAGCTTTCTGCAGTAGAAGTGTGCACCCTGCCGCTTTTCAGATGATGGGAGGGGGATCCCCCATGAGCTGAAAAAAGCAGCAGCGTTTGAAAGGAGCAACAGTTCTCTTGCATGCAAGAAAAGTGCTGCTTTCAAATGCCAGCTGGAACTTTAAAGCGTTTCAGTATCTGTCCTGCTTCCCATGTTTGCAGAAGTTTGCTTATTCCCTGATGGTTTTAAAAGCCAGGAAAGGGCTAAATGGCTAGTTTTTCCTTCCTCCTATGGGGTATGCACACACACTCTCTTTTTTCCCAAAGGCAAGAAAGTGTAGCAACATTGTAACATTGTAGCATTGCAACATTGTAACATTACTATACTTTCCTCCTGGCTTTAAAAGCCAGGAAAGGTTTAAATAGCTGCTTTCCCCTCCTTCCAAGGCAAGTTTCAGGCTTTGCAAAGATAAAAAAACCCAAGTGTTTTGCACAGCCCTTTGGAAACAAAGTGGCAGGGAAGCACATGTGATTAGGGGTGTATATGCTGGAAATATTCTGATTTCCTGCTTCAGATTTACCCGAAGCAGGAAAAACATTCAGAAATACCCAAAACCCGAAGCGGCAAGCTGCTTTGGATTCGGGTATTTGAATCTCTTCGGAATGCTCTGTAAAGATTCGGAGCATTCCAAAGTGATTCAGGGGGCTGGGTTTTTCCAGCACCCACCCACCCACACTCCCAACCCCCCACTTAGCCCCCCTCCCTATCAGCTGGCAGGTGGCAGGGGGGAATCCCCCCTGCCACCTGCCAGCTGATAGTTTAAAGGGCCCTGTCCTGCCCCAGGGCCCTTTAAAAACGCAACAACACCCAGCCCACCCCCCACTTACCTTTGCTCAGTGTTGGCGTACCCAGGGGGGAGGTGCAGGCTTATGCATGCATCCCCACCTCCTCCCCCCCCCCCGTGTCAGGGCCGAGGAGCTCCTTGGCCCCGACATTGACGGGCGACCGGAGTGCCCAGTGGGGGGGAGGGGTGAAGGCTTAAGTTGGAAACAAAGTGGCAGGGAAGCACATGCAATATTCCTGTTATTTTTCCTCCTGCTGCCATTTGGAACAGTGGCGGACAACAGGATTTGGGACAGGAGATCCCCCACTCTGTCCAGGGGACTGGCAAGACTACTTAGAGATGATGCTCATGGAATCCAAGTCTTACTTTGTATGCTCTCCCTTTAGTTGCTGAATTGATATGCCACAAAATAGCCACATTCTTTGTGTTCAGAAGCGCTGCTGGCCGAGGGAAAGTTCCCTTGGAAAATCATTATCCACCGTTTCCTCACTTTTAATTGTATCATCTACTTTCAAATCCTTTTCTCTCTCCCCTGTGAAAGTCAATGGGACTCTTTGATCAACATGTCCCCAAGTCCACTGGGCCTGAAGAACTAATGGCTGAGACATCTACTTGGTTGTCTGCACCAAAATAACAAGATGAGACATTCAGCTGTTTCCTGGAACCTTTCCCACTTGTCCTTTTTTCCTTCCATTTAATTGAAGAAATCAATGTTTCTTGTAGATCTAAAACTTTTCATTGACACTGTGTATTTTTGCTGTGGGAGAGTGACAATTTAACCAGGGGAGAGGTGACGTGCTTTCAAAGAGAACAGAAAAACAAATGATTGGGAGTGTAAAATCTCCATTGTGGTCGAAATCCTTTTACTGTTTATTTTGCTTTACAAATTATATTTGCTGATTTAAATATATTTTATGCCGATTTTCTCCCACAGTGGAGACTAGTGGAGACAGTGGAGACTGCCTTTTAAAATGCACAAACATTGCAAATTTAAAGCGAAATATATAACCCAACAGGCCCCCTTTAAAATTAAAAAAAAACTAGGATGAGCCATGATAATGTTCCAGCAGGGGCCTGGAGATCTCCCCAAATTAAAACTGATCTCCTGAATGCAGAGATCAGTTCCCCAGGAGGAAATGGCTGCTTTGCAGGGTGGAGTCTATGGTATTATAACCTTCTGAGGTCCCTATCCTGCAGCAATTTCCGGGCAAAGTTGGCAATTGTATGGCCCTGGATCTATCAGCGTGGCTCACAGAGGGTCATGGTTTTCGAGTATAGTTGTCAGTTCCTTGCCTGTGAATACTGGGAATTTTGGTAGTATGAAGCCTGGAAGGTAGAAGTATCACAGTAAAGGTCATAGAGAGTAGGGGAAATTCCAGGGGAGGGCAGTGATGTCACTTGCAGGTGATTACCGGAAAGTGACATCACTGCATCTGCAATGCTGTGTCCACCACCATAACCGTGAATTTTTCTTCTGCTGTCCCCGAAGGCAGACACCAGGCAACCCTAACTGCAAGCCACAAGCAAGAGCTCTTTGGCTCATGCCAAATTCTCATACTTTTGGCCAAGCCAACAGTTAGAGCTGAAGCAGAAGAGCGGAGTTTCATGCAGCAGGTCAGCGCAAGTTTACCTGGGAAGTGTGGGAGACTCCGTCCCTTCTCCTTCTCCTCTCTGTGAGAGCTGCCTTCCAGCTTCAGGCTCCCTTTGCTTGCTGAAGAGCTGGAGGAAGCCCCCAGAAGCATATTTCTTCCAGGCACAAGCCTGTCAGACACGAGGGCCCCCAAGACCATTCTGGGTGGGCAGCTGCTGCTCTCTCTCAGGGTGCCCTGCAACTGGCGGGCTGCCTGCCTGCCCACGGGGAGCTGCTTTGGAGACAGCCACCACATTGGCAAAGTGAGGGCATGTCAGAGCACCAGCAGCAACAAATTCCTTGGCTGGAGCTTCGCCTTGTGAAACTCGTCTCTTCTGGTTCGGCTTTTAGTTACCCTCAAAAAAAGGAGGGGGGGGGATGTTCAGTCCAGATCTTATGCAGCTGGCTCAGACATTCCCAATTCCCCCTCTTCAAACCTGCTCAACATGCACATCTTAAAATACAAACAGGAAGAGTAATAAACCAACAGTCAAGCAACAATAAAGCCTCAAAAATCATATTAGCCTATAGAAACAGCTGCAATATATCATTAACTTCAATCCAAACAAAGCAATTCTCCCGTCCCGTCGGCTGACCCACATGTGGAGCTTATTTGGATGACAACAAACACCTAGGGCGAATTGGGGGTGGTGGTGGAAGATAGTTGTACAAAAGTATTCCAATGTTTTCATAATATAAAGGCCACAACTTTGAATGTACTATGACTTTCAGAGCACACATGAAGTTCCTACGGACATACAAGACTACATTTTATTAACAGACACATTGTGCCATTAAGCTGAATTTGCTGATAGAAATACGGAATCAAGTATGGGATTCTCTTGAAGCTTCCAAATTTACACAAATCTAAATTGTCTAGAGTTATAGCATTTTTTTTTTAAAAAAGAGGCACACAAACCCATTCTTATTTGCTTGCAAGGAGAGAGTTTTTTTTCTTCTCTAGCCTGGATTCTCTCTCCACTGCAAGACAGCTGCCAACGCTCATATTTTAATTTTCAGGATTTCTCACAAGCTGTAGGAGTCCTTACTCCAGAAGGTGTGGATTAAGGCAGAGAGCAAGAGGAACAGAATAAAGTCACTCAATTAAAAATATCTCTCTGTGGAAAAACAGAGCTTTGCAAAAACCTTTCACTGAGAGCTGTTGCTAAGGGGCAAAAGATGGCAGTGTTGACACGTATATGGGAGGAAGCTGCCAATAGGTTGAATTCCAGCTTGCAAGGTTTCTGGAGAGATAAGAATCCTTCTCCTGTTTCTCTGTGTGCATTTCTACTTCATTGCTTTTACACCACCCAAGCCAGTAGAAGTTCAGTCACACTTATTCCACTGAAATGAACGGGAACTGCATAAAAACATAGCTGCATTCCTGCCAAGCTGCCCTCAGCTTTTGATGATGCATGGACAAAATTATGCGCTGTAGGCCCCAATCCAGTGAATGGGAGCAGACTCCGAGATTGCCATTGCTAACTCTCATTGCAAGTGCATACTGACAGAATTCCCCAGCCCAAACTAGTATCCAAAACTTGCTATGAGCAGAAAAACAACAAAAGAGTCCAGTGGCACCTTAAAGACTGACATCAATTCCGGTATGAGGCAGAGCTCCTGAGACAGTCTTTGCTTCTTCAGATACAAGGGCAAGAAAGAAACTTGCTTACCTCATTACAAAAATGATAGAAACAGAAGATTACAGAAAGGGAGGGGAGAAGAGGGAGGTGCTCAGCAGAGAGATGGCTAGTAAAATAAATCAGGTGAGATTTTCTGTGCGGGGGATTTGAAGCTCGGGGAGTTTAATGGACGATGGGAGAGTTCGGAGGCCCTGGCCTCTCTCACATGGGGTGAAGATAAAATCACAGACAAAAAAAGCAGAAGTAACAAACTAATTAAGGTCATAGATGCAGAGGAGTTAGCCTTGTTAGTCTGTGGTAGCAAAATCAAAAATAGTCCAGTAGCACCTTTAAGACTAACCAATTTTATTGGTTAGTCTTAAAGTCTACACAACACTCTACCTGTTGTGTAGAGTGGTCCAGGCTTAGGTTGATAGTAGGGTGAAAGTTATTGAAGTCCTGATGAAATCTCAGGTGCTCAGTGGCACCTGGCGTGGGCTTTCGGGGACCACAGATCTCTTTGTCAGATGCATCTGGCAAGGAGAGCTGTGGTTATCGAAGGCTCATACTGCATTGGAATTGGATGGTCTAGCTGTTTGGCTGCTACAAACTAACAGGGCAAACTCCTTTGAAGCCAACTGATCCACACACCAAAAGGAGATGTTTACATATACTAGCAAAGGAATGTTTTGGTTGCACCCTCCCCCTCCCCCCCTAATTGCCTCTTCTCTCTCCTCCCCTTCTCCTCCCTCCTCCTCTGTATTTGACCAGTCTCTGTATCATGCATCTGGCGAAGAGAACTTGATTCTCAAAAGCTTATGCTACAATAAAATTGGTTAGTCTTAAAGAAACTAATTAAGGGCAAGTCAGTAATAATAAAGTAATCTACCCTATTTGTGAAGGAGAGAAGTGTAGGAACTATAATATTATTTGCAGGGTTTTACTGGCTGTGGTTGAGACCAGTTTTTTTTTTAAATTCTTTGTATTAGCCTGTTGTTTTATTGTCATTTTATTCAATATTTTTTATATTTTATTTTATTTTATTTTATTAAAGCAGAAAAGGAGGATACAGAAAAAAAGAGGGCTAAAGGAAGGGGACAAGAAAAAAGAATACAAAGCTGTGTGCTACAAGGGTCCTCAAAGTACAGAGTACAAAAATCATAACCTTTTAAAGTGTTATAATAATATTTGAGACTATTTAAGGGATATATTTTCAAATAAACAACGTGTGCAGAATTCAAACCTCTTTCTACTCCGGATCTTAAAAATAAATAAATGAAAAACTCATTATTACCCCATCTTAATTTTTGTATTGGTTTTACTTCTGTAATTGTTGTGAACCGCTTCGTGATCTTAATTGAAAAGAAGCGATATGAAAATTGGATAAAAATAAGTAAATAAATTAATGGACATAAGAATGTAGGAATAATGGTCAATCTAGTACATCATCCTTTTCCATACAATAGCCAATCAGATGCCCCAAGGAAGCCCATAAGCAAGGGTTGCTTGTAACGGCCTTCCCCTATTGAGTGCTCCATAGCATATGACCATCAAAGGTATTTTGTTTCTACCCTATTCAGCTATCATGGCAAGCAGACAACAATAGACTTATCCACTGAAAATCTGCCCAACCCCCTTTTAAATCCAGCTGAAACAGTGGCCATCACTGTGTCTTGTGGACGTGAGTTCTGTTGGCTCTCCATTGTGTGAAGTAGGACTTCCTTTGGTCTGTCTTGAAGTTCTTGCCAGTTGATTTCAGAGGGTGACCCTTTAGTAATATGAAAGAGGTAAATGAAGTATGTATGTGTGTGTTTTCTTTATCCTTTCAATAGCTTTCTAATATCTTGGCTTCTTCATCTGCATCCTCTTATTCCATCCCTCCCTCCCACACTATATCGTAACTGAAGGCCTACTGGTAGATCCATGTCTAGGAGATCCCTCCTGGCCTACTGGAGGGTTTACTGGGAGATCCCACTTCTGCAGGAGACCTCCTGACCCATGGCAGTACTGCCCAACACTGCTAAGTTGGGTAGCAGGGAGTACATGCTGGGGGAAATGGGGAGGCAAGTGGGATTGCACCAACACAACAATGTCAGTTCTGTTGGGAGCCGGAAGTGATATTGTTACAGGTAATGCTCTAGCCTTTGACCCAAGCTCTACAGTTAAACCATAGAATTTTGTTGAAATGCTAGAGCGTCAACCCTACGTGATGACATCATTTCTAGGTTGTACCAGAAGTGACATAATTGCACTGCTGTTCAATGGGTGTTGGCAACAGCAGAAAGTGGAGTCCTAATGGCTGTTTTTTTTCTTCTTCTTTAGTGCTGGGGAGATCCTCCTGTGGATCTCACAGAATCTCATCTAGTTAGATGTGAAGGTGGGGGGCCAAGATTCCTGTCCGTATGCCACAATGAATTTGTCAGAGAGTCAAGAGAAAG
This sequence comes from Eublepharis macularius, assembly GCF_028583425.1. Lineage (NCBI taxonomy): Eukaryota > Metazoa > Chordata > Lepidosauria > Squamata > Eublepharidae > Eublepharis > Eublepharis macularius. Next base: position 8,228,192 of record NC_072797.1, on the reverse strand, counting down.
ACAGCAAAAAAGAGAGAAAAACAACAGAGAGTGTAGGGAAGGCTTTTTTTTAAAAAAATGTGATAAATTACTCGTTACTAAATGGAATTGTTTCAATCAGAAGGTTTTCATTTTTAAAAAAAAACCTCCGAAAAACAAAATACAGAAATGAACTTGCTTCGTTCTCTATTCAAGCCTGTGCAAAAAGATCAAAGAGATTTATGACCTGTGTCTCTTTGAGTTTGATGCTAGAAAAGAACATGTTCTCATTAATAGTCATTTTCTCGTCAAAATAAGGCTTTTATGCAGACAATGTGCCAAGCTTTTGTGAAGCTGATTGTTGACAAAATTTTCAATAAGTTTCAGAGCAGCCAAATGCACTCGGGAAATGGAAAGGGTGGTGGGGGAGCTCAAATCCACTACTCAGCAAAGAGAGAGAGAAAGAAGCTCCAAATTCAAGCAGCCAGTATGATAGCTGACCAAAGCGTGCTCTCCCAATTGTGACAGGGTTTTTACTCCTGCCTCTATGTAGCATTGCTTAGCCAGACTGACAGTAACTCACCAAACTCTCAGGCAGAGACAGGTCCCTCCAGACACCTGCTATCTGATGCTTGCTCTAGACATTCTACAGCAAGAAGTGGCAAAACAGGTGAATTGGAAAAGGCCCTGCCCCCTCCCCACCATACCCCCCGCCCAGTTGAGGGAGGAAGAGTCATCTGGAGTAAAAGAAGCATGGCCATAGCATGATAACTTTTGAATGTAACAGTAAAGACTCCAAATAGGACCAAATAAGACTGGGATTGTAGAACAGAGAGGAGAAACCGAGAACAACATATGCAAATACACCTGTTTATGGGGACACGACAATTAGTGCAACTAATGAGTTGATCCATTACTCACAGCTTTGCTACATCTATAAGAATGTCCCCTGAATGATTGAATACAAATAAAGCAACGAAAGTAGAAGCACTAAACAAAGAAACCCCTTTAATTTCAGGTGGGTAGCCATGTCGGTTTGCAGTAGAACGGTCCAATGGTCCAGTAGTACCTTTAAGAGCAACAAGATGTCCAGAATATAAGCTTTTGAGAGTCAAGATTTCCTGAATATAAGCTTTTGAGAGTCAAAATTTCCTTGGTCAAATACCATATCCTTATTTAAAAGAAATATGCAAGTAGATGGAATAAATATAGAATAAGAGTCTCTATTTCTGCTCCAGCCTTGATTAAAACCAGTGGAGTCCAAGCAAAGCTTAACTTTATTTAATTGCTGTGAGCCAGTTCTTTCGATAAGGGAATGTATGATATGCAGCAGATAAGGTGAAATGGCTTCTGAACTGATTTTATATGGTGTTCACCTTAAAGTAGACCCAGATGGGTAGCCGTGTTAGTCTGACTGCAGCAGTAGAAAACAGCAAGAGTTCAGTAGCACCTATAAGGCTAACAAAATTTGTGGTAGGGTAGGAGCTTTTGTGTGTATTGGAAGAAGTGAGCTGTGTCTCATGAAAGCTCGTACCCTACCATAAGTTTTGTTAGTCTTATAGGTACTACTGGACTCTTGACCTTTTCTACTACCTCAAAGTAAGTAGACAACAGCATTACTTGACTAGAGTTGAACAAAAATCATTCATTCCATTTCACATTTGTTCTGTAGCTTTGCTGTGATGAGGATGTTCCCTTGCAAATTTCTGGCACTTTGCTTAGATATTTACCTGAAGTTCAGTTAAATATAAATGTTATATCTGTCCTTTATGTATTGATGGGCATTGCAATTAGAGTTTCCATAACAGCAACAATAATATTCTTGGATGAAATCTGAGTCAGTGAAGGGCCAAAAACACAAGCAAAGACACTTGGCTGACTGTGATAACATCACATGATAACAACAATTGAGCAGTTGCAAACAGTCGCAGTACTTAGAATATGCCACATACGAAGGTGATACCTCCCAAATCCCTAGATTCTTGGATAAAATCCGAGTCAGTGAAAAACCAAAAATTCTTAGCCCAGACACTTGGTGGACTGTGATAACATTACATCCTCATTCTCACCTTAATATACATTGACTAGTAACAAAGTTCATTGTGGGGAAAAATACAACGGGCTCTAGAAAGGAGAGGGTGGGTAGGCCAGCATTGCCTCCTCCTCCTCTGTGACTGATCCCGGCCAGGTGAAGGTGGGGGACAAACATTGCCACTTGCTCTGCTCCTGATCCTAGCCTGGTGAAGGGGGGGCGGGCATTGCCACCTGATCCGCTACTGATTCCAGTGGGGTGAAAGGGGCAGACATTAACATAAATGACATAAATAAATGACATCAATGAATCAATAATTGCCACCTGCTCGGCTATTGATCCCAGTTGGGTGATGGCAGGGGATGGGCATTGCCACCTGCCCCGCTCCTGATCCCAGTTGGATGAAAGCAGGGGGTGGGCATTGCCCGCTGCTCCATGCCTGATCCCTTCTTTGTGAAGGCCGCAGATAGGCATTGCCACCTGCTCCACTCCTGATCCCAGTTTGGTGAAAGCAGGGGGCAGGCATCATCTGCCGCTCCATGCCTGATCCCAACTGGGTGAAGGCAGCGGGTGGGCATCACTCCTACTGCACGCCTGATCCCTGCTGGGTGAAGGCCGCAGGTGGGCATTGCCACCTGCTCCACTCCTGATCCCAGCTGTTTGAAGAAGGGGCTGTCATTGTCACCTGCTCCACATCTGATATCAGACGGGTGAAGGTGGGGGGGGGGGCAGACATTGCCACCTGCTCCACTGCTGATCCCAGCTGGGTGAAAGCCAGGGGATTATCTGATAACACTATGAAATGTAACATAAATATCTGACAACGGGCTCCCCATTTCTTTTCCCGTTTCAGGTTAATATTCAAGTTGGATATAGAGTGTTCTTCACAAAAAAGTGATTATTTCAGATAGTAGAAACCGAATCAATTAATAATAAACACTGAATATGGAAACATCGATGGTATTCTGTACTGTAGTATGGACAACTCACATCTTCTTTGCATTCCCCTTGAAGGAGCAGCTTCGTAGCTTGGGGGTGATACTGGATCCTGGCCTACAGGTCTGGAAGCTCAGGTCTCCTCCATAGCACACAGCACCTGTTATCAGCTCTGGCTGGTTTGCTAGCTGGGACCATCCTTGAAAAGAATGACCTGGCCACAGTGATCCATGCTGTGATCACATCCAAGTAATGCACTTTACTTGGGGCTGAATTGGAAACAGTCCAAAAACTTCAATTGGTCCAAATGTAGTAGTCAGGATATTGTCAGGAGTCAGTTACAGGGATCGTTTCAGCCCTGTGTTGAAAGATCTGCATTGGTTATCGATCTGTTTCCAGGCACAATTCAGAGTGCTGGTTCTGATTTTTATGGCCCCGAATGGCCATAAAATGGGAGCAGAGTATTTGAAGGACCATCTCTTCCCATACTATTTAGCCCACCAGTGAATATTTCCCTCTCAAACATTGCTCTCTATGCCAGCACTTTCAGAGGTGAGTTGTTTATTTACTACAGGCAGGGCTTTTTCCATGGTGTCCCCTCTCCTTTGGAATGCCCTCCTCTTTGAGTCTTGCCTGGAGTCTACTTTACTTCCTTTTAGGCATCAGGTTAAAGCACCTTTTATTTTAACCAGGCTTTTAAATAGGGGTTTTATCTTACCAGTTTTTTAATGGTCTGCTTTTGTTTAATGGATAGTTTTTGTCTGTTTATGTCTCATAGCTTGCACTTAATGCCTGTTTTTAATATTGTATCTTTGTTCAAAACGTAAACTGCCTCAAGCAGGACTCAGACGAGGTGGCATAAAAGTAAATGAATCTGAAAACGAAATTCCTAAAAGCGAAATTCTTCTGCGAAATTCCTAAAGAGGGAGGAATTCGTAGGCATCTCTGCATAAGATGTCCTACCCTCGCCCACTCCAGACTTCCATCTTTCTATATATTTTTATTCCTCCAAGGAGCGGAGGGTCAGTATTGTTTGTTTTCACTGGCTGCTCCTCTCCAAGATCCCAGGAAGAGGTCTTCCACATTACTGCCTACCTAATTCTCCTAACAGAAGACACCAGAGACTGAATCTAGGGCCTTCTGTGAGCAAAGCAGATGCTCTGTGATTGAGTCATCCCCCCTTCCTGTGACATAAGTTAGGCTGAGAGTGTCTCTACAGGAGACATCTGAATTTGTCGGGAGATGCAAAGCCAGGAAAGGTAGTTTAAAAAGACAGAGCTGGCGGCAGGGCAAAGGCTTTGCTATACACTGGAGCTGTGTGAAGGGGATGTGAAATGTCAGAAGGGAAACTTCAGCCCATTAGAACCTCTCCAGGTCCAAGCCCAGCTCTGGAAGGCAGCTCCAGCCCATTCCCATTCCTCGCTGCCCTCTGGTTGTGACCCCACACAGTTTCAGACTGGAGAGGTGAAATTGATAGAGCCTTTGGGGAGGTGAAGATGAAATTAACAAACTCTCTGCGGAGCACTCTCCACCAGCTCTGTCTTTTTAAACTACTCTTCCCGGCTGACATTGTGTCTCCCTCCACTTGACGAACACGCGCCGAGGCGTCTTGTGTGGAGAGATTCTCCGAGAGAGAAGAAAGAGAGAGCGGATCTAAATGAGTTTCATGGATGAGTAGGGATTCTAAAACACTGCCTCACAGATCCTTGTCCAACACTCCAACCACTCTGCTCCACAAATCATAAGAAGTGGAGAATCCTTCCATATTCCTCATGCCACATCTGCCTAGATTCAAGTTTTCTACACTATTATATCATCCTCCCACTTTTCCTTGAAGTTGCATTCTGCAGCCTCCCCGAATGCTGTTTACTAATGTCAGTCACTCCATGGTGAAATTAACAAGTACTAAAATGAGAACTTTCCTTCCAACACTGGGGGGAGGATTGATTTATTATGATGAACCCGTTGGATCTGTAACAACAGCTAAATCAGAAGGCTGTCTCAAGGCTGAGCCTGTTATTGCCCTTCAAGCTATTGTCAGCTAAGTACCAGCGGCGTAGCTGAGTGTGCACTGCAAGCATGCTTAACAGAGTACGGAGATGAGATTTTTGTGAAATGCTTGTCCAACCATCTTTCTATATTAATTCCCTTGACTTCCTAGCTGCCCCAATGAGGTTACTGTTACATTGAACTGCTGTAGGTATTGTTATGTTATGGGGCGATTGAAACCTGGTGTACATCTGGGGTGTTTTTTTTCTCTCTCCAACTTCCCTGCTGCTATGGGTGGTGATCTCATATGATCAGATGTGGTAGAATATCTGGTGGGAGGGGAGGTGGCATGGTATAGGCTGATCTTATCAGATCTCAGAAGCTAAGTAGGGTCAGTACTTGAGTGGGTGACTACCTAAGAAGACTGCAGGGGAAGGCAATGGCACACCACCTCTGCTTCTTACTTGCCTTGAAAGCCCCTTTCTGAGGTTGCCATAAGTCAATTGTGACTGGACAGCATGAGCACGTGTGTGTACACACAACACACAACACACAGAACATCTGGTTTCCATGCAGAAAGTATCAATTTCTGATATGAAAGCCTTAGATCCTGGAAAGCAATTGTGATTCAGAACAGACAATATTGACAATATTGACCTTGGAACACCAAGGGTCTGATTGGTTATAAGGAATCTTAATGTGTCCATATGTGTCATGCAGTGATGAGCAGGCAATAGATGGGCCATGTGTCCAGGGAGAAGGAAAAAATGAAACTGAAACACTGCAGTTTTAACTAGGGATGTTCCAACACTATGAAATGGCAAGATCAAAAGTGAAACTTGCCTTGTCTCTGAACTTGACCACCCAGTCATTTTAAACATATTTTTCAAATGACCAGCATTTTGAATAGATGTGCACTACTGTTTGGGGAGACATTCATCATCTTATAGGCTTCCATCTGGTAGGCGCTCAGAATGTAATGCATTTCTGGAGGTGGATGGAAATGAGAGTTCTCGGCCATCTTATTCAGGAGGCAATTAAAACTATGGGTTGCAGGAGAAAAAATAGAAATGAGAACCTGGGAAAGGTAGGAGCCAGCTGCCCTGTTTGTTTCCCTTGATAATTTTTGAGTGTTCAAAACAGCTTGCAATTTTTCAAGCACTTCTTTCACAGAATCACAGAGTTGGAAGGGGCTATACAGGCCTTCTAGTCCAACCCCCTGCCCAATGCAAGATGAGCCTAAAGCATCCCTGACCAATATTCATCCAGCCTCTTCTTGAAAACTGCCAGTGAAGGGGAGCTCACCACCTCCCTAGGCAGCCGATTCCACCTTTGAACTACTCCGACTGAGAAAAAGTTTTTCCTAATATCCAGCCGGTACCTTTGTTCATGTAATTTAAGCCCATTGCTTCGGGTCCTACCCTCTGCTGCCAACTGGAACAGCTCCTTGCCCTCCTCCAAATGACAGCCTTTCAAATATTTAAAGAGAGTGATCATGTCCCCCCTCAATCTCCTCTTCTCCAAACTAAACATTCCCAAGGCCCTCAGCCTGTCTTCGTAGGGGTCAGTCTCCAGACCCCTGATCATCCTTGTCTCTCTCTTCTGCACCCTCTCGATTTTGTCCACATCCTTTTTGAAGTGAGGCCTCCAGAACTGCACACAGTACTCCAGGTGCGGCTTGACCAAGGCAGTATGCAGAGGGACTATGATCTCCTGCGATTTTGATGCAATGGCCCTTTTGATACAACCCAAGACTGAGTTTGCCTTTTTTGCCACCGCGTCACACTGACTGCTCATATTTAGTTGACAGTCCACTCTTTCCCCAAGATCTCTTTCGCATACACTACTACCCAGAAGTGTATCCCCCATCCAGTATCTGTGCTTCACGTTTTTGTGGCCCAGATGTAATTCTTTGGGCTTCAGCAGCTTGTCACTTGATTTAAATTGTAGATATTCCAGAAGAATATTTTTGATATTTTTGTATGATGCTTTGAAATGTTTTATATGGAATGTTTTAAATGTTCTTAATGCTGTTATCCGCCCTAAGCCAGCTCACGGAGAGGGTGGAATACAAATATAAAATAAATAAATAAATAAATAAATAAATCCTGATGAATTGCAATTCCAGCATTAATTATTTAACAAGGTGCCCCCCATTTCCCCCGCAAAAATTTTTAAACCAAAAAGTGGCTTGTGAATTACATTAGAGACCACTGAAGCATACGATGATGTACAGTTCATTCTTCCTTAGGGCAGAAGGCTTGGACTTGATCCATTGATTCCTTTCTAATCTATGCTTCTATGACTCTCTTTAAAAAGATTTATAGGACCGGGTTGTTAAAAGAATTATAAAGGCACACAATCAACCCCCTACCCCTAAATCATCCACACCGTCCAGCCTTCATATACCTAAATTTGGCTATCGGCCGCCATCGCTTTGACATTTATTTAGCTCGCAGGAGACTTGTGCACTCCTTGTCAGAGCTAATTAACACTTAATTGACTTCACGAGGATTTGGCACCGCATTTCCACTTCATGAACAATGTAGCGGTACGTTCGGAGAATGTGGCAACCGTCGGAGTCTCGTCAGGTGTCAAGGGAAAGGAGAGTGAGAAAGGATGATGGAGGGAAAAATAAGATCATGGACACTTCTGTTTTCCATTCTCTGTCGCCATTGGTACTAAGGGAGCTGGGCAACAAAATGAGGCATCCCGAGAACTGTCATTGCTGATACATTATATTTAGCTAAAAGCACAGTTTACAGTAGCTGGGCCTTGACTGATCTGTTGATAAACACTAATGTTTTCCAGTTGACAATTTTTCCATGTTAATTTCCCCTTCCTTTGGCAGGCCTGCCTGAGAAAACCCTATAAATAGTATCCGTGCCATCATCCTTTTTAAGTTATTAATGAGCCATCATGTTGAAAAGGTTGCGCTTTGGGGACAGGGTGTGCTTGACGGCAGTTTCTGACATTGATGGGTTAGCATTTAAAACCAGGTTGTGATTAGATCAAGTCAGAAAGAAGAAAGAAAAGGAGGAGGGGAGGGGAACGGAGTCTGAGCCCGATCTACAAATATCTGCCTGGTGCTCAGCCGACATCTAAGGCGGGTACTTGCTGTTTGCAGAATCTGAAAATGTTCGTCAGACTGAAGAACGAATTTATTCCTTTTTGTCTAACACCGCAGTGGCTTGTTGCTGTCTCTGGATTGGAAGCCAATGCCCTAGTCCACCCCAGGATTGCTCTGAGGAATTTTACATAACAGACGCAAGAAGTTTTGGAATTTTCTTTGGGATGTGCTCTAGGTTTGTTCTCATTTTTCTGACATAAACTTGCCATTTGCCCACCTCTGCCCTTGGCCTGAATGCCCTGGCCTCAATAAACTGGGGAATGAGAAGAAAAATAACCTAGAAAATGGCCTAGAAAAAGTGATGCTCTTGGAATTTCCCCACATATCTATGGTCTTTGCCATAGAGATTTTGGGGAGTTCCTAGAGTATCAACCAGAAGTGATGTCACATTCCCCCAAACTCCACCTTCCCAGGCTCTGTCTTCAAAAAATAACCTAGAAAATGGCCTAGAAAAAGTGATGCTCTTGGAATTTCCCCACATACCTATGGTCTTTGCCATAGAGATTTTGGGGAGTTCCTAGAGTATCAACCAGAAGTGATGTCACATTCCCCCAAACTCCACCTTCCCAGGCTCTGTCTTCAAATTCCTGGCATATGCTGAATGAGTGCTGACAACCCTGTTCTATCACTTCCAATGCACCAAAGTCAGCAATTCATATCAACAATTAGAGAGTATGAGATATTTATTGGAGAGAAAAATGGCCAATAAAATGTCAGTCTGAGGATCCAGAATCCAACTATTTTCTGCTTGACTTGACAGCTTGACTTTGCTATTTTTCCAGGCTCACAGCTTTAAAGATCAAGGCAAACCATGGGATTACCAACTCTGGGTTGTGAAATTCCTAGAGATTTGAGGGCAGAGGTTTAGGAAGGGGAGGGACCTCAGCAGGGTATAATACCATAGAGCCCATTCTCCAAAGCAGCCCTTTTTTCCATGAGAACTAATCAGTTGTAATATTGGAAGACCTCCAGGCTCTACTTGGAGGCTAACAATACAAGCAAGTCGTGACCACCTAACGAATTGAAGACTTACAACAAGTATTACAAAAGTATTTCTCTTATTGCTATTGTGATAACAATTGCCACTCAATAATTATTACAATATATAGTCTTCCATTCAATGTATAATATTGCACACAGTCCTCCTCCACCAGACCTACAAAGTGCTAGTGCTTAACGCAATGTTAGTATCACCCAAGAACACTTCCGCGAATCTTGCTCTGTACAGCTATTTATAGCATATGCCATTTCATAACTTAGTTAATTGTCCATAGGGTCGTGTGAGCAGATTATAGGTCCAGTAACATGCAGGATGGAAGGACCATCTGATGGGCTGACCAGTTGGGGGTCCCGTATCAGATATGCAGCCCTTTTCTGGAGCAGTACCCGACGTTTTGTGAATAGCAACTGAAATGGGAGTTTTGTATGTTGAAAATTACGTCGGAATATCAACCATCTTTGAGAAAGATTCGGAAATGGTGGGGGGGGGGATTCCAAAAGCATTTGAGACTCAGGACATTGCACCCGAATCTTAGCATTTCACTTGCATTTTGAAATAGAACTGGAAAAATAATGGGAGCACTCAAATCCATGACCATATGCAAACTAGACTAAAACCATTCCTAGCCTTCTTGGAAGAGAACAAAGTCTACCAATCTGTTTCTACCACAGGGAGAAACAGTTCAAAATGCCACCGGAAGTTCACAAGCAGGGCATGGACGATCCTAGTGTTCTTCACCTATGTGTCCCCCATCCCATGTTTATATATGTATGTATACATTCATGTGTACGCATACACACAAGTTCTGAAATCTTACTGTGAAGGTAGGCAATGAAAGGGAGTTCAATTATGGAACGATGAGCTAATTTCAATAGCTTGTTTTAGCGATTAAGCCTTTCACAGAGGCTTTATGGATATTCTAATGCACACTTCCTAGATTTGCAGCGTAATGAAAATCTCGTTCAAACATGATAAGGAATGTCCTGCATTGTAAGGTCACTTCCATTTGTTCTCATTACAGTCCTAGGCGGGCATAAGGAACAAAAAAAAAAGAAAAAAGTAGTACTTCTTTTGGCTGTATAGGGCAGAAGGACTTTGATGTGGAAGCAGTCTTTGACAATAGCTGAAGGCAATGTTTCCTGGTCAGTCCAGTTTCCATGGCAGATTTTGCTAGATTTTATAATAACTAATAATTCCGCACACGTTGGATAATGCACTTTCAATGCACTTTATCAATCATTTGAAGTGGATTTTTTGTTCCGCACACGAAAAAACCCATTCCGAATGATCTATAAAAGAGGATTGGAAGTGCATTATCCAACGTGTGCAGAATGTGTCAATGTTTATACAGCAATCACAGCAAGAAGAAGAAAGATGTGCCATCAAGTCGCAATCGATTCATGGCAACTTCAACCACGGGGTATCCAAGGCAGGAGACAAGCACAGGTGGCTTGATATTGCTTTTCGTGACATAGCAACCCCTGCCTTCCTCGGTGGTCTCCCCTCCAATTATTGACCATGGCTGACCCTCCTTAGCTCCCAAGACCTGATGAGCTTCAGCTGTTGATTCTTACCTTTAAAGCCCTGAGCCGGTTGGGACCGGCATATCTTTGGTACCACCTCTCCCTGTATGTTCCCCGGAGACTGCTTCGATTGGTGGATAAATGTTTATTGGTGGTCTTTGACCCTAAGGAAGCCTGCCTTGCTTCAACCAGGGCCAGGGCCTTTTCAGTCCTGGCCCCAGCCTGGTGGAACACCCTGTCAATAGAGCCTGGTGGAACACTCTGTCAATGGAGACTCGGGCCCAGCGGGACATATTATTGTTCCACCGGGCCTGTAAGATAGAGCTGTTCCACCAGGCATTTGGTGGTTGAAGGGGGTGGTGCCATGTCGGCCTCCCACCTTTGGGGTGGGGGGTTATCCCCACCATTGCACCTTAATGTATTTGGTTAATTTATTTTATCATTGTTTATTGTATGTTGATTTTAGAATTATTGTTTTCTTGTTTTTATTGATTTTAACTGTTGTTCACTGCCCAGAGCCCCTGAAGATGGGGTAGTTTATAAATCGAATAATAAAATAAAAATAAATAAATCTAAGCCAGGCTGTTCAAGCTGCCCATCACATCAAAGAATGGGGTAAATATGCCAATGAACTGCTGAAAGCATCCCTAGTTTACTTATTATTATTATTTTTGTCAAAAAGCCAACGTGCTTTTCTGGAATAAAGAAAGAAGCATCCCCTAGAACACAGTGCATAGCAACAGAAAACTTGTAATTCTCACCTCAACAGCTTGGGGTTCCTTTATATCAAGTAACATTCCCACCTGAACGGCACCCAAGGAATTTTGCATCTGAATGCAAAAATGTACTACAAAGTGGAGAAGTGAATACCGCTTATACTGCAAAGATCTGGCCAGTGGGGTACATGCCGTGGAGACATCTAGATTAGATTACTGCAATGTACTCGATGTGGGGCTTACCTGGAAAAGTGTTTGGAATTTTACCTGGTGTAGAAAGCTGCAGCCTGGATGCTAACTAGATTGGGTCGTAGGAAACATATCATTCCAGCCTTGGCACATTTACATTGGCTCCAAATCTGTTTCTTCTCATAACTCAAGGTGCTGGTGTTGATCTATAGAAGCTCTATATGGCTTGGAACCAGCATGTCTGAAGGACTAGCTATTTATTTGGGATCCTATCCAATCACTAAAATCATCTTCTGAGGCCTTCCTTTGGGTGATCCCATCTTCTGAGATTGGGCAAGTGGCCTTCTTGTCATGACACCAAAACTTTGGAACTCTGTCACCAAAGAGTCTCCTTCTCTAGTCATCTTCTGCCAGCAGGCAAATAATTTTTGTTTCATCTGGTATTCCGGACCTATTTTTAATTGTTGTTGTTGTTGCTGTTTTTAATTATTGTTCTTTTAATTATTTTGTATTTTAGAAGTGTTTTGATCATGTGTTCTTGTTTGATTCCAAGAGTTTTTTAAGACATCTTTTTGTTATGTTTTTAATCTGTTAGCCACTTTGGAGATACTGATCAATGTAGGAAACCTGAGTATTAATTTTGTAAGTAAATAAATAATCGTAAGCAGAGTTATCCTGTTCTAACTCCACTGAAGTTAACAGGCGGAGGGAACTCTGCTTAGGATTGCACTGGTAGACATTTCCATGCAGCCAGATGATCACAGGACCAGTGCTAACTTTTTGCTTCTATAAAAGTTCTCTGACTTTATCTTTCTCTTTACCCTGCCAACTCTCAAACATACTCACTCTTGGAACAATTAGTCTGAAATCTGGTCATAAATCTCAGCTTTGGGCCACTGTAGGAATTTAAAGCAATCTGATTATGGGAGCCCAGGGACACATTAGAGAGCTGATGAACCCGGGATAGGATATCTGCCATAAAGTGGCATCATCAAGAGCATCCCAATGTGAATAAGAGTTTTTGGAAGATAGGGCATGACCTTTGGTTGTACAAGTCTGCAAAGACACACTTTTTTCTACTTGCCCCCCTGCCCGTGGATAGGGTTGCCAATTCCAGTTTGGGAGATTCCTGGAGAGTTGGAATTGGTGCCTGGGGATGGAAGAGTTTGGGGAAGGGAGAGAGTTTAGTAATGCCATAGAGCTGATCCTCCAAGGTTCTCATTTCCTCTTGGGGAACTCCTCACCAAGAGATCAGAATAATTCTGGGAAAACTTCAAGCCACACAAAGAGGCCATGGAGCAAGTATGTTCTGCTTCATATGAAATCTTTGTCTTGCAAACATGTTCTCCGGAGGAATATTCTAGAATGAAATGTCTTACTCCTGAGTAGACCTGTTTCATATTGCTCTCCAGAATAAATATGGCTTAGTAGGCACTATAGGTAGGCACAAACCAGAAAAATGGTTCATTGCCATTTGTGGCTTGTTGCATTTCACGAACCACGAACCCTCATGAAATTGACTAGTTCACAAACTGGTTTGTTTGGTTTGTGAATACATCACTTCTGGGGCAGCAGAGCATCTGCAGATAGCTCTTCCCTTCTACCATTCCCTAACAAACTGATTGATTGGCACCAGCCTGTCTACAGTGATGAACCGAAAAATGAACCAAATGAACCACTCTAAAAATCATAACAGTTCATCACGGTTCATCAGAAATGAGCTCTGATGAACCACTGGTTTGCAAACCAAAATCGGCCTGGTTCTTGATGAACTTTGATTCGTATTTCAGTTCGTGGTCATCTCTAGTAGGTACCTAAGTTGGAGTAGGGGAGGGAGTGGCTGTTTTCACACATGCTCCAGGATATCATGCAAACTCATGGCATGAAGTGTCTTCCTAGCACAATATCCCAGCATGATCCCCTTTAATGACCCAATGACTTTTTAAAAAGTACCATTAAACAGGATCGTGCCGGGAAATCGTGCTAGGAAGACGCTTTTATGCCATACGTTTTGCATGATTTTCCAGGTGCATGGCCATGTGAAAATGGCCAGTTTCTGACCAATGCCAAATGGCTCTTACATCACTAATTTTCAGAACAGGATTTTTTTTTTAAGGGCAGAGAGAATTATTGCCCAATAATTCAAATTCATCACATTTTCAAGTTATAAGTTTATGAAATCTGATTGCAGCTATTTGGAAATTGTATAGGGTTGCTACAAGCATGCTTGGAACCTCCAAGAAATTTTTCAGGAGGGGGCATAGGGAAAAAGATGTTGTCAATGTCATGATTAGAGATGGGCACAAACTGGAAAAAAACAAACCATGCAGTTTGTGGTTCGTCAAATTTCACGAACCATGAAGCACGAACTTTCATGAACCTTCCCCTGGATCATGAACGTGTTCATTTGGTTTGTGAAAACATCACATCTAGGTCAGAAAATCATCACTTCCGGGTCAGCAGAAGGTCACTTCCAGGCCAGCAGAAGTTCACTTCCGGGCCAGCAGAAGGTCTGCAGGAAGTCCATCCCCTGTTGCCTAGGAAACTGATTGATTGGCACCAGGCTGTCTGCAGTGATGAACTAAAAAACAAACCAAATGAACCAGCCTAAAAGTTCATGGCGGTTCATCAGAAATGGGATCTGACGAACTGCGGTTCATAAACCACGAACCGGCCTGGTCTGTGCTTGATTTTGGTTCGTATTTTGGTTCATGCCCATCTCTAGTCATGATGTAACTTTCTGATGAAAGCCAAAACCTATTTCACCAATGCTCTAGTATTTCACTGATTTCTATTATCAGCAATATCCCAGAACATTAGTAATCTCACTTCTTGGTGTTAGCTGAAATGTGATGTCGATGCATACCCCCCCCCCCCCACATTTTCTCCTGCCACTCATTTGAACACCAGTGGAGAAGGGAAGTGTTTTGGAGGGTCTTGCCTGCTGAAAGCAGGCAAACAGCACCTCTAAAATGTACAAAGAAAGGTATCTCGAATGGAAACATTGCTCCCAATATAACAAGATTCAAGACAGGAAATGGAATACTGACAATTTCACATTTCTAATTGGTGCTGTTTCGACCTGACAAATTCTTGTTTCGGTTTCACTTCGTGCAAAGAGAACCCAGGTTTCTTATCTGCACATTTTTTCAGTGCCATTTGTGCATCAATAAACCAGCATAAATGGTATATATTACATGTATAAACACCATATGAATTGAATCTAAACCCAAATGTGCACCCGCAAAACCAACAATGACAACTAGGGAACCAGCACTGTCAACAAAATACAAGCAAATATAAAAAGAAACAAAGCAAAAAAAAACATTCTAGCCTCCTTAAAATAGAGAACATATCATTTCTTTTGTACATTCTCAAAATTACATCGTTCGCCACCAGTTCTGAGTCATTGGCTGCCATGGCAGACAGCTAAGTTTAAGTATTTTTTTAAAAACTCCAGGAACCATTGCCTTATGGCCTCTCAGTTGATCAAAAACTGTTTGCTGATTGGCTCAACAATGACATCCAAAGAGAAAAACAAGCAGGATAGATTCGCTATCCAAATCGGCAAGGCCTAAACTAGATTGTTGACCAGCTAAAGGACTCAGGTCGGATCTAGAATCATTTATTGTCAGGAAAGGTCAGGGAGACCCAGAGGTGTTTTAGATGAAGCCTGTGGTGTTCCCTTCTGCTTACAAGTACTCAAGTTTCTGCTTTTAGGTTTACAAAGTAGGGTGGCCAGCTCCATACTGGAAAAGTCCTAAAGATTAGGGGGTGGAGCCTGGAGATGGTTGGGTTTGGGGAGGAGCCTCAATAGCATATAATACCATAGTGTCCACCCTCCAAAGCAGCCATTTTCTCCAGGAGAACTGACCTCTATGGCCTAGGGATTGTTCTAATTCTGGGAGATCTCCAGCCACCAGCTGGAGAGTGGCAACCCTATCTGAAAAGCAGTTCTAATTCCAGGAGATCTCTAGGCCCCACCCAGAGGTTCCAACCAACAAGACCTCTAACCGCAGGTAAAATACATATACTCACACATTCATAAATAATTTAAATATATATTTTAGAAAGCACAGTGGGCTAAATTCCTTAAACTAGAAATGTAAAGGTGTATAATATACCAAAATAGTCCTAATATCCACTGCTTATTATATCCGTAAGTTATTTTATATCAGTCAATAAATATCACAATGAATACAAAAGATAACATTCAATGAATATCTGGAAGTCCAATTGGGGAAGAAGGATCCTACAAGAGGAGGACTACTATTCTTTAAATGTCTTGTTCCACTAATTGTCTTGTTCAGTCCACCCTCCAAAGCAGCAATTTCTTTCCAATTCTAACAGCTGCTCATCCTCCAACATGATATATGCCTTCCTGTGCCAACAATGCCCATCGGCTCTGTACATAGGTCAAACCAGCCAACCTCGGCACAAAATAATAAATGGACACAAATCTGACATAAAAAATGCAATATCCAGAAACCAGTAGGGGAAAACTATCAGGATACTCCATCAAGAATTTAAAGGTCACCATAGTTAAACAGAAACCTTTCAAAAGCGGAATCCAACCGGAAGCTGCTGAATTGGAATTCATCTGTAACGTTGGACTCAATCAGTCTTGGATTGAATAGAGACTCTGGATGGTTATCTCATTATCAGAAGAAACTGCCTTTCAGGCATTCCATTCAGATTCAGCTATGGATGGGAGGGGCCACACCCAGCCTGGATTGTGCGCTCCACCTCTTTCATGACTTTTGCAACTGTTTTGCATCTACTCCCCCCTCCCATCCCCACCTATATCTCTCTGGCCAATTTCTTCATACCCTCCATGCATCTGACGAAGAGAGCTGTGGTTCTCGAAAGTTTATGCTACAATAAAGTTGGTTAGTCTTAAAGGTGCTTCTGGACTCTACTATTTTGCTACCGCAGACTAATATGGCTAACTCCTCTGGATTTTTTTCCAGGAAAACTGAGCTCTGTCATCTGGAGATCAGTTGTAATTCAGGGAGATCTCCCGCCACCACCTGGAGGATGGCAACTTTGTGTGTTCAAGACAATGTCTTTGAATGCTTGGTTTCAGGACAAGGGGGGTTCACGAACTTTATAATTCTAACAAACACAACTATGAGTAGGAGCTCCACTCCATAACCGCAAACCAACGAAGACAAAGACCATTGTAATGTATATAATAAACACACCCAAGAGACTTGCTGTAGCTTTAAGAGGACAGTACATGGTAGACTAGAAAGAATTCGTCCAAAAGCCACCAACATGACGACTACAGATAGCAAGTTCAAATCCTTCATGATCTTCATGCCCTTCAGCTATGGCCCTTGATGTTATTTATTAGAGGGAAAAGATGTGCGTTATTGTGAAATTTATTTTCCACTGTCAGTCTGATTATAAGTACACAACTCTACCTGCCCCCCATCCCTTCCCTGGCCAGATTTTCTTTCTCTTACAATAGCAGACCTTGTGTTATTTTGACTTTTTTATTCTGATTCTCACTTTTTGACATGCCGATTTTCGAAAAGAAGAGGTAGCTCTGTGTCATTCTGTTGATGGCTTGAGTGAAATGAAATTTGGTTCCCAAATTTCCAGCTGTTTGAAAGATTCGCCAGACAAAACTGATCCCTGAAGGTACTTCCGTTACGTGCGTGAAGATTCATTTTCGGTGCAAAACATTTCATAGAGTTCTAGTCACAGTTCGCTGGATCTTATTCTGAGAAGCATCTGTCTAAGCCACTGGCGGAAACTTTCTCAAACATGTTGCATTATACATAACTATTGACTTTCGGCATCTCCAAAGCTTCAAGATCCAAGGAATGTGTGTATTTCCTCCTCCAGCCAGGATCTCTCATCAGGATGCACAGCTCTTGGGCCGTCTTCTAGACAATCGAAGAACCATTAAGGAAAACTGGAAACAAATCATCTCCCATTTCCTATTGATTTGGTAAGCAGGGAACTAACTTGGTTTTATGGCAAGAAATCTAGTATACTGTGGTCCCTCAAAAACATAGATTCTGAGTAAGCTGAACCAAAAAGTTCACTGATTTTTATATTATTACTATTATTACTATTATTACTATTATTACTATTATTACTATTATTGTTATTATTCTCTGTCTTTCTCACTTAGAGTCCCGCCAGTTTGGTGTAGTGGTTGATAGCGGCAGGATTCTAATCTGGAGAGCTGGGTTTGATTCCCTACTCCTCTGCTTCAAACCAGCTGAGTGACCTTGGGTCAATCACAGCTCTCTCAGAGCTCTCTCAGAGCTCTCTCAGCTTCACCCATCACCCAGGGTGATTGTTGTGAGGATAACAATAACACACTTTGTAAACTGCTCTGAGTGGGCATTAAGTTGTTGTTGTTATTACTTTCCCAGGAGAACTTTTAAACCCAGATAATAAGTGTCAGGGGCTGGGTCAGCACAGGCAGGATAGTCTGAGTCTGGTCCAAGGTCAGTGTGCTAGTTCAAAGCCAGATGAGTGTTTCAAGTGCAAAGTCCAGAATTCGAAAGCCAAGTCAAGAGGCCCATGGGTCAGTTACCAGTCAGAGCAAGGGCTAGCCAGAGGCAGAGTCAAGGCACAGTCCGGTGGTCACATGGTAAGGCAAGGGCAGGGCAAGACAAGGTTCAGCAGTGCGGTCGCAGCAGGAACAGGATTCCGACGTCTTTCTTCCATGCTCTCTTGTTGTCCGTGGCAGGCTTTTATAGAGAGGCTGGGCTCGCAGCCAACTACTTGGGAGCTATCCTGTGCTCACTCCTCACCACTCTCAACAAGCAGCTGGCATCTGGCCAGGAGGCGTGCACTTTGCCTCCTTGCCTGCAATTCAGTTCTCAGCTTCTGTCTGCAGTGCTCAAAGCATGGAGGTGAATCTGAAGTGCTGGGGTCAGCTAACTGGGTTTCAGCTGCTGGATCAGAGCTAGAGGGCATTGGTCCTGCCTCAGCTGTGAATGGTGCAAACTGATCAGCAGGTATTCCCTGATGGTCAGCCTCTGTTAGCTCCCCTTCCTCTGAGAAGTCCTGAGCTTCTGGCTGTTCAAGACTGGCTGCACGGAGCTCCTCTTCCCCTGAGGAGTCCTCCTCACTATCGCTCAGCCCTGGCTGAATCACCACAATAAGACTGTACTGAAAGCAAATGGTTCAGAGAGATACGTTGATAAAAAGGATAGAGATTGTAGAGTATACTACTGTGTGGTGTCTGTTGCTGTGAGCATGATTGTATTGAGCAGTTTCCATGTTGATTAATATAGCATGTCAAATTGCCTATGTTTGTTTCAGTATTGTATCGGCTCTATACTAGATTTTCTGTTTCTTTTCAGTTTCGGCAATCTATGAACTAATGTATTGTCTAGTCAAATGGCCCAGCCATGTTGATGTTCACTGTGTAATCCTCCTTGAGTTTCAGTGAGAAAGGTGGATTATAAATAACAATAACATAACAATGTAACATTTTGTTGGGCTGAGGATTCTTTCCCTTTGTTCAGCAACACATGTCCAAGATGGCATTCATGGCTTAATCCCTCATGTTAACTGAATAGAGCTTAAGAGCAGCACAGAGTAGATCACTAAACACTCTTCCATGTGAAGAGATTTTATAACCTCTTGTTTGACCTTCCTCTTGTGGGTCCCTCCATTTCTTCCTTCTGAAAAGAAAGAGACACAATCTAGCTGTGGGTTCCCATATTTGTCAAATATGTGTGACTCTGTGGCCAAGTTCTTAGGTGAAACCATTTGTCTTGCTCTCGCCAGAATCGTCTGGCTATCTATGGGCCAAGCTACACATGACAAATGACACTTGAACGGCAAGTGTATTTCTCCCTGTTCACTTGCCCTCCACTCAATCCACTTGCCGTTCAAGTGTCATTCGTCATGTGTAGCTTGGCCCTATGTCATAGAAAAGCCCTGTGCCTATGAAGTTGTTTCTTCCCTAGCAATTTCCCATTGCTAGCTATTAACTTGTGAAAACACACTTTGAGCACGTAAAGAGTGCAGACCTGATTATTTTAAGTTTGATGTGAAACCTCCCCCAGTGGGGGCAGGGGATTCCCCACTCCTGGGCTCTGCCCCCCACATCTTACCTGGAGGTGGGGGGAGATGGCAAAAGGCTGGGCCTAGAAACCCTGCAATGAGCTCCCCCACGCTTCAGAGCACTTTCACATTGTGCTGGGAATGCGACCCTCCTGGCTTGCAGCATACGCTGCTTTAGACAGGGGTCGAGTTTGCAGCCCTGGATGAAAGGAGGCAGACGCTCTTTTCCCGGGCATCCGGGGACTTTCCCTGGGAAGTGGAGCAAAGGGCATATAAGCCTGCTCAGCCTCCTGGGTCCACAGCATTCTCCTTTGCTCGGCCCACCCACCCTCCCCATCACAGTGCAGGATTAGCCGGTTGCTGTTTATCAGGGCCTGGTAGGGATGTTTTACTCCTATCCTTATTAGCTCACTTGGCTGGGAGTTTTTTTGCCTACCTTGCACTGTTGGGGGTTAAGCATATTATGGTGGAGCTGTAAATAGTTGGTCACTGGCAGGATAGGATGGGATTTGTGCGGGACGGTGACCCCTTGGTGCATACCCTTAGGGGAATTGGGGGTCTGTCAGGAGCAGTTGGTGGGCTTCATGGCAGCCAGTGGCAAGGGCAGACTGCCTAGTGGGACCCCTGGACAAGTCCACCCCTATGGGCCTCATGGCAGTGGGGGGTCTGAGCTTTAAAGGAGAACCACTTGCCTGGCCGCTGGGTACCAGCCATCCCTTGGAGGGCTCACCCCCGGGGCAGTAGGCAGGTCAAGGCGGAGGTCCAGTGAGACCCCAGAGCTTGACCTGCACCACTAGTTAGATCCCTTGCCAATTCCAAGTTTATGTTAAAATCATTAAAGTGGCCTGTATTTTTATACCCAAGCAACATGTCTGCCTTTTTATTTTGACTGGGGGGGGGGCAATGACACAATTCCTTGCATAAAGCAGAAGTGACGAGATGCACATGGAACTGCTTTGATAAAAACAGCCCCCAAGAACTAGAGGTAAGTCTTCCCTTTGCTGCCCCCACAACTCCCTCTTCCCCCGCTTTCAAGCCCTGGGGACCTGGTAACTTTAAGATAGTTCTCCACGGTTGCCTTTAGAGAAACTCCCATACAACCTGTGTTTATAGATCTAAAAAGCAGCATATGTTACAATTTAATAGTACAACTTTACATGGTAGTCCCAGAAAAGGCAGATAAGTTAAGGCACGGACATTCCCTCATACTTTCGGTAGACTACATGTATGAGCTCTCGCACATTGCTAACTGTCAAATCCTGCAGAACGCTCGTCGCTGTTGGATGCCAACTTTCAAATAAAGCCCAGGTTGACGTATTATTGCATGCTGAAAGAAAGTATTAAAAGGATTGTACTCAACACTTTAGTTCATGAATATCAACACTCGCATAGTACAAAAAATGGATAAGGACAAAATCCAGTATCTGCAAAAAAAAAATGTGTTCGGCCAATTATACAGTTCTTTGACTGTTCATCAAAATGGCAAAGCATACATTAAATATAACATGCTGCAGGTAACGCAATGATAACATATCCTTTGCCGGAACATCCATATGTTCAGTTTCCTCATTGGTTCTCTCAATCAAAGCAGCATCAAATCCATAGAAGATTTGTTAAGAATGGAAACCTATTTAATCCTTATCCTCATTAAACGTACCAGGTGGGTTTTTAATACATAGGCACCATGGAATAAATTCTTTTCGACAATATTCCATCAAAGTGGACACATGTAATCCATATCTCATACATTTGATGAGCATCTCTAGAGTTGCATAATTGGCTGAACTCATTCTTATATTTTTGCCTATATATTGGATTTTGTCCTTATCAATTTTTGCAGTATATGGTTGTTGATATTCATGATGTGTTGAATACAACCCTTTTTATACTTCCTTTGCTGTGTTTTTGTATTACACCTCTAGTACATGAGCACTTCTGTTTTCTGTTGCTGTGGAGGTCAGTCTTTTTTGTTTTCCTTTTTTCATATTATTGCATGCCAAATAGAAATAGAGCACACAATAAAAAAATTTGCTTGCCAACTGCTTGAGATTAAACATTATTGCTATTAAGTGCTGAAATACTAAATATCACTGTATGTCAACCAGAAAAACTGTCAAATAATAACTCAGAGTTAAAGAGCAAAAAATGGAATTAAATGCCATAGGATTTGAAATGCAAATACTTAGCAAATGACCAGAGAACTTGTTACTGAATATTTCTCAAGGTGAAAGGATGATAGCCACTTTCTCATCCGAGTTTCTGAAGTTGCTATTTTACCTAGCCAGAACCCAGAGTTACCCGGTCTCCTGCTTTCCATCCAGTGTCTCAACTACTGCTTTGCAGGGCAGTGGGGGTGGGGGATGGGTGGAAAATGTTGGAGAGAATCCTAAATCATCATATCAACCCAGTAATGTCACTTCTGGATCTGCACTGGAAGCAGGATTTCCAGGCAACCAGTAGGAGGTGGAGGAGTGGGTCCAGGAACATGGAGGACCCTGTTGGCAATGTCATGACATCACTTCTGGGTTTCCCTAGTTTTTCCCCTGGAAGTGATGTCACACCATTGGCCATTTTTTGTTTATTTTGGTTCCACCAGGAAATTGGAGCTGAGGGAGAGGGAAGTGGCATCACACCGTCGGTATGATGTCCTTCTCCACTATCCCTCTCCTGCTGGTTGGCTGGCAACACTATCATATCTACTGGACCTGGTAGCTGTATTCTAAAAAGAAGCAGTTCTCCAGGGTTAAAGGAAGAGAGGAGTCTTTTCAAGTACTTGTTACGTTGAGTACAATATTACCTAATCAGTTTCTCTGTATCATCATATTGACTGATATCTCACAATTTTTTTATAATAATAATATTTGATTTCTCTTCCCTTCCCTAAAGTTACCTGAGGACTCTAGTAAAAAGTCCAGTAGCACCTTTAAGACTAACCAACTTTACTGAGGCATAAGCTTTCGCGAACCATAGCTCTCTTCGTCAGATACATGTGAACTCAAATCCTGCTATTCTAGTGCAGACCAACACATTTACCCACCTAGAACTATCCCTCTTAGAAGGTGTCTGATCATAACCTTTTCTTTCTTTTCTTTGCACTTGCCTTTTTCTCTTCATTCACCCCCCTCCCTTTTCTTTGAAACGAAGTCCTTACTAGAGATGGGCACGAACTGAAATACGAACCATAATTAAGCATGCACCAGGCCGTTTCATGGTTTGCGAACCACAGTTCATCAGATCCCATTTCTGATGAACCGCCACGAACCTTTAGGCTGGTTTGTTTGGTTTGTTTTTTTGATTTGTCACTGCAGACAGTCTGGTGCCAATCAATCAGTTTCCTAGGCAACAGGGGAGGGACTTCCTGCAGACCTTCTGCTGACCTGGAAGTGAACTTCTGCTGGCCCGGAAGTGTCCTTCTGCTGACCCAGAAGTGATGGTTTTCTGACCTGAATGTGACGCTTTCATGAACCAAATGAACCAGTTTGCAAAACAGGGGCAGGTTCATGAAAGTTCGTGGTTCATGAAATTTGACAAACCACGAACCACATGGTTCAGTTTTTTTCTGGTTCATGCCCATCTCTAATCCTTACCATTTTAGGGAGTTGATACTTAATAGACTAAAACATTTTTGTTTCCCTGAAGCTAAGGCAACACTTCTGTTTTCCGCTCTTTTTTATCACATTATATATATACAGGCAGGAATAGAGTAGTGCAATAGCTGAACACCACTTCACATTCAGTAACAGGAAATAATATGCCCACATCATATGACACTCTGCGGTTTTTCTGAAATTCTATAGCAAGAATCATAGAGATTGGGGAAATTCCTAAAGAGTAGCATGACATGGTAATGTCACTTACAGGTTCCTAGCAGGTGGTGCAAGTAGGATTTTCCCTGCTGGCACTAAGCATCTGGCATCCCTATAGCTGTTTAAGATATATATGGAAGCATACATCAATCCTTCACAGGAATCTTAAATTACAGTAATCATACTCCAGTGTATGCATTCTATGTTTCTTTTTCTCTCTACAAGGAAAACTTCAAAAGCTACTAAATTTTCTGCCTGTCATAGCTTAAAAATAAAATATACAGCAGTCTTTAAGCTCATTTTTCATTAGCACTTGATTTTTTTTTATAACTCATGCTAATTACACTTGCAAACCATCAGCCCCTTTTTAACTTGATCAATGTTGATAAAGACCTTTTTTTAATATAGTGCCAATTTTGTAGTAAAAAAAAGAAACAGTAAGATTCACAGTACATACAACTCCACAGTAGCCCATTGCGAAGGAAATGAGATTCTATGGGGGGAAGAACACAGTTCCTTAGAATTGTTCCATTTTTAATAAGAGTCTAAGTTCCCCACCAATGTTTAATTTCAATAGATAAAGAATCCAGCAGGGGGTCGGGGCAGAGAGAGAAGAAAAAATCAACTCCGGCGCTGTGTTTCCAGATATCAGGTGGATGTGAAAATAATGTTGCAAATGCAAGTGATTTTGTTTTCTTGCTAGTTTGTTTAATCCTCCCCTCCCAATCATACCTTTCCCCTATTTATTTATAATCTATAGGAACATTAGACTTTCATGTTTTAGAAAACAACCATGTTCAATATGCACTCCCTTATTTTGTACTAAGGCTGCCAATTCTACTTTGGGAAATTCCTGGAAATTTAGGGGGCAGGGTTGGGGAAAGGTGCAGTTTGGGGAGCCGTAGACTTACCTTTTAAAGCTTCCATTTTCTTGGAGGGAACATATCTCTGAAATCCAGAGATCCAGGCCCCCGTTTTCAACCCATTTCACATCTGGGACATTTCACCCCCCAAATTCATCGGATATATTTATTTCTGGCTACCTCACCGGAATGAACTAGCATGATGAAAATGACTCTATGCTAAATTAGAGTCTCTCTACACAAAACGTCTTACACAGAGACACTCAATAGTAATGAGATGCAATGTTAACCAGGAAGTGTAGTTTTAAAAGACAGAGCCGGTGGACATCGTTCCTCAGAGGTTTGTTAATTTCATCTTCCCCTCCCCAAAGAAGAGGTGAAATTGACAGACCCTTTGGAGAGGCGAAGATGAAACTAACAAACCCTGTGAGGAGTGATCTTCATCAGCTCTGTCTTTTCAATCTACTCTTCCCAGTTAACATTGCATCTCCCTACACTTGAGCATCCCCGTCTAGGTTGTTTTGTGACTCTTATTCTCCCTGGTGTTCTAGCCTTCTACATGCAGAAAGCTTGTGCAGTTTTGGGGAGGGGGCATCCTTTAAATGGGGAGAATACAAAAATTCAGTCCACAGCAAAGGCTGAAGGAGTACTGACCTTGTTCTCTGTCATTTGTGGCACCTTAGCCCAGCTCCACATGCTCAAAGTAGGCTCTCAGAATTCAGGTATCTTGAAAGATGTCTTTCAACAGCAGAGGATAGCTTACCGTGAGAGGGAAGGAAGGAGCTGTTCCTGATTTAATTACTCTCCTGTTCTCTTTCTAGGTGAAGTTAGTTGACCGAGGTAGCTAGAGATGACAGATCCCACCAGTCACAAGCATCTCCTTCCTTTTCAGAATAACTTCAAGGCAGTAGGGCAGTCCATGAGTTTCCATCACCTTTGGGGAGTCCTGAGTTACAATCTCACTGTTTTCCATGTTGCTTTTGGAATAGAAGCGATTTTGCACGACTGGACACTGGGGCCCCTATTTCCCCCTTTAATTAGAAGCAGACTGGGTGTTTGTGTGTTCCTTCTCTGTATCTGAGGTAGAAGCTTCTATCTGACTCCTCTTTCTGTGATCTTTGCTCTCTCTCCTGCTAGTCTTGCAAGAAGCCAGTTTGGTGTAGTGGCTAAGAGCACGGGACTCTACTCTGGGGAGCCAGATTTGATTCCCCACTCCTCCACTTGAAGCCAGCTGGGTGACCTTGGGTCAGTTGCAGCTCTTTCAGAGCTCTCTCAGCCCCTCCCACCTCACAGGGTGTTTTGTTGTGGGGATAATAGTAGCATATTTTGTAAACCGCTCTGAGTGGGCCTTAAGTTGTCCCGAAGGGCAGTATATAAATCAAATGTTGTTATTATTATTGTTATAATTTGGCAGAACTCTCCTGTGCAAGCTTGCAAGAGTTACATCCATATTCTCATACATGAGCAGCCAGATTAGGTGGCCACTTATAATAGGTAAAAGTAGGTAAAGGTAGTCCCCTGTGCAAGCACCGAGTCATTACTGACCCATGGAAGGATGTCACATCATGATGTTTTCTTGGCAGACTTTTGTTACGGGGTGGTATGCCATTGCCTTCCCCAGTTATCTATACCCCTAGGAACCTGGGTACTCATTTTACCGACCTTGGAAGGGGAAGGCTGAGTCAACATTCAGCTGGCTACCTGAACCCAGTTTCCATCAGGATTGAACTCAGGTCATGAGCAGAACTTGGGCTGCAGTACTGCAGCTTACCACTCTTTGCCACAGGGCTCTTAATGGCCACTCATAATAAGGAATAGCATTATTTCGACTAGGGGTCTTTATTTTCTTCTGCTATAACAAGAATGCTAGTAAATGTGAATCAACTTCAATAAAATTAACAACAACAACATTCAATTTATATACCAACTTAATGCTCACTCAGAGCAGTTTACAAAGTATGTCATTATTATCCCCACAACAACAATCACTCTGTGAGGTGAGTGGGGCTGAGAGAACTCCTAGAAGCTGTGACTAATCCGAGGTTACCCAGCTGGCTTCAAGAGGAGGAATGGGGGAATCAAACCTGGCTCTCCATATTAGAGTCCCGCCGCTCTTAACCACTACACCAAACTTTATCTCTTGCAATATACTGCGTGTTTCACCACTTGTGATTCCATACTTCCCTGAATATGCATCTATGCTGCATCAACTAACAAAGATCCCAAACAGTTGTAAGCACAGCCAAGCTGTCAGTGATCACTGGCAAATCCTCAACATCACTGAACTCATACTCAAAAGTTAGCTGGAAATGCTAACAGCGCCCAAACTGGCCTTTAAAGAGAAGAACCAAAGTTATTGGCTTGTCATTTGCATGGGAGATTCTCAGGCTCCTGTGTTCCAAAAAGCAACAGGGGGATTCTGATCTGGGGGCTGAGAAAACGAACCGGAAGAATAGTGATTTTCTGCAAAGACTTTCAAGTTATCGATCAGTCCATGAGGGGAGAAGGTGTTAGCTGAGTGCAAACAGAGCAGAAGTTACGCTGTGCTGATTAAAGAGGCAAAAAAGTTCAATTGAGGAAATACATACTTGATAGTGAAGAGAGAGACAGGGATAGAGTCCTTGCTATCTGACTACATCTTGTAGAGAGAATGAATAAGGCAGGAGAGAGAAGAACCAGGATATTGCCCTGTTTAGCCCAATAGGAGACAAGACAAGGAAATGACCCCCAGGAAACAAGAGAGATGCTGCTCTCACTGTCCTAACTAAGTGATCCTTGCTGCCCCCTGCATAGAAGGCTCTTCTTCCTTTCTTGCTGCTGCAGTACACCAGACATGGCAATTTCCAACAGAAGGAAGGGGAAGGTAAGAGGGAATGCACAAGCATTGGTCTCACCCAGGTCCACTGTTATAAAAATAAGCTGTGGTTTTACGGTATGTCTGAATCAGGCCTTGGCATAAGGGTGAGATTTGATCATCACTTTCAGGTCTGTCCCCCAAGAGCACCAGAAGCACTGATAGAAACAGAATAGTGGAGTAGGACTGCATCCAAACATCACTGGGTAGTGTGCTAGTGTTAACACACAGCAGTTATTCACAACTGGATTTTTCTGTGTGCCCAAGACCATCGAGGAGGTGAATTATCAGTACAGAGCAATATCCAATGATATGTGGATGCAGCTTAAGTGGACCGTGGCCTGATCAGCAAGGAATTCTGTAAGAATCACGTCTCAGCATGCCACCAGATCTACAGCCACAATCGTATTTATGAAAACAAACTTGAGAAATTTCTATTAATAACATATATGCCTATTTAAATTTAAAAAAAGCTTTCCCTGTTCGGTACTTAGGAGCAAAGCAATCTTAGGAATTATTTAGATTGTCTTTTGCATTTCTAAACCAATTGAGATTACTGAGTGTTAATTAGGTCCTTTTCTCTTCCGCTCGCCAGAAACCTAGCTGGGTAAAGTAGTATATGGCTATATACATGAATGTATAACTGCTAAGGGCCTCTGTTAAATATTCATGGGCTGTTATATGAGAAATCCTTTCCTTTCCAGATTTGGGTAAGTATCTCCATTAATAAAATCCATTTATGTAATAGCTGATCGGGTCTTTTTTAAAAGGTGACTTGAAGTTCAAACCAGGAGCAGGGGGGGAGAAGAGTCTAGGTTACAGATGGCAGCAGAGGAAGGGGGAGTAAAAGATCTTTACGTAGAACAAGAACTCAATTCACTTCCAATTTGAGCAAAGCCATTTCTATCATCTGTGCAAATAACTCCTGTAGAGGGGATACGGCATTTCCAGCGAGGCCAGATCAGATACTGGCAGAATTGCCTCACTCAACAAGGCTTGGAGTCCAGTGTTTCTGTTGCCAACTGTGGCCAGCAAGATACCTCTAAAAGTTTACAAACTACATATTGAGGTGCATCTCCATTTTCATTTGTCTGAAGCTTTAAGTTTGTTTGAGGACTGCTGCTGTAGGGAAAAAGAGATACTACGGCCTTACCAAAATGCATTGGGGGGCCCCAGTGGATCCCCATAGCTGTTACCACAGTGTTGTGGAAGCACATATTTACTAGAGAGCTGAGCAACCATCAGTGCAGGTACAAATGATAATATCACTCTTTTCAGTTCTCTGTTTTTCAGTTCTCTGGTTGTCTTGGAGAGGTGCTTGCGCACTTTTTTCCTTTGTCATTTTTATGATATAACAACAACAACAACATTCAATTTATATACTGCCCTTCAGGATGACTTAACACCCAGTCAGAGTGGTTTACAAAGTATGTTATTATTATCCCCACAACAAAACTCTCTCTGAGGGGGGTGGGACTGAGAAAGCTCCTAGAAGCTGTGAGTGACTCAAGCTAACCCAGCTGGCTTCAAGTGGAGAAGTGAGGAATCAAACCTAGTTCTCCAGATTAGAGTCCTGCCTCTCTTAACCGCTACACCAAACTGACTCTCATGGCATTTATAGATGTCTTAATATCACCCTCAGAGTCACAATCATTCTGTGAGGTGGGTGGGGCTGAGAGAGCTCCTAGAAGCTGTGACTGACCCAAACTCACCCAGCTGGCTTCAAGTGGAGGAGTGGGGAATCAAACCTGGTTCTCCAGATTAGAGTCCCGCGCTCTTAACCACTACACCAAACTATGCCCTTCTGTGCTTTCACATTCTTATTATTTATCATGCTGACATATTTATCTGTATCTAACCTTGAAAAAACCAAGAAACACGAAACCACCCAAAAGTGGAAGCAGCTCAAAATTGAAAGAAGGATGTTCCAGTTGAAACTGCAGGGCAGAGAAATCGGAAAGTGTTTCTGATTTGACCCCGAATCTCTCTGCAAGTCCATGCTTGAGTCACACACCACACCTCCAGGTCCAACTGATGGGATCCCGCAAGGTTCCACCCTGCCTCCTATGCTTTTTAACACCTACGTAAATTCTCTAGATGAGGTCAACTGGAAATGTGGGCTGGGTTGTCCCAAATATACAGGTGACAATCAGCTCTACCTCATACTTCTGGCTGACCCCAGGGAAGTTATAGAAAACCTGAACCAGTGCTGGGAGGCACTTTTGGAGTGAATACAGGCTAACAAACTAAAACTGAATCCTGACAAGACAAAAGTGCTACTGGTGAGCAAATCCAGATTTAAAGTGTCAGTCACAGCTTCTCTGAGCAGGAAAGATCTGGCCACTGTGGTACATGCCCTGGGTTCAAATTAGATGTGACAGCTGGCATTGGCTTATTTTCGTGTCCATTGATGCCCTTTTTACTTGATTTTGATATATATATATATATATATATATATTTACACATAGCCTCAAGGTCCCATGTAGAACAGGTGACCAGAAAGGCAGCTCTAGGGATGTGGGCTCCCTGGTTGGCCAGATCATCTAGAGGCCTGGTGAAGCCAGACAAGAACAGGAAGAAGGCAGCAGTAGTGATAGGCTAGGCAGGAAGGAGGAAAGAGATTGCCTCATGTCCATTCAGCTGGCTGCTGCTGGGCCCACCGGCTATTCACCCAGCCTCCACACACACACACACACCCTGTCCCGTGCTCCACTACCACCTTCCTCTTGGTCACACCTCTGTTCACAGAAAGAAGACGGCAACCCCACTTTGCTGCATGCTTCTGGATGGGGCCTCATGGCTCCATGATAAGAAATCACAAATCAATTAAAAATTGTGTCAGCGGATATGGGGATAAACCCATGCCAGCCAGTTTGTGCAGTAGTTTAGGGTGGCAGGACTCTAATCTGGAGAGCTGGATTTGATTCCCCACTTCTCTGCTTGAAGCCAGCTGGGTGACCTTGCATCAGTTGCAGCTCTCTCAGAGCTCTCTCAGCCCCACCTACCTCACAGGGTGATTGTTTTGGGGATAATAATAACACATTTTGTAAACTGCTCTGAGTGTTAAGTTGACCTGAAGGGCGGTATATAAATCAAATGTTATTTATTATTATTATTATTATTATTATTATTATTATTATTATTATTATTATTATTATTATTATTATTACATGTAGCTTGACCCCAAGTTACATATAAATTAGGTTACTGCAATGCATCTACATAGGGTTGCCAGCCTCCAGGTAGTGGCTGGAGATCTCCCGGAATTACAGCTGGTCTCCAGGCCACAGAGATCAGTTCACCTGGAGAAAATGGCTGATTTGGTGGGTGGAGTCTATGAAATTATGCCATGCCAAGGTCCTTTCCCTCCCCAAACCCCACTTTCACCAGGTTTCTCCAGGTTTCACTCCCCAGATTTCCAGGAATTTCCCAACTTGGAGCTGGCAACCCTACATCTACGCGAGCTCTCCTTGAAAAGTGTTCAGAAACTTCAATGGATGTATATCAGCAATTCAAGGTGCTGGCCTTGACATTTAAAGCCCTATATGGTTTGGAATCAGCATACCTGAAAGACCATCTATTCCCTTATGAATGCGCCTGATACTGTTGTCATCTTCGCAGGCTCCGCTTTGGGTGCCCATGCCTTCTGAGATTATGCGAGTAGTAATCTGGGACAGGGCCTTTTCAGTAGTGGCCCCAAAGCTCTGGCACTCTCTCCCCAGGTAGATTTGCTTGTCCCTTTTTGTTGCTGTCTTCTGCCGGCCGGTGAAGACTTTTTGTTTCACTTGGCGTTCCTGCAATGATCTCTCCTTCCTCCCCAATCTTTTAACTGCTATTTTTATCTTTTGTGTTTGTTTCAAGCCCTGGTTTTAAATTGCTTCAGTTGGTCTATTTGTGTGTTGGTTTTCATGGCTTTGAAGATGATAATTTAAATGTCTACGTTTTAAATGCGTTAGCCATCTTGATGGCCCTGTGAGAGCAGAAGGGGGGTAAAATGATAGATAGATAGATAGATAGATAGATAGATAGATAGATAGATAGATAGATAGATAGATAGATAGATAGATAGATAGATAGATAGATAGATAGATAGATAGATAGATAGATAGATAGATATGGCAGTTAATACCGCTTGTCCTGGGAGAATTTGTCTGAACAGATCTGGTCAGCGACAATTTGAATTTTTGCTAATGTTGGCCTGTTCTTTTTTGCTTGTTTGTTAAGTTTTTCCTCCTTTAAATCGATGCCACCTCCCCTCCGCTGAGGGATAGCGATTTCCCTTATTTGCACACAGCACAATGGAAGAGCCGCGTAAGCTGGAAATTGCTATTGACAATCTGCCTTTATAATTACTGCAACTCTGAAAGAACAACTCGTTTTCTGTTCTTCACTTCCTCATTTCCATCCCCCAACCCCAAGATACATATTCTTGAGAGTTTTTTTTTCCTCTCTCCACACCCACCCCAAATCTCATCAGCTACATCAAATCCTTTCCTTTTTCCTAAGTTTCTAAGCTCCGGAAGACATGAATAATTATTTATATATTTGTTTGAAGAAAAGCTCACCTTAATTTCTATTCTTTTCCTGAGAGGAGACTAGCCTGGGGCTGGATGTCTGCCAAATCAGCTGGATTGCGTGGAGAGGTCTGGAGCTGAGGTAAAATAAGAACCATGTTGGTCAGAGATTTGGAATCTGGGTGAATATTTAGGCCAGCAGACAAGATGGGGGGGAAAGACTATAAATAACACAAGAAGAAAAAATAACTTTCTTCCTCTTCCTGTCTAGCCTGTGGGACCACCCTCTCTTCAGTTCAGGTGACTCCACAAAGCAGTAACATTGAATTTATCATTCAGCAACTGTCAATACTGAGAGAAAAAACACCTGTTGCATTAACATGTACTGTAAATAAAGCACAATTATCTGTGGTGCTTAATAATCCTTACGAGATGCTGATGTACGTTGAAATATGGAGCCAGAACCTTAGACAGTGGAGTCATCTAGGGGCACTGTGTAATTTAACACAGAGGTCCATATTGCTCTCCAGAGTCTCAGGGCCAAGCTACAAGTGACGAATGACACTTGCCTGGCAAGTGGATTGAGTGGAGGGCAAGTGAACTGGGAGAAATACACTTGCTGTTCAAGTGTCATTCGTCACTTGTAGCTTGGCCCTCAGGCAGAGGTCTTCCGCATCACACCACCAGATTCCGGTTTGCGCTTTTGAACCCTTATTGCATTTTGTACTTTTGAAACCTTTATGAACCTGCTGAGTATAGTAAACGTTTTAATTAATAAAATCGGGGATAATTAAAATAAAAGCAACTGGATAATAGAAGCTGAAAATGAGAATTACAAAAAAAAAATTCCCGGAGAGGGGAGGGAAATTAAAAATATCTTCACTTGGGACCTAAAACTCAAAAGAGTAGGTGCCCAATGAATTCATGGATAGAGTTGTCGTCATCCTTCAAATAGGATCTGGAAATCTCCTGGAATTATCATTTTACTCAGATAGGAGGGCTGTATTGTAAGGAGGTGGTCTCAAAGAGATGCTTAACTAACAATTCAGAACAATGTCTGAGGTTTGTAGAATCATAGAATCACAGGGTTTGGAAGGGACCTCTAGGGTCATCTAGTCCAACCCCCTGCACAATGCAGGAAATTCACAACGACGGATACAAAAATTGCTGTACATGGCAGAAATGGACAAAATGACAAGAAAGCTGAGAGAACAGAGTCCAGAGGAATTCTTTAATGACTGGGGGAAACTAAAACAGTATTTGGAAAAGAAGTGGGACGTAAAGGGAGAAATGTGGGTGCTAGATAACTATTAATTTGGCAGAAGGGAAGAGAGGGCGATCTTTACAAGAGGAGAAGAGATAAGTTAGAAACATGTTGTAATTGTTAATTTGATATTAGGTTTTTTATAGTTTAACATATAATATCTATTTTAGTAGTATATTAGAATGAATAAGAAAAGAAAAAGATATAAGCAGTAGATTTAGACAGCGGGTTGGAAAACTGTTGGAAGTCTGAGATAAAGGGGGGAGGGGGAAGGGTGGGGGAATATGGAAATGAGGGTATTAATAAAAAAAAATTGTAATATTAAATTTTACTCACCCAATAAAAATCTTTAAAAAAAAGAAATTCACAACGACCTCCCCTCCACACACACACACACACACACAGAGTGATCTTTGCTCCATGCCCAGAAGATGGCAAAACACCACCAGGATCCCTGGCCAAACTGGCCTGTGGAAAATTGCTACCTGACCCCAAGGTGGCGATCGGCATTACTCTGGGCATGTAAGAAGGGCCACGAGAACTAAGCATTGATGTAACTCTTCCTGCCCTCCCTCTCATGATCTGCCCAGGTTCACAGAATCAGCATTGCTGTCAGGTGGCCATCTATCCATAGAAGGAGACTCTACCACTTCCCAAGGTTCTGAACAGTTCTAAATGGATACAGCTCTATCAGTTGCTGCCATATACTGTACTTACAGTTCCCCCTTAGAGTCTATCTAGCACATTATTCTGCATTAATGCCGGGCTTCTGCTACACATTGAATAGATTGCAAAGAGGCTGTTATCAGAATCTGCAGTGTGAATTTGCTGACTTTGGTACCTTCATAATTTTGGCCTCGGTGTTGCGTTCAGCATTTCATTTTTGCAATTTGTATAGGCTGGGTGGGAGAGGAGAAAGGGGAAGGGATTAAATGAACGCCTGAGGGTACTACGTAGGAGAATCCTACCTGAACAGAATAAGTAAGCACTCCCACAAAAAGTTCTGTCGTCCCACATCAGCCAACTTTTCCAGTTTCTTGCATTCTGGCTGGTCCTGTCCAAAAACTGATAGGAAAACTGCAAGAGAAAATAGTGCAGGAAGATGTATGTATGTTTTACATTTCTCTCTTTTATTTATTTATTAATTAATTAATTAATTAATTTAATCGTATTTATATTCCACGCTCCCCGCAAGCAGGCTCAGGGCGGATAACAACATTAAAACATTGCATATAAAACATTTAAAACATTGTACAAAGATATTAAAATAGCAGCACTCTTTCTTGATGGTGATGATACCCTTTATTACAAAAAGTGAAACAGTGCAGTTGAACATAGCAGCAGCTTAAGAACAGTGGTGGGCAGCTCTCATAGGGAGGGGAGTAGATGTTGTATCCTCCAGCCAGTGGAGGCCCAGCCTCAGCCATAAGCCTGGCAGAACAACTCTGTCTTACAGGCCCGGCGGAAAGATAGTAAATCCTGCCAGGCCCTGGTCTCGGTAGACAGAGTGTTCCACCAGGTAGGAGCCAAGACTGAGAAAGCTCTGGCTCTAGTCGAGGCCAGGCGGGCCTCATTGGAGCCAGGGACTGATAACAATTTCTTTTCTCCTGATCAGAGGGTCCTCTGGGGATATATGGGGAGAGATGGTCCCTCAGGTACGCTGGCCCCAGTCCGCACAGGGCCTTATAGGTCAATACCAAGACCTTGAACCTGATCCGATACTCCACTGGCAACCAATGAAGCTCGTGCAATATTGGTGTAATATGCACCCTATTTGGTGCTTTCATAATGATGCGTGCCGCTGCATTTTGCACCAGCTGTAATCTTCCGGTCAGGCACAAGGGTAGGCCCTCATAGAGCAAGTTACAGTAATCTAACCTAGAGATGACCATTGCCTGGATCACTGTAGGTAAGTCACAGGTAGACAGGTAAGGGACAAGTTGTCTGGTCTGCCGCAGGTGGAAAAAAGAAGACCTGACAACCGCTGTGACCTGTGCCTCCATTTTCCAGGAGGCATCTAGGATCACCCCCAGGCTCTTAACCCTTGGAACAGGCACAAGTCCCGAATCCAGTCCCCCATGGCTCAAGTATAGGACCTCCGTCCTATAGCAGCAAAAGCAGTCGCCCTTATTCAGCAAACGTCTGTGATCAGGGGTCATGTGACCTGGACTCCAGATGCCTCTACATCTAATACAACATTACATGTATACATAAAAGCTGGGAGACTCATTTCTCTGCTGAAGCACAGTGGGGGAAGAAGGGGATTTGGAAGACGGAAGCACCAGCAGTGACAATGTGTGCTTGACCTTTGTTAAACTTCCATTTCCACACTTAGATCTCATTCACGAATGCAGGATAATAATGGGATAGGACATTGAAGCTGCAGGTGGAAGGTCAAATTTTGGAATGCTTCATACATTAAAAAAATTACTTCTGCTCCCATCCCCCCCCCAAACCTTATCAAAACAAGCAAGAGAAGGAGATAAACTTGTCTCTTTGCAGTACTAGTTGTCTAGGTACATGGACTTTTTTTTTAATATTCAAAGTTGGAATCCACCACTTGCCATCTAAAATGGTACAGTCCATTTGACCTACCACCCCAGTGCTCTGCCGCTGCACTATCATTTAATTTTTCTCCGCATGGGACTGAAGACTTTGGGACAGCAATTCGGAGGATAGAAGTGGGAGATATGGAAAATGTTAGGCGATGGGACACAGTTATCAATTCACATAAAAACTAGAGAAAGGACAGGGGCTTGCACAGAAGATGTTAAAGGAGCCACAGTTTTAAAATAAATTAGATAATGTCAGAGAACAAAGCCCTTGATTGGATCAATATGAGTAGGTGTCCTAACTGTACAGTCTGGTCATTTCTGGTACAGCTTCCAACTTCAGTTTAGGAAGTTCCTGGAGATTTGTGTGTGGAGTCTGAGGAGGGAGTAGTTTGGAGAAGGGAAGAACTTCAGGGGGCATTGTTGTTGTTGTTGTTTATTTGTGGTCTGCCTTTCTCAATGAGATCCAAAGAGGATTATTATCTGTAAGTGAATACAATATAATCAATAGCTAGCAGGATTTGAGCCCAGTGGCAGCTTAGAGACCAACAAGATTTTCAGAGTATAAGCTTTCAAGAGTCAGAGCAGGTACGTGTCTGAAGAAGAGAGCTGGGCTCAAATCCTTCTGTTCTACTGCAGACCAACATGGATAACCACTTAGCTATCTTCACAAAAGGCACCACATTCAGACACATGGAGTGGAAATCTATCACCCTCATGAAGAACCTTGTACTGGTATGCGTCTGAAGAAGAGAACTCTGAATCGTGAAAGCTTACACTCCGAAAATCTTCTTGGTCATTAAGATGCCACAGGACTAAAATGTTGCTGTTTTATGGCAGACTAACAAGGCTACCCACCTTATCTATCGATAAGCAGGATATTCACAGAGCAAAATGCAGTATGATCAACAGTTAGGACAGAGATTTTTCTCCAGCGGAACTGATCTCCGTTGTCCGGTGATCAGTTGTGATTCTGGGAGCTCTCCAGGCTCCACCTAGAGGTTAGGCAAACAAAGTAGAAAACTACACGTGAAGGAATGTAAGGGAATACACAAAATTATCAATTGGCATAGAAATACACCTCAGCACACCAAAGTACCAAATACTTCTATAATCAATATTTGACATTCAAAATGCCACAAAAATGGTCATAATCAATATATACAAACTTGGTTGTTGTGGGTTTTCCGGGCTGTATTGCCGTGGTCTTGGCATTGTAGTTCCTGACGTTTCGCCAGCAGCTGTGGCTGGCATCTTCAGAGGTGTAGCACCAAAAGACAGAGATCTCTCAGTGTCACAGTGTGGAGAAGATATTGGCAGGTCATTTGTATCTACTCAGGAGGGGTGGGGTTGAGCTGAGTCATCCTGTAAGAGTTTCCCAGGGTGTGGAATGCTAATGGCGGGAGGCTTCACTGTGTCCTGAGGAGGTTCTTTTGCATATGGATTGGGGCTTGATGTGCTAATCTTCTCTGCAGGGCTATTGTCGAGTATAGAGTGTTTTGTTAGCCTGGTGTTTTTCAGAACTGGAAACCATGCTCTGTTCATTCTTAAGGTTTCTTCTTTCCTGTTGAAGTTTTGCTTATGCTTGTGAATTTCAATGGCTTCCCTGTGCAGTCTGACAAAGTAGTTGGAAGTGTTGTCCAGTATTTTGGTGTCTTGGAATAAGATACTGTGCCCTGATTGAGTTAGGCTATGTTCAGCCACTGCTGATTTTTCAGGTTGTCCAAGTCTGCAGTGTCTTTCATGTTCTTTTATTCTTGTGTGGATGCTATGCTTTGTGGTCCCGATGTACACTTGTCCACAGCTGCAGGGTATACGGTATATTCCTGCAGAGGTGAGGGGGTCTCTACTGTCTTTTGCTGATTGTAGCATCTGTTGTATTTTTCGGGTGGGTCTGAATACTGCTTGAAGGTTATGCTTTTTCATAAGCTTTTCCATCTGATCAGTAATTCCTTTGATATATGGCAAAAACACTTTTCCTGTAGGAGACTCTTTTTCCTTGGTTGTTTGATTCATCCTGGGTTTGATTGCTCTTTTGGTGCTACACCTCTGAAGATGCCAGCCACAGCTGCTGGTGAAATGTCAGGAACTACAATACCAAGACAACGGCAATACAGCCTGGAAAACCCACAACAACCATCGTTCTCCAGCTGTGAAAGCCTTCGACAATACATACACAAACTTGTTCAATATATCTTCTCACACATTACAAATTCCCACAAGATTGGTCATTCCAGTATACATAATCCATACATCACTCTTATGTAAGCAGTGAACTCGCTCCTCACTGATATGCACTCCTAGTCCACAAATCCAACTATCAGCTGGCAGGCAGGAGGGAATCCCCCCACTTGCCAGCTGATAGTTTGAAGGGACCTGCCGCTTGCAAGCAGCAGAACCCTTTAAATAGCCCAAACCCCAGCCCCAGCTCCACACTTACCTTGCCAAGCCACCCTGTGGGCCCGCAGTATCCTCTTGCAAGGGGTGGGAAGGCTGTTTTTGACCTCTTCCACTGCTGCGTAGGCCCACAGGGTAGCAAAGGAGACCGAAAATGGCCTTCCTGCCCTTCAAATGGTTGCTGCAGGCCCACGCAGTGGCGGAAAAGGCCAAAAATGGTCTTCCCACTCCTCGCGGGAGGAGGGAGAGGATGCCGCAGGCCCATTGCAACGCAGGGCAGCTGGGCAAGGTAAGTATGAGGCTGGGGTGGGGTGGGGTGGGGGCTGGGGTTTGGGCAGTTTAAAGGGCCTTGCCACTTGCAAGCAGCAGGAAAAGTTTATATGGCCCTGGTGAAATGGCCATTTAAACTGCCCCTTTAATACAACCCAAATGAATTAGTAGACCAGTTTGTGGAAGTTCGTGGAAACGAGCTTCCATGAACCACTGGTTCGCAAACCACAAACCAACCTGGTTCGTGCGATTTTTGGGTCGTAATTCGATTCGTGCCCATCTCTAGTCATAACTTAGCGTTCAGAGTTGTCGTGTGGGTAAAATGAGAGCAGAGTACAATGCAAACTGCCCTGAGCAACTTGAAGAATGAACACGATAAAATGATTTAAAAAATCAAATGAGAAAAATGGGATCTGGAGAAAGGAATCCTGTATGGACTCAGCAGAGAAAGTGCTGCATCAATAGCGTTCTCTCTGCTCATATGGATTGGGCGCAACATGCAATAAAAACAAAAGATGTCTTGATGTGACCAAGTAGTGGTTAGAGTGCGGGATTGTCCGGAGGACCTGTGTTCAAATCCCCACTCTGCCATATTAACTGAGTGATTTTGGGCCATCAATCTCTTTCATCCTCACCAACCTCAAATGCTTGTTGCGGGGATAAAATGAAGGAGGGAATAATGACATTGTAGACATCTTTAGGTCCCCGCTGAGGAGAAAAAGGGTGAATAAATATCTAAAATAAATATAAATAAATAAATTATAACAGCTAATCGTGGGGGTGACCCCTGACTGAATTCTGAGCCGTGTCCAAAATTGTGATGTACATTTTGTCAAATGGCTCTCAAATGGTGATCCCAGTGCTATGAAATTCTGCATATATGCTACTATAAAATTACCCAGAATAACTTTGTGTAGTGTAACCCAGTTTGGAATAATATGTACACTTCTAATTGGTGCTGGTGGGGAGTGCTGTCAAGTCATAGCTGACTTATGGCGAACCCTGGTGTTGTTTTCATGGCAAGAGATTAACAGAGGTGGTTTGTCATTGCCTACCCCTTCACAACAACTCTAGTCTTCGGTGGAGGACTCACTTAGCATCTGAAATACGATGAGATCAGGCTCACCTGGGCTATCCAGGTCAGGGCACAGTTCTAAGTGCCAATCTCAAAATGGCACATAAAGCTTGAAAAAGTGCAGAAGAGTAATACAAAAGCCATCAAAGGGTTGGAATGCCTTTTGTATGATGAGCTGATGAAAGGCCATTTAAGGTTCTTTACTTTTCAAAAAACAATGTTGGAAGCACAAAACAGAGGTGTCTCGAGAAAGCAGATACAAAGGGATTTCCCCTCCTTCTTTGTCAGCTCTAGAACTCCCCCCCCTTTTCTTCAGTAGCTCTAAAATTTAGGAGCACACAATGGATTTAAGATGGACTAAAGAAAGTACTTCTTCATGTGATGTATAATTAACATATGTGGTGAAGAAGAAGAACTGTGCTTATATAGACGGATTAGTGCTCCATTCAGAGAAGTGAACAAAGTCAATGTGTTGTTATCCCCATAATACAGCTGGGGAGCTGCAGCTAAGAGGAGCGACTCACCCAAAGTAACATACTAAACTCATGGCATTAGAGAGATTCCAACCAGTAGAGTGCTAATTCACAACCCAACCACTTAACCGCTATACTACAGCAGCTGTTGTCCATTGGTTTGGTGGCGGGAAATAATAATAATAACATTCGATTTATATACCGCCCTTCAGGACAACTTAATGCCCACTCAGAGCGGTTTACAAAGTGTTATTATTACCCCACAACAATCTCCCTGTGAGGTGGGTGGGGCTGAGAGAGCTCCAGAGAGCTGTGACTGACCCAAGGTCACCCAGCTGGCTTCGTGGAGGAGTGGGGAATCAAACCCGGCTCTCCAGATTAGAATCCCACACTCTTAACCACTACACCAAACTGGATCTCTGAAATGCCATCAAATTGTGGGTGACTTATGGCAACACCATAGGGTTTTCAAGGCAAGAGATGTTCAGAGGTAGTTTGTCATTGCCTGCCTATGTGTAGAAACCCAAACTTCATTAGTGGTTTCTCATCCAAGTACAACCTTCCAAGATCTGAGGAGATGGAGCAAGCCAGGCCTATCCAGGTGAGGGCAGCCACCAGCTTCAGTGATTTTAAAAAGTGGACTTACAAGCTCATTGATGAAACATCTATAAAGAGAGATCACCTATGATGTACCTCTGAATATTGCTAAGGGACAAATAGAAGTGTTACTGCCTTCCTAATTTCTGTGTGTGCTTCTTGGAAGTACCTGGCCGGGCAGCAAAGCTCAGATATGAAACATATCAAAGACTGAACTGTGACCCATTTTCAGTGACTGGCCTTGTTGCAATGGAAGTCATCCATAATGCACTTTGGTTTCACCTAAACAAAAAATTCAAGTTAAAAAATATGCAGAAGACAAATTTGCTTTCTAAGCAACGCTGAATTTCATCTTAACTGTATCTCTTTTCGCTTTCGAATGGAGTGTGTTCTACAAACATTAAGTCTGAGCATTTGCAAAAGGCTTATTTTGCACAAAAATACATTCCAAATTACCTGGATTCATCTGTAAATTTAACGGGTTTCTTAAATTGTTGCTCTCACACACATATTTTCCTTTTCTTTCTCTGTTTTTGCTATTTAAGAAAAGAAGCTGAAGATTTATTGCTATTTACATATTAGAAAAACAAGACCCCTCCCCAAATCAAAATCCAACCTCCATTAATTTCTAATTGGATCAGTTCATCCACCTCCTCCCACTCCAAAAAAATATATTATTATTCTTTTTAGCTAGGGAAAGTGCACAGAATAGAAATGGGGAAGAGAGAGAGTTGAAGTTCCACAGTGCTTTTCATAACCAAAATTAGCAAGTGTGTACAATTTAAAGGTTCAATTTGTAATTCTAAAACTCTTCTTCCCAATTCCTTTCGCTTTGCTCCAGGCATGAATATAAGCAGGGTGGGGGAGGCAGTTTGCTTCCCCGCTAATGGATAAGAGATAACTAATAGTGCTGAATTTACAAAATACTTGTGAGTTGCAAGTTCTTGGCATAAGCACCTTATTAATATAATCTCCAGATCTTACTGACTGCAGAGTCACTTGGCTGTACAAACGAAATGATCAACGATCAACATTATTTAATGTGCCACCATTTTCTTTGTTTTGCAAATGATCTCCCTAAAAAAAACTTTGAGAATTTAAATTGCAAATGCCGATTTTCTTCCCAGTGTTCTAGTCTGCCAAAAGACAGATTTGCAAAAAAGAGGAACATTTGCTTCTAGAGGGGGGAAGGATGACAATTTGAGAGTTTGGTAGCTCAAACCCATCCAACGTATCATCAGTGATCTACAACCCATCCTGGAAAATGATGCCTCTCTCTCAGAAGCCCTGGGTGGAAGACCTCTCCTTGCCTACAGACAGCCCCCCAACCTGAAATGACTTCTCACTTACAATCATGAATCGGCTAGCAGAGTCACCAGCACAGGTACCAGGCCCTGCAACAGACCCAGATGCCAGCTCTGCCCCTATATCTACCCAGGAAATACAATTGCAGGACCCAATGGCGTCAACTACACTGTCTCTGGCTCTTACAGCTGCTCATCCTCCAACGTGATATATGCC
Source organism: Eublepharis macularius (assembly GCF_028583425.1). Classification (NCBI taxonomy): domain Eukaryota; kingdom Metazoa; phylum Chordata; class Lepidosauria; order Squamata; family Eublepharidae; genus Eublepharis; species Eublepharis macularius. The sequence goes on along the minus strand of NC_072797.1, from coordinate 8,186,493 downwards.
CTCATGTGCCAACAATGTCCATCTGCTCTGTACATTGGACAAACCAGCCAACCTCTGTGCAAAAGAATAAATGGACACAAATCTGATGTTAAAAATGGCAACATCCAGAGACCAGTGGGAGAACACTTCAATCTACCAGGACATTCCATCAAGGACTTAAAGGTCACTGTAGTTCAACAGAAACCTTTCAAAAACAAAATCCAACAGGAAGCTGCTGAATTGGAATTCATATGTAAATTTGACTCAGTCAGGCTTGGATTGAATAGAGACTCTGGATGGTTATCTCATTATCAGAAGTAACTGACTTCCTTAACAGAAGCAAACTGATCTCCATATCAGAAGCTACTGTTTGCATCTACTCCTCCCTCCCCTCTCCACCTATATGTCTGACCAGTTTCTTCTTGTCCTCCATGCATCTGACGAAGAGAACTGTGATTCTCGAAAGCTTATGCTACAATAAAGTTGGTTAGTCTTAAAGGTGCTACTGGACTCTTTTTGATTTTGTAGCAAGTTAGGATACTCAGATAATTCTTTGTCATCTTCATCATCCACGTTTGAGTAGTCTATATCAGAAATGTTTGAAGGGCAGTAAAAACTATCAGTTCTTTTAAGAACATTTGTGTCTTTGGCAAATGATCTAATAGCCATTGTGTGTATAAAAAGAAATTTGCTAAACAGGGCCATTTAGGGTTACAATTCAGGGTACTGCACTGCATACCCAAGAGATCTCCCAGGTTTGCAGAAAAACCCACAGGGTTAAAAATTAAGCCCTCTACGGGCCAAGCTACACATGACGAATGACACTTGAACGGCAAGTGGATTGAGTGGAGGGCAAGTGAACAGGGAGAAATACACTTGCTGTTCAAGTGTCATTCGTCATGTGTAGCTTGGCCCTCAATTATGCAGGCATGGATATTAACAGTGAAATCCTAAACAAAGTTACGCCCTTCTGTGACCATTAATGTTAATGGGCTTAGGAGGACAGAACTGTTTATGATTGCACAGCACAATAATTAGTTGTCTAGCAACCCAAGATCAAACTAAAATCCAAATATTTTTAATAATCTCTATATTTTCTATTCCTTGGCTCAATCATCAACCAAAAGGGAGACTGCAATGAGGAAATCAGAAGACAATTGAGACTTGGAAGAGCAGCTGAGGGGGAGCTAGAGAAGATCCTTAAGGATAAAGATGTCTCTCTGGGGACCAAGATCAAGGTAATCCAAACTATGGTATTCCCCATTACTATGTATGGATGTGAAAGTTGGAAAGTTGACAGGAAGAAAACTGACTCATTTGAAATGTGGTGCTGGAGGAGAGTTTTGCAGATTCCACGGATGGCCAAATAGACAAATAAGTGGGTGCTAGATCAAATCAAGCCTGAATTCTCCCTAGAAGCTAAAATGACAAGACTAAGGCTATCATATTTTGGTCACATCATGAGAAGAGAAGATTCTCTGGAAAAGTCAATAATGCTAAGAAAAGTAGGAGGCAGTCGGAAAAGAGGAAGACCTAAAATGAGATGGCTTGACTCAATAAAAGAAGCCATGTCCTCCAGTTTGCAAGATCTGAGCAAGTCTGTTAATGATAGGATGTTTTGGAGGTCTTTCATTCATGGGGTCGCCATAGGTTGCAGGTGACTTAATGGCTCATAACACACACACCACACATTTGTGTTCAGTACAATTATATTCTTACAAGGATACACAGTTCCTTAAAGAGATAGCACACAACGTCAAAGATACAAATAGCTGTACAAAATTCAAAGGCAAAGGTGAAGTTAACCAAGGAATGTATTATCTTTTATCTTCAACCCCTTGAAGAGAACTTCCATATGTGCTACCATTGTGGGAACGTTTCCGTGAACTTCCTCTAAGTCACTTAACATACACAAATGTCTTATGCAACCAAAGCCTTTATAGATTATTTTCATTTTGCTATCCATAGGATAAATTCCTCCAACAATACAGACAACTGTGTGCTTCCTAATGTAATGGCGTCAGAGCCGGGGTGTGGGATGAAGAGGAGTCCGTGGAGGAAAGCCAAACCAACAAAGTGTGGTGAAACAAGATTAAGATTCATGGTGATTTTAGGTGGGTAGCCGTGTTGGTGTGCAGTAGAATAGCAGGAATTGAGTTTAGTGGCACCTTAGAGAGATTTTTGGGATATAAGCTTTCAAGAGTCAGAGCTCTTTCATGGTGTGTGGGGGGACGGAGTGATAATTTTCGGAGTATTGGGAATTCCCACTGTGCACTAGTCCTCTTAGGTCCTTTCCCTGCCTAAGGCTCAATCATAGTGTCCATCTGGCAAAAATTACGTAAAGCAAAACTTTGAGGCAAATTTGTGAATGTTCACACTCAAGAAGGAGCCCTGTGGCACAGAGTGGTAAGCTGCAGTACTGCAGCCCAAGCTCTGCTCATGACCTGAGTTCGATCCTGGCAGAAGCCGAGTTCAGGTAGCCAGCTGAAGGTTGACTCAGCCTTCCATCCTTCTGAGGTTGGTAAAATTGGTAGATGACTGAGGAAGGCAATGACAAACCACACTGTAAAAAGTCTGCCAAGAAAAGTCATGATGCGACGTCACCCCATGGGTCAGTAATGACTCGGTGCTTGCACAGGGGATGACCTTTACCTTTTACCACCCTCAGGAAGAGCGGCTGAAGAATTTCAAAGGAATCAGAAAGAGTTTTGATGAAATGGATGATAGGGTGGTAGGGATGGACTTTTGCGTCTTTTGTCATTTCCATATATTGTCATTGTGAGTAATTTCATTCTGTCCATTCTCGTAGGAGGCACTGAACGCTTGTTTGTTTTAGACATATTTATGCAACTTGTACAGTCTATTTGTTCAATGCATACCAATATATATGTATAATGTGCATAAAAGTCCGATTGATAGCTCCACTAATAACATTGAAAACGTGCATATATCTTATGAGAAAATTTCCTGTGAAGAAAAAAGGATGCCTCCGCCCCCATCAGGAATCGGTTTGGATTTGTGAGAAGCAAAATCGGATCAAATTTCTGCTTCCTCACTGCTGCTGACAGTTGTGGTGGGAAAAAGGTGGCGGGGCATAGCATCCAACCCTTGACATCACATTGTGTTCAGGCGATGCTCTAGAAGACCCCTGAAGCTTGAAGTGAAATACTTCCTTCAAGTCATAGTTCATTTATGGGGTTTCCATGGCAAGAGACTAACAGAGGTGGTTTGCCATTGCCTGCTTCTGCAACCCTGGTCTTTATTGGAAATTTAATGTGTGTTTTTTTTAACCTGTTTGGGGTGACCAGAAGTGACATCACTTCCAGACACAGCTTTGCCCCAAAACTCTCCCAGGGGTTCCAGGCACAGGCCTGGCAAGCGAGGATTGTCAACTTCCAGGTGGCAGCAGGAGAGTTCTTGGAATTACAACTGTATTCCAGGCCATAAAGATCAGTTCCCCTGAAGAAGCTGGCTACTTTGGAAGGTGGACTCTATGGTATTATACCCCACTGAGGTCCCTCCCCTGCCCAAACCCTGCCCTCTCTAGAATCCACCCTACAAATCTCCAGGAATTTCCAAATCTGGAGCTGGCAACCACTACTACCTACACTAGTCTAGGGCTACACCTCCTTATAAGAATACAATGCTCCTTTATGTTGGAAGCAACTCATAGTACACTGGGTGGGTAAACAGGATGAATATACTCTGGCTTGGTTGAGGAACATACCATCCCATATACAATGTGCAATCTGAACATCACATTCTCCTCTCCCCCTTTTGGTATTCATCTTTTAACTCATCCGAAAGGTTGACATCTCATACCACTTTGGAAAATCCTACAGAAATGCCATGGCATTAGCCCATGAGATTACCTGATATTTCCATTTTGACAAATAATAAAATCCACAATCTTTATGCATCCTGTTCCTCCCTTCATATGTTCCCAGTTATTTTATTAGTACTTTATCTTTCCCTCGCTAATTTGATACACACACAAAAAAGAAATCCAATTCCCATTGCAAATCAAATAAAAAGCAAGAACAGATGGGGGGGGGGGAGAGATGCTCCTAACCTTTTCAGTTTCTGCTTATTTTCCCCCTCCTTTGCAAATGGTATTGATTATAGATTCGTCATCTTAAGACAGAGCTGGTTATTTACAAAGTTGCATGTGCTTTAAATCCTTTGGAGCATAGCATTATGGGAAATGTAGTTCACACAATGAGCACCAATCACAGCAAAGGATCTTCTTAAAAAGCTCACTTTGCCATTTGCCTACCTGTGGTAGGTAACCCTCATCCTAAGCTGCAATTCCCCTTCAAGAAATTCAGGAGTGGGAGAAAAGATAACTGGAAAAGGCATCTATAGTGACATTCTAGGATTTTTTCCATTTCTCTATGTTCTTTACCATAGAGATTAGGGGAAATTCCAAGAGTGCCACTAGGAATTGGTATCCCATCCTCCACAACTCCACTCTCTCCAGTCACTGCCCTCAATATATCCTGGCGTTGGCCAAGGTAATGCTGCCATTCCTATAAAAAGCACACTGTAGGGAGAGGTCTGTAGCTGATGACCAAAGGGCTAAGTCCAACATGGCATCTCTGTATCTGCTGATTTTCAAGTCACTGGAGTTAACTTTTACCACACGTGAAGCTCATATTGGCTCACTTGTTTCTTTGCTTGACCCACACATACTTTCCAACATGTGGGATTTCATTGTCTCCAGCTACATCCACAAAGCATTTTTTCTCCACTTTGGGGTGTTTCTTTTCTGGGATCATCTATCCAGGTTTCCCCTTGCTTTGCTCTTATCTTTCCCAAAAAGCAGGGGGTTTTTTGCTATGATCTTTTAGAAGGATGCAGTCTGAGCATGTTAGGACATTGTCAGGATGAGGAAGTTCATGATGTCCCACCGATTTTGCCGCCATTTTCTTTCCATCATCCCCTCACAGCTGCCATTTTCTCACTCAGAAGTTGACACAGCATCTTAACAATTAGTGAGGGTTTTTTAAGCCCTTAAAACACCTGGTGACATAGCAGGAAAAAATGCAAGAGAGTTGGCGACTGATGGAGGAAAATCCACAGAAACCCATTCAGTCATAGATCCAGAGGAGTTAGCTGTGTTAGTCAGTTGTTGCAAAATAGTAAAGAGTCCAGTAGCACCTTTAAGACTAAACAACTTTATTGTAGCATAAGCTTTCGAGAACGGTTAACTGGATGGGACTCCTTGCGAGTAGAGGGGGAATTAGTGGCAAGGAGAAAGCTGTGTGAGAGGGGTAACAAAGCAGGATACTCTACCAATTTTTACAGGACCCCCTCTCCAAGGAAACTGATGAGACACGTGTTCTTTAAATGAAAGAGTAGTTTTTAAAGAGGAAAAATTAACACACACAAGAAGTAAATAAATGGTTTGCACAAGTACACAGAGTCCTAGGAAATTAGCCAGAGGTTGGAACAGAGTGAGGGATTCAGGGTATAGTTACCTATCCAGAGCAGAGTAGTCAACAAAGGAAGAGGGCTTCAAACAGCCAGTGTTCTTGACCAGGAGAGGCTTAGAGAAGGAGACCCCAAGGATACAGTGCTTGGATCCAGGAGAGCGTGCACGATATGAATGGGTCAAAGTTCTGGTTCTCATAGGGTAAATCATGTCCTAATGGCTGGGGAGCCCCCTCAGCCATTAGGACAAAGACCTTAAAAGTCATCTCCTGGGACAAAAGTTTGATTACCTTTGATTGGTGCTAACAGGGCGTGACATATCTACTCAGTATCTACTCAGGAGGGGTGGGGTTGAGCTGAGTCATCCTGTAAGCTGTTGAGCTGAGTCATCCCACCCCTCCTGAGTAGATACAAATGACCTGCCAACATCTTTTCCACACTGTGACACTGAGAGATCTCTGTCTTTTGGTGCTTCACCTCTGAAGATGCCAGCCACAGCTGCTGGCGAAACGTCAGGAGCTACAATGCCAAGACCACGGCAATACAGCCCAGAAAACCCACAACAACCATCGTTCTCCGGCCGTGAAAGCCTTCGGCTATACAACAATCTCTAATTTCAGAAGTTAACAATCATTTGCTCACCAGGCAACAATGTGAAGATCCTTGCTAAGCACCCAGTGCATAGGATCTAAGGTTACCAACCCCACATAATTCTCCAAGAATAGCAAGTGATCCAGACTACAGAGCTCAGTTCCTCTGGAGGAAATGACTGCTCAGAAGGGTTCACTCTGTCCCTGTTGAACTCCCTCCAAAACTCCACCTTCCCCAGGCACTGCCTCTCAAATCTCCAGGAATTTCCCAAGCAACTCTAACATGACCATGCATTGAAGGGTGAAACACTAATCCCAACAACATGAGAATAGGATTAGAACAGGTATTTCTGCACTCCTGCAAAAAACATTGAAGTAATCGGTAATCCTTTCCAAGCTCTCTTACACCTAAATCATATTAGGATGATGCAACAATAATGGTGTAATCACCTGTGGATCACTGCAGATATTCTGTAGGAAGAATTTTCAGTCCACCTTGGTCTTGGCCAGAGGAGAAGAAACACTTAGGGCTGTCAGTCCACCAGTGGGAGTGAGGGATCCCTTGCTCACAGCGTCTGCCCCCTGCTGCCAGTCACCTGGCCAGAGAGGGGGGAAAGGTCCCAGGGAGGCAAAAAAACCTCATACAGTGGATGCTTTTCCCATTGGCATGATGACATCACTCCCAGAAGTGATGTCATCACCCCTGGGCTCTGCATCCACCCTGCCTCCAACTGGGAGCATAAGGGGTTCTGGAAACCCTAGAAGAGCTGTTGTTTCCCCGTGCCTTATTGCTGCATCTACTGCCCTCATCTGTAAGCTGAAGAAGATAACCTTCCTCCCAGTTGCTGACCACACTCTTTTTAAAATAATGCAGCATGCCATGAGTGCCCTGGCCTGGATAGCCCAGGTGAGCCTGATCTTGTCACATCTCAGAAGCTAAGCAGGGTCAGCCTCGGTTAGTAATTGGATGGGAGACCTCCAGCGAAGACCAGGGTTGCAGAGGCAGGCAATGGCAAACCACCTCTGATAGTCTGTCATGAAAACTCCGCCAGCATCGCCATAAGTCAGCTATGACTTGAAGGCACTACACACTCACACAAGCCATGAATATGCTATATGGTCTCCTGTACACTGGTGAGATTGCTGGTGAGTTGAAAGAGGCAGCCACAAATGGTCTGTTGTTAGCAGGAGGTATCTCATATGGCTTGCTTTTAAAGAGGCCTGGGGAAGCAAGGGGGAAGACCTTTTTCAGTTCTAGGGTTGCTTATTCCAAGTTGGGAAATATCTTTTGTCAGTCAGTCTCTTTATTACGGCCCACAAGCCACAGAGAAGCAGAAAAAAACCCAAGAAAATACAGTTTTTGTATAACTGCATTTTCTTGGTTTTTTCCCTGCTTCTCTGTGGCTTGTGGGCCGTAATAAATGCTATTTCCACATACATCATTGGGCTAGTGCAACTAGCAATCTAACATTTTTTTCTGAATAACTTATGCATTGCACACCATCTCTGTCCATATTTCCATTGCAAAGGATAGAAACTTGGCTACATATACAGGGGTAATTTTCGGAAATTTCTGGAGGGTAGAATTTGGGGAGGCCTAGTCTTGGGAAGAGGAGGGACCTTAGTGTGACTGAGTGCCATGGATTCCACCCTCCAAAGCTGCCATTTTCCCCAGTGGAATTGATCTCTCTCATTTGGAGATCAGTTGTAATTCCGGCTGCTCTCCTGCCACCACCTGGAGGTTGGCAACCTTAAATCCCAGGTAAAAATTAATAGAAAAAGAAACAAAAGAGGATTTGAAGCTAGTTTTCCCCAGGCTTGCTCCAACACTATATTACAGTGGTTCTCTAGAGATCAATTCTTCCACGGCTTGGTAAGAAAACCCAAGCTGGGCCTTCTAATAGAGGCCATTTACATTCCTGTAAAACTGAACACAAAGTGAAGAAAGCAAACTTTTGCTAGCTAATCTCTGCAACGTCTCAGCCCCTAATTTATTCTGCTAAGCCTTGGCACTGAGACTAAGCCGCTTCTTCTCGGTGCCACTGAAGCTTTGACATAACAAGACAAATAATTTTCTCAGACCCTGCTTTATCTTCTAAACCATTTGATTCTCACTTACTCAAGCCTGGGGGCAGAGCTGACCTTCTGATAAAGCTGCTCAGGCACCAGAAGAAGCTCAGCTGCCGTTGCGCAGGGCCCTGGTGACAGAAGAGCAAGGAAAACTTCTGCATGACTGTTGTCTCACATATCCTTCCAAGTTTGCCTTCTGGCTGTTCTTTTTGGGATATGCGGCAGGCTCCAGTGTGGACAAAAGGGATGGGGAAAGCCAGTAGGATATGTCCCCTTTTCGAAAACTTTAGAGACATACAGGAGGACCTCAAAAGCAACAAAGCCATGGAGGATGCTGAATATTTGACTTTCTTGCCCCAAGCTGCTTATGTGACCCTGATCATAATTGTCAGCAGGTATCAGAAGAACTGATCCTGTAGCCAAAATAGTGAAAAAATCTGCCCAGCACTCCTAGCCAGGTGGAGGATTAATCATTGAAGGCTTTTTATAGTGGCCAGGAAACATATGAATAGGGGGATCTAGATACCATAGACAGGAAGGAAGGAAGGAAGGAAGGAAGGTGGATGGAGAGAGAGAGGGAGGGAGAGAGAGAGAGAAAAGAGAGGGAGGAGGAGGGGGGAAGGAAGGAAGATGGAGGGAGGGAGGGAGAGGAAGAAAGAAAGAAAGAAGTAGGGAGAGAGGAAGGAAGGAAATCTTCCCCAATATAATGATGGCGCAGGCCTTGAAGACCGAAAAGGACATCCACAGAATCAACCCAAATGCAAGTCCATGGTGCCTCACATTAATCTATGATTTGGAAAAGTTCCCTTGGTGGCTTTAAAGGACAAGCAGCCACGTTCCTTCAAATGTGATAGTGGGAAGACAGTTCCATGTAGAGGGCACCATTTATTACCCTCCTCCCCAAGTCAAGGGCCTTGACTCAGCCTACAGCATCCCATTGGCAGACCTTCACCTCTGGCTTCTGCAGGTTTCTTCTGTTCCCACCATCTTCAAGAAGCTCCAGAGCTATACCTCTGCCTTGCTTCAGTCACCCATCTTTCCACATCCATAGACCTTCCTTCTTGTCAGTCATGGACCATCTTTCTGACCTTAGATCTTGTCTTCAAGTTGGAAAATCACTTAAAACTATTTCATGAAATTGTTTGGTTCCCTATCTTCAGCCAGCACTGGCGTTTCAAAACCCCACTTACAGAGTATAAACATTTCCCCCTGATTTCTTGGGGAGGGGACTACACGGTTGCATGCATCAATTTAATATACAGCTGAAGACAAGACGTTGTTGGTTGTGTTCCCACACTGTTGAGTAGATGGGGCCTCAGCTCTGAAAGAACGTAAGAACATAAGGAGAGCCCTGCTGGATCAGACCAATGGTCCATTTAGTCCAGCATCCTGTACCACACTGAAGCCCACCAGTTGCCTTGGAAGGCCTACAAACAGAGGACAAGACCTTCCCTGATTTTGACTCCTAGCACTTGGTTTCTGAGGGCCAAGCTACAAGTGACGAATGACACTTGAACGGCAAGTGGATTGAGTGGAGGGCAAGTGAACAGGGAGAAATACATTTGCCATTCAAGTGTCATTCATCACTTGTAGCTTGGCCCTCAGAATGACTGAGGCTGACTGTTTCTGAATATGGAGTTTCCCCTTAGTCACCATGGGTAGTGGCCGCTGACGGACCTCTCTTCCATGTATCTCTCTAATCACCTTTGAAAGTCCACTACACCATGCATGTTTTCACTGCCCATTTCCAGTGCTTGAGAATTTCAGGGAGAAAGCCATCCTGGTTTTTTAACCCTCAGGGCAATCTTCATCCTACTATATAAAAGGCCAACCGTGTTGCGGACGACTCATTTTTTACCCCCCGCACAGGTGCAGTAGGCAGGGATAAGAAGTGAGTTGGCTAGAACATGGTTTGCCTTCCTGCTTCCATCTCAGGGCTTCCAGAGGCCCAGGAAGACCCAGCACCGATGGGCCTGGTGTGGCCTGGTTGTCCAGCCTAGTGGCTTGTTGTGGGGAAGGGTGGCCCAGAGCAGCAGCCCTCTGTGGTGAGGCAGCCCTGCACGGCAGCCCAGTGTGCAGCCATGGGAGGGCCGTGCCATAGGTGCAGCCCTCCCAAGGCCCTGCAGCTAAAGCCTATTGTATTATATCACAATGGGTTCTGCCACTAGTTAATCCATAAATGTATATGCTTATTTTAGTGGCTACAATTTAAAATATGAAATTATGAAGATTTATAAAGCCAACCTATCTAGCTCAGTGTTGCCATCTTGTGAGTAGAGATGGGCACAAACTGAAATATGAACCAAAATTAAGCACGAACCAGGCCGGTTCGTGGTTTGCGAACCAGTAGTTTGTCAGATCCCGTTTCTGATGAACCACCACGAACTTTAGGCTGGTCCATTTGGTTCTTTTTTGGTTCGTCACTGCAAACAGCCTGGTGCCAATCAGTTTCCCAGGCAACAGGGGATGGACTTCCTGCAGACCTTCTGCTGACCCGCAAGTGAACTTCTGCTGGCCCGGAAGTGACCTTTTGCTGACCTGGAAGTGATGGTTTTCTGACCTGGATGTGAAGTTTTCACAAACCATACAAACCGGTTCGCGAACCAGGGGCAGATTCAAGAAAGTTCGTGGTTCATTAAATTTGACGAACCACGAACCACTTGGTTCAGTTTTTCCCCGGTTTGTGCCCATCTCTACTTCTGAGTTAGACAATTGGTCTATTGTACTCAGTCTTGTCTACTCTGAATATCAGCAACTCTCCATGGTCTTTCCCACCATCCTTTTTAACTGGTGGTGCTCAGAACTGAACCAGGGACCTGCATGCAAAGCAGATGCTCCAGGACCGAGCCACAACCACATCCATATAACTGGAGGTGTTAGGAAGAGTTCTGCTAGCATTTCATGAGACTTGTGTGAGAGCACTTGACAGTGGATTGTGTCAAGGGTCCCTTTTCCGTGGCCAGTTCCTAGGTTTATTTCGGGATGTGCAAATCCTTTCTTGTCATTTCTTTGTGTTTCTGTATGTCATTTTTATAAGACTTCTAATTCCATCCATTTTTGTCACTAATGCCAATGCTTCTTCGAGCATTTTTATGCCATTTATATGCAATAGGTGTAGAATAATGCTAAGGATACATAATTGGAGAAAAATTGCAGAACATGGTACCAAAATATAGATGCATGGGTTCAGTTTGCACAGTTTCAGTAATGGAACAACTTCTGCATTAATCCTGGCTATACAATTGCTCATCAGGGAGGGTCCATAGCTCTATGGTAGAGTACATGGTTTGTACACAGAGGTTTCTGAATCCAATTCCATGCCAAAGGATCTCAGGTGACAGTGTGCGGAAAGTCTGGGAGACTTACTGCCACTCACGAGTCAACAACATTGGGAAAATGGACTACTGAGCTACAAGACTCTATGATCTGTCTCAGTTTATTGTGATTTTGCCTAATTTCAAATTGATTTACTTACTTCATATATACCCTGCCTTTCCCCTGTGTGTGTCTGCGTTATGTAACGTCAAGTCGTCTCCAACCTATGGCGACCCTATAAATGAAAGACCTCCAACAAATCCTATCATTGATAGACTTGCTCGGATCTTGCAAACTGGAAGACATGGCTGCTTTTATTGGAAGTTTAATTTTTGAAAGATTCTGGGACCATTTCTTAGAATTCTTTCCCCTGTAATACTAGGAGCAAGGGATATCTTTACACTTACCCTACGTGAGAAATGGAATACAATCATGGGTATGGCTGGGCAGAGGCCTTGTATGGCTTGGCCAATATGAAGGGAGTTAGGCGTAGCTTCTTAGGTAAGCTGAGTTTGTCACTGACAGCTTTTCTGCTGTGGTTTCTGCCTTACCATGTAATGGATAATGTGGAATTACTGGTCACCTTTGGGGTTAAGTGGGAGGGAAAGTTCCCTGATTGGTTAGATTCTAACAAATGAATGAATGAATGTATTTGCGGTCAGAGACCATAATAATGGCAATACATCCTTAGCAATCAATAGAATGTATTGTCGAAGGCTTTCACGGCCGGAGAACGATGGTTGTTGTGGGTTTTCCGGGCTGTATTGCCGTGGTCTTGGCATTGTAGTTCCTGAGAGATCTCTGTCTTTTGGTGCTACACCTCTGAAGATGCCAGCCACAGCTGCTGGCGAAACGTCAGGAACTACAATGCCAAGACCACGGCAATACAGCCCGGAAAACCCACAACAACCAATCAATAGAATAATTAAATCCAGCGTAAAAATGTGAAGGACATAGAAAAATACATTTAGCATTTAAAATCTTATCTTAAAGTGTATATAGTTCTCTGGGAATCGCAGTAATTCCAATATTTAAAACATTGACATTAGAATAGTTAAAATCGTAAAATGAAGAATGGCAGAAACAGTGTGTGTGTTATTTGCCGTTAAATCCCCTCCAACCTATGGTGACCCCATGAATGAAAGACCTCCAAAACATCCTATTATTAACATACTTGTCCAGATCTTGCAAACTGGAGGTGTAAAACCCTTTTAGGGCGTTGAGACTAGGAGGCACCGATGAACAATGATTTTTGTGGACCTCCTGCTCCCTTCTGCATCTCGTGATGTTCCCAAAGGTCTCTTAACCTTCAGGAGGGTGCTAGGGAGAAGGGAGGGTTGCTGAAGAAAGGGGAAGCAGAGAAAGATCCATTCCATGAGCAAAACTCCACTTGCCTTCTCGGATTGAAATCTTTTCTTTCCATGCCCCAGAGATGGAGCAAAGATGCCTTCTGTACAATAAATAAACTCGATTCTTCCCGTTTCTGTACATGAAAGCACTTTTTCTTTGGGCTGGTTCTGGGGAATTAATAGAACCAAATCTCTGTTGTTGTTTTTTTTAATATACTTCCTAATATATTGCTTTTGGGGGGGGTCTTCCTAGACTTTTCCTCTAGCAACTCTAAAACCAGTTAGAGCTACACTGATTAATCTCTCCGGATATGGGCTCCCCACGGTAATCCATCCACCACATCTCTGGGAGAGAGAAAGAAGAAGATAAGTGGGTGCCAGGGGGTGTGTATTTAATCTACAACTGGCTTAGCCCAATGTCTTACTGCTCCCTGAAGGTCTCACCACAGGTACTTTTGTGGGACGAAATGATAGAGTGAGGCATGAAGAAAGGACCATTTGCAAGGGGCCTCTAGCTAATTAAATGGGGACTGAAACTGGAGGAAGGAAGAAGAAAAGAATCCAGATAGAGGAAATAAGGTTTGCTTGCCATGGCTGATAGCAAAAACTAAATGGAAATGAAGGATAGTTCATTGAGGGAGAAAAAGAGAGAGCGCTTATTCTCTGGCCTTTTTGTTTCCTGCGGTTGTTCCAGTTTTGAACAAGATTTTTATGGCAATCACCACGGCCCCCAAAATGCAATGTGATTAATTTAAAACCCATAATGGTGATATTATTACTGTTGTTGTTACCAACAACAATATCAATAATAATGATCATGATAAATAATTTAAAAAATAGAACATCTAAAAAGCAATGCTGGTTAAAAAGAAAAAAGAAAACACTGCACCCATGATTAAAGACATCCAAAGAAAAGCTGGAAAAGGACAATAGAGGGCAACCAAGCGTCTCTTTACGCGAAACATCTGACATGGGAAGAACACGTGTCAGGAGATGCCATGGCAGTCGGGAAGGGTGGTTTAAAAAGTCCGAGCCAGCGGCAGGGCAAAGGCTTTGCTATACACTGGAGCTGTGTGAAGGGGCTGTGAAAGGCCAGAAGGGAAACTCCACAAAACCAAGAGAGGGGAAAAAAACCCACCAAGTCAAAAGCGTATCCGAAATTTACTTGAACAAATTAAAGTGGCAAGTGCTTAATTTCTCATGTGCATATTCTCGTGTGTGAATCCAGACGCCCAAAACTGGGGCTGGCTCTTTCTCACGCAGATTTCTGTCCCCACAGACTTCCTCAGGGGCGTGTCAGTATTGCACAGTGTCTTTCACAATTCTTTCATAGTACCTGGAGAGCGATGCCGGTAGCGACTATCAATCATCACCAATCCGCTGGTCATATTGCAAACTGGAAGAAGAAAGAAAGAAAAGATTGTATATTTAAAGACTATTTGCTGGACTTGCTTACCTTGTACCTTGGAGTCATTACCTGTGGAGTCAATTACACATACGTATTTGCTATGAATTGTTGTACGCACAAGTTGAAGTAAATTTTGGATACATTTTTGACTTGGCGGGTTTTTTTCCCTCTCTTGGTTTTGTGCTACTTTAGCTGGGTCTTGCCTTTTGTTATGCAAGAAGGGAAACTCCAGCTCATGATAATCTCGCCAGGTCCAAGCCCAGCTCCAGCCCATTTCCATTCATCGCTGCCCTCTGGTTGCGACCCCACATGGTTTCAGACTGGAGAGATGAAACTGACAGAGCCTTCGATGAGGTGAAGAGAACATTGACGAGCCCTCTGAGGTACCTGGGGTTACATTAGATCTACATCTCCCCTCAGAGCCATCTCTCCCTCAACTCCAGCCACCAACTGTCAACTTCCAACTTCCCTCCACCAACTGACTCGCCCTCCCTCCAATCAGATTCCATTCCAGAACTGGCCCCTCCCCTCTGCAGCCCATAGAAAGTTAACTCCACAAAAAAAGGTGTTTTTCCACAGCCTCATTTGCACTCATTATTTAATGCAAGTTACTTTAAGTGCTTTCTGTAATACATGCTTATGATTTTGTCTACATTTTGTCATTGTCATTTTGTAGTTGTTGTCAGATTCATGTATTATTTTTGTATCATTAATTTTCCAAGTAAGGAATAAATAATGGTGCAACAGCTGTCTTATATAGTGTGAACTTAAATTCCCAACAGGACCGATGGACGACTGTTGGTCACTGGCATCTCTCCCCTCCTCTGGCTATGGTACAAATACTCCAAGCTCAACAGTTTCAGTAAGTGAATTATCTGTAACTATCTGTACAATCATATCTGTATAAAATCTCCACCGGCTTTGTCTTTTAAAACTACGTCTCCCGGTTAACATTGCGTCTCTCTACATTTGACAATCACGTGCTGAGGTGTCTTGTGTAGAGAGACTCTAAGATGATTAGAGGTTTGGAGCATCTTTCCTATGAGGAAAGAGATAACTAAGAGATAACTAAAGAGATAACTAAAGATAATGTTTATTAATGCATGACTAGTGCTGAAGGATGCATTCTGAAAAAAACATGGTGCCAAGAAAGAGAAAAAGTCATGAAGTCAAGAATTGTGGGTTTGGGTCACATAAAATGTATGATTCAATTCGATAATGCAACCAGTTATCAGAGGGATAGTGCCTTCTCTTGCTGGTCCACCATTTGTTGGGTATTTGCTAGCTTTAGACTTCCTATTCTGAGCAGAAGATTGTAGTAGATATATGGTAAGGTCCTTTCCACCTCTAACACTGTCAAAAAACTGATCTGGAAGTCAAAACAAGAGGGGCGAGACATTCGAAGTCCTCTCTGAATGACATGTCGAAGTGTGAGAAGCAAGCTGGCCTCCGTATCCATGTAAGGCACGAGGCAGTCCTGAAGTGGTCTGCAGAGAAGAGAGTCCCTTTGTGATCTTCTGTGAGCGTGTACAAGAAGTGAGCAGAACGAATCTGACTGGGTGGTCTTGGGATAGTCTCTCTTGCTCTCTTTTGCTCTCAGTTGCTTTGATATAATGTTTTAATGTTTTTATAATGTTTTTACTGTTTTAAACTGTTTTTAAACAACCCAGAGCCCGTCTGATGGGGAGGGTGGTCTAGAAATGTGATTAAATAAATAAATAAATAATAAATATCTCATCTGGTTGTTGTAAGGACAAAATAGAGAAGAGAAAACTATGTATGGCCTCCTGAACCCCATTAAGGAAAGGTGGACAAAATAGCACTAGGCAGAAACATGTAATTGTATAGATGGTGGCAGTTTCTCTGCACGGTCAGGAACTGTGAGACAGTTTGGTATAGTGGTTAAAAGTGGAAGGAATCTAATATAAAGAACTGGGTTTGATTCCCCACTCCTCCGCTTGAAGCCAGTTGGGTGACTTTGGGTCAGTCACAGCTTCTCAGAGCTCTCTCAGCCCCACCCACTCCTCAGGGTGTTTTGTTGTGGGGATAATAATAACACACTTTGTAAACGCTCTGAGTGGGCATTAAGTTGTCTTGAAGGGAGGTATAAAAATCGAATGCTGTTGTTGTTGTTTTGTGGGATGTCACACCAGATTGTGAGAATGGGTGGTAGCGGGGGGGGGGGGTCACCAATGACCCCTATAAAAGACAAAGAGTATGAGTTAAAATGGAGGGTGCAGACGCATTACTAGTAGCAATGCGGCCCTTTCCTGGTGCGCAGCAACGCTGCTTGAGCCAGGGGCCGTTGATTGCTGCCTCGGAGGAGGGAGGCAGCACCACCCCCCACTTCCTATTAAGGTATGCTGGGAGGGCGGAGCAAAGGCCTCAGGCGGCCGCTCTGCCCTTCCCAGCTGCATTGCAGCAAAGTCGCTCGGCCCGCCCTCCTCTCCCAGTATTGGTGTCGGATTAGCCGGCTGCTGTTGCAGAGCCAGGTAGGAATTTTTTGCCCCTCTTTCCTAATTGGCATTGGAAGGGGGGGGGTTGCCTACCTTACACCGATTCCTGGGATTGAGGTGATTGGCTACGGGTGGTGCCTGTTAGCAGTGTCATGGCTGGTTTGAGTTTGAGATAGGGTGCGGGCCGGTGAGCACCCTTGGCGCTTCCCTATTGGTGGGAAGAGGGGCCTGCCTAAAGGGCTGGTACTGCTTTGACGGCTGCCAGATGCAGAGCCAGGTAGGAATTTTTTGCCCCTCTTTCCTAATTGGCATTGGAAGAGGGGGGGTTGCCTACCTTACACCGATTCCTGGGATTGAGGTGATTGGCTACGGGTGGTGCCTGTTAGCAGTGTCATGGCTGGTTTGAGTTTGAGATAGGGTGCGGGCCGGTGAGCACCCTTGGCGCTTCCCTATTGGTGGGAAGAGGGGCCTGCCTAAAGGGCTGGTACTGCTTTGACGGCTGCCAGATGCAGAGCCAGGTAGGAATTTTTTGCCCCTCTTTCCTAATTGGCATTGGAAGAGGGGGGGTTGCCTACCTTACACCGATTCCTGGGATTGAGGTGATTGGCTACGGGTGGTGCCTGTTAGCAGTGTCATGGCTGGTTTGAGTTTGAGATAGGGTGCGGGCCGGTGAGCATCCTTGGCGCTTCCCTATTGGTGGGAAGAGGGGCCTGCCTAAAGGGCTGGTACTGCTTTGACGGCTGCCAGATGCAGAGCCAGGTAGGAATTTTTTGCCCCTCTTTCCTAATTGGCATTGGAAGAGGGGGGGTTGCCTACCTTACACCGATTCCTGGGATTGAGGTGATTGGCTACGGGTGGTGCCTGTTAGCAGTGTCATGGCTGGTTTGAGTTTGAGATAGGGTGCGGGCCGGTGAGCACCCTTGGCGCTTCCCTATTGGTGGGAAGAGGGGCCTGCCTAAAGGGCTGGTACTGCTTTGACGGCTGCCAGATGCAGAGCCAGGTAGGAATTTTTTGCCCCTCTTTCCTAATTGGCATTGGAAGGGGGGGGGGTTGCCTACCTTACACCGATTCCTGGGATTGAGGTGATTGGCTACGGGTGGTGCCTGTTAGCAGTGTCATGGCTGGTTTGAGTTTGAGATAGGGTGCGGGCCGGTGAGCATCCTTGGCGCTTCCCTATTGGTGGGAAGAGGGGCCTGCCTAAAGGGCTGGTACTGCTTTGACGGCTGCCAGATGCAGAGCCAGGTAGGAATTTTTTGCCCCTCTTTCCTAATTGGCATTGGAAGGGGGGGGTTGCCTACCTTACACCGATTCCTGGGATTGAGGTGATTGGCTACGGGTGGTGCCTGTTAGCAGTGTCATGGCTGGTTTGAGTTTGAGATAGGGTGCGGGCCGGTGAGCACCCTTGGCGCTTCCCTATTGGTGGGAAGAGGGGCCTGCCTAAAGGGCTGGTACTGCTTTGACGGCTGCCAGATGCAGAGCCAGGTAGGAATTTTTTGCCCCTCTTTCCTAATTGGCATTGGAAGAGGGGGGGTTGCCTACCTTACACCGATTCCTGGGATTGAGGTGATTGGCTACGGGTGGTGCCTGTTAGCAGTGTCATGGCTGGTTTGAGTTTGAGATAGGGTGCGGGCCGGTGAGCACCCTTGGCGCTTCCCTATTGGTGGGAAGAGGGGCCTGCCTAAAGGGCTGGTACTGCTTTGACGGCTGCCAGATGCAGAGCCAGGTAGGAATTTTTTGCCCCTCTTTCCTAATTGGCATTGGAAGAGGGGGGGTTGCCTACCTTACACCGATTCCTGGGATTGAGGTGATTGGCTACGGGTGGTGCCTGTTAGCAGTGTCATGGCTGGTTTGAGTTTGAGATAGGGTGCGGGCCGGTGAGCATCCTTGGCGCTTCCCTATTGGTGGGAAGAGGGGCCTGCCTAAAGGGCTGGTACTGCTTTGACGGCTGCCAGATGCAGAGCCAGGTAGGAATTTTTTGCCCCTCTTTCCTAATTGGCATTGGAAGGGGGGGGGTTGCCTACCTTACACCGATTCCTGGGATTGAGGTGATTGGCTACGGGTGGTGCCTGTTAGCAGTGTCATGGCTGGTTTGAGTTTGAGATAGGGTGCGGGCCGGTGAGCATCCTTGGCGCTTCCCTATTGGTGGGAAGAGGGGCCTGCCTAAAGGGCTGGTACTGCTTTGACGGCTGCCAGATGCAGAGCCAGGTAGGAATTTTTTGCCCCTCTTTCCTAATTGGCATTGGAAGAGGGGGGGTTGCCTACCTTACACCGATTCCTGGGATTGAGGTGATTGGCTACGGGTGGTGCCTGTTAGCAGTGTCATGGCTGGTTTGAGTTTGAGATAGGGTGCGGGCCGGTGAGCATCCTTGGCGCTTCCCTATTGGTGGGAAGAGGGGCCTGCCTAAAGGGCTGGTACTGCTTTGACGGCTGCCAGATGCAGAGCCAGGTAGGAATTTTTTGCCCCTCTTTCCTAATTGGCATTGGAAGGGGGGGGGTTGCCTACCTTACACCGATTCCTGGGATTGAGGTGATTGGCTACGGGTGGTGCCTGTTAGCAGTGTCATGGCTGGTTTGAGTTTGAGATAGGGTGCGGGCCGGTGAGCACCCTTGGCGCTTCCCTATTGGTGGGAAGAGGGGCCTGCCTAAAGGGCTGGTACTGCTTTGACGGCTGCCAGATGCAGAGCCAGGTAGGAATTTTTTGCCCCTCTTTCCTAATTGGCATTGGAAGAGGGGGGGTTGCCTACCTTACACCGATTCCTGGGATTGAGGTGATTGGCTACGGGTGGTGCCTGTTAGCAGTGTCATGGCTGGTTTGAGTTTGAGATAGGGTGCGGGCCGGTGAGCACCCTTGGCGCTTCCCTATTGGTGGGAAGAGGGGCCTGCCTAAAGGGCTGGTACTGCTTTGACGGCTGCCAGATGCAGAGCCAGGTAGGAATTTTTTGCCCCTCTTTCCTAATTGGCATTGGAAGAGGGGGGGTTGCCTACCTTACACCGATTCCTGGGATTGAGGTGATTGGCTACGGGTGGTGCCTGTTAGCAGTGTCATGGCTGGTTTGAGTTTGAGATAGGGTGCGGGCCGGTGAGCATCCTTGGCGCTTCCCTATTGGTGGGAAGAGGGGCCTGCCTAAAGGGCTGGTACTGCTTTGACGGCTGCCAGATGCAGAGCCAGGTAGGAATTTTTTGCCCCTCTTTCCTAATTGGCATTGGAAGAGGGGGGGTTGCCTACCTTACACCGATTCCTGGGATTGAGGTGATTGGCTACGGGTGGTGCCTGTTAGCAGTGTCATGGCTGGTTTGAGTTTGAGATAGGGTGCGGGCCGGTGAGCACCCTTGGCGCTTCCCTATTGGTGGGAAGAGGGGCCTGCCTAAAGGGCTGGTACTGCTTTGACGGCTGCCAGATGCAGAGCCAGGTAGGAATTTTTTGCCCCTCTTTCCTAATTGGCATTGGAAGAGGGGGGGTTGCCTACCTTACACCGATTCCTGGGATTGAGGTGATTGGCTACGGGTGGTGCCTGTTAGCAGTGTCATGGCTGGTTTGAGTTTGAGATAGGGTGCGGGCCGGTGAGCACCCTTGGCGCTTCCCTATTGGTGGGAAGAGGGGCCTGCCTAAAGGGCTGGTACTGCTTTGACGGCTGCCAGATGCAGAGCCAGGTAGGAATTTTTTGCCCCTCTTTCCTAATTGGCATTGGAAGAGGGGGGGTTGCCTACCTTACACCGATTCCTGGGATTGAGGTGATTGGCTACGGGTGGTGCCTGTTAGCAGTGTCATGGCTGGTTTGAGTTTGAGATAGGGTGCGGGCCGGTGAGCATCCTTGGCGCTTCCCTATTGGTGGGAAGAGGGGCCTGCCTAAAGGGCTGGTACTGCTTTGACGGCTGCCAGATGCAGAGCCAGGTAGGAATTTTTTGCCCCTCTTTCCTAATTGGCATTGGAAGAGGGGGGGTTGCCTACCTTACACCGATTCCTGGGATTGAGGTGATTGGCTACGGGTGGTGCCTGTTAGCAGTGTCATGGCTGGTTTGAGTTTGAGATAGGGTGCGGGCCGGTGAGCATCCTTGGCGCTTCCCTATTGGTGGGAAGAGGGGCCTGCCTAAAGGGCTGGTACTGCTTTGACGGCTGCCAGATGCAGAGCCAGGTAGGAATTTTTTGCCCCTCTTTCCTAATTGGCATTGGAAGAGGGGGGGTTGCCTACCTTACACCGATTCCTGGGATTGAGGTGATTGGCTACGGGTGGTGCCTGTTAGCAGTGTCATGGCTGGTTTGAGTTTGAGATAGGGTGCGGGCCGGTGAGCACCCTTGGCGCTTCCCTATTGGTGGGAAGAGGGGCCTGCCTAAAGGGCTGGTACTGCTTTGACGGCTGCCAGATGCAGAGCCAGGTAGGAATTTTTTGCCCCTCTTTCCTAATTGGCATTGGAAGAGGGGGGGTTGCCTACCTTACACCGATTCCTGGGATTGAGGTGATTGGCTACGGGTGGTGCCTGTTAGCAGTGTCATGGCTGGTTTGAGTTTGAGATAGGGTGCGGGCCGGTGAGCACCCTTGGCGCTTCCCTATTGGTGGGAAGAGGGGCCTGCCTAAAGGGCTGGTACTGCTTTGACGGCTGCCAGATGCAGAGGCAGGCCGCCTTCGGGAACCCCCGCCTGCATGTCCTTCCCTCACTGCTATACTGCTGAGGTGTTCAGGAGCTTAAAGGGGGGGGTGACCAAATTGCCTGGCCGGCCAGGTCTGCCCCATCCATTGGATGGGTCCCACTCAGGGCTTTGGGGCTCACCCAGACAGGTCGAGGTGGTGGTCTAAGAGGGGACCCCGTGGCTTGACCTGTACCGCTTTAGGTCCTTGTCGCTGTTTGGCTTGTTTTGTTTAGAAAGTTATTAAAGTGGCCCTTAAATCCAGCTTGGTGTCTGTCTCTTCATTCCGATTGGGGTGGCAATTCAGATCTCCTGTTTTTTCTTTTAAAAAATAGTTTGCTGTGACATCTCTATCCCCCCAAAAGTCCATGGCAAATTGCTTGCTCTTGAGTTTGTGGGTGTAGAAGGGAAAGAAAAAAAACTCTCCTTAGGCTATCCAGATGCAGGCTTCTTTGCCCTGCTTCGCCCTCCAGGTATTTTATTTCCTTTTCTCCTTGAACATTTTTAAAAAATATTTATTTATTTTTGGCAGAAAACTCTCTTGCTATCGTGGCCTGAGGAAATGTCAAAAGTGTTTGCATATGGAAATATGGAGGCTCAATTAAAGCAGCATTTTTGAAAGTGAAGAAGGGAAAAGAAGGGAGAGAGGAGTTGGGGGGGGGTAAGAACCCTGGAGCTATTTCACACAACCTTTTACGAAACCCAGAGAACAGAAATAACAATATCCTCATGAGTCTTCTTTTATCTTTATTCCTGAGATGGAAGGAGAGAGGCATGGGTGTGTGGAAGGAATGTTAGATGGTGCAGTCAACAAATTACAGTTTTGTCATATTATAAAATCACAGAGTAAAGCTGGAGTTCAACAACCATCTTCAATATCCTGCAGCAACCGTATACACAAGATTTGGGGGCTGTGTTGTATAACGGTTAGAGCATTACTCTAGGACACTGTTTCCCACTATGACATCCAGAAAAGCCGTTGATTCTAAAGATGTTTCCTCATTTATCCAAAATATCTTGAAATAAACAGAAATTATTGAGCACTCAGGAGAGCCTGATCTCGTTGGATCTCAGAAGCTAAGCAGGGTTGGCCTTTGTTATTGACTAGATGGGAGACCTCTAAGAACGAAATCATTTACTTAAGAAAAGGAAGAGTTTCCTGGAGTCATGGACATTTCAGTCATTAAGTTGACTGACTTGTGTAAAGCTCATGGTTATTTGCAGCTCATCCTTTCCTCGCACAGTTAGATGCATCCTTTAAATTTCTGCTACTGGCTAAATTCCCCTGATATGAATGGCCCAGGCAAGCTGGATGTCATCAGATCTCAGAAGCTAAGCAGGGTTGGCCTTGGATAGTAATTGGATGGGAGACCTCCAAAGAAGACGAGGATTGCAGAGGCAGGCAATGGCAAACCACCTCTGTTAGTCTCTTGCCATGAAAACGCCACCAGGGGTTGCCATAAGTCAACAGTGACTTGAGGGCAGGATTTCATTTCGTAGAGACCTGAGGTCGTTCCTTACCAGAAGGCTGACTAGAAAAGTACAGAGCAGGTGCCCTTGGCCTGATCGTAGATGCAGAAATCAAGTCCTCTCCTTTCTTTGGAAACTAGAGTCCAACATCGTCTCTTCCTGCAGCAGACAACCAATTCCAACCTTCATTGGTCACCTCAGAGCAGGAGGTACTTTTTGCAAGGGGAATTGATTCATACATATTTGCATGGGATGTCCATCATGGGAAGGTGCTTGGCTTGGGATATCCCAAAGTTTTGTGGTACCCAGACTCCATGGCAGCCATTTTGCTGCAGTAGCCGCTACACTTTTCGAAATTCCAGTAATTCCTGTAATCTCAGATATGATGAGGCCACCTGCATTAGGATATAGGAGAGCTGACTGTTAATATCCACATTTCCATGAATCTCAGTGGGTGACCTTGGACCAGTCATACTTTCTAAGCCTAACCTACTTTTCAGGGTTGTTGTGAAGATAAATAGGGAGAAGTAGTCATGTACGGCCCCCTGAGATGTTTGGAGGAAATATAGAATTAAAAAAAAGATAGAGTCAGGTCAGATAGACTTCAGAACAGGTGGGGTCTGTAGATCTCCTGGAATTACAACAGATCTCCAGACGACGCAGATCAGTTCCCCTGGTGAAAATGGCAGCTTTGGAGGGTGGACTCTATAATACAGTACCCCACAGTACCCACAGTACCTCCCCAAATCCCTTTCTCTCCAGATGCCACCCCCAAATTCTCCAGAATTTCCCAATCTAGAGTTGGTAACCTGACCTTAGAATCAAGTGGTGAAATATTTCTGAAGTCCAATTTGTGTTACAGTGAATGCATGTAATATCTTGCTTTTGTAAATCAAAATCTTATATGCTGGAAATTGTTTGCTCGTCTTTGAAGTGCTACTGGACTTGAATTTTGTTCAGCTACTACAAACTAAAATGGCTACCCAACTGGAAATATCTTCCTGGAAGGCACCCCATGCAGTATCATGGAGTAGAAATCCATCAACCACAACCCCCCCCCCATAAAAACGATGACTACATTTAATGCCCAAATGGAAAGAAACCATGAAAGAGTTAAAGATCGAAGAAAACAAGTATGTTCACATCATCGTCATCGTCATTGTCATCATCGTTTTGTTTTCGTTTTCGTTTTCGTTTTCGTTTTCGTTTTCGTTTTCGTTTTCGTTTTCGTTTTCGTTTTCGTTTTCGTTTTCGTTTTCGTTTTCGTTTTCGTTTTCGTTTTCGTTTTCGTTTCACCCACCCCTCTGTGTATTACTGGCAGGGGTGGTTGTAAGGTCACTGTTTTTGGGTGGTGTATGGAAATTCTCCGGTTTTACGGCAGTTTTAATGTTAGTTAGTTAGTTAGTTAGTTAGTTAGTTACTTACTTACTTACTTACTTACTTACTTACTTACTTACTTACTTACTTACTTACTTATGTCATTTACAGTCCACCTTTCCCACTGAGACTCAAGGTGGATTACATAGTGTGGGATTAGTATAATCAGTGGCAAGGACAAGGGCAGGGATTTCCATACAGTGTCAAAAATATTTTCATAAACAATGTCATAGGGTAAATGAATACAAATTCACAAAGACATAGTGTTAGCAAGGATTCAATATGGGTTTGAAGAATTGCTGAAACAGAACATAATCAATTCTAGGACTTACATTAAACAACATGAAGCAGAGGTAGTATATAGGAGTACATATTTAAAGGAACAGATAATATGTAAGGCAACATAATAATGAAATCTCTGGTTCGTAACTCATTAGTGAAACATCTGGGACCCTTTTCCTACAATACTGCCCTCTTAGCTGAGAAAAAAAGCCTTTTTGAATAATTCAGTTTGCATTGTTTGCAGAAAGCCAGGAGCATGTGACCTCTTCTGACTTCCACAGACAGGCTGTTCCATAGGGTAGGTGCCAATGAAGACAAAGCCTGTGTAAGGGCTGCTGTTGATTTTGCCCATGTACAGGCTGGCACCTGCAAGAGACCCTGTTCAGATGAGCAAAGCTGACATGGAAGGACATAGGGAGGGAGGCAGTCCTGTAGGTATGCTGAACCAAGGCCGTGAATGGCTTTGTGTGTAATAACCATTACCTTGAACTGAGCACGGTAACGGATAGGTAGCCATTGGAGTGACTGTAGGGTGGGAGTGATGTTCAAGCTCCTGCTCGCTCCTGATAATAGTCGAGCCGCAGCATTTTGCACCAATTGGAGACCAATGCATAATGCACTACAATAGTCAAGTTTTGATGTTACCATAGCCTGGATCCAGGCAAAAGTGAGGTTGTAGTAAGCATTTTTTGCAGCTGCCTTAAACTTGTTTTTCTAGTAGTAGCGCTGGATCCTGTATAACCTCTAGGCTCTTAACTGAGTCTGCAAGGGTCAAATGAACTCCATCGAGTACAAAGTTTTTCAAGATCTCTGACTTCCCAACAAGCATCACTTCAGTCTTGTCTGGGTTCAATTTTAATTTGTTAGTTTTCAGCCATTTCACTAAGGCTGCCAGGCAGCCAACTAAAATTTCTCCTGCATCCTGTGGGGACCTGGATAGCGAGATACAGAGTATTTTAATTTAATATATAATTTATTATGTTTCATTTTTGTAACCTGCCATGAGCCTGCTTGTGGGGAGGGCGGGATAGAAGTTCAATAAATAATGAATGAATGAATGAATGAATGAATGAATGAATGAATGAATGAATGAATGATGTCATTTATAGTCCTCCTTTCTCACTGAGACTCAAGGCAGATTACACAGAGTGAGATTAGTACCATCATTTTCAAGGACACTTCCATAAATAATGCCATAGGGCAAATAAACACAAGTTTGCAAAGACATAGCATTAGCAAGAATCCAATACAGAGTTGAAGAAATGCTGAAGAGAACATAAGCTATTCTAGGGCTGACATTAGACAACATGAAACACAAGGAGCTCATAGAAGCACATTTTTAAGACAACAGATAGTACATAAGGCAGCATAGTGGTGAAATCTATGGTCCATAACTCTTTAGTGAAGCATCTGAGACCCTCTCCCTACAATACAAAAGCCTTTTTGAATAATCCTGTTTTGCATTGTATTTGGTAATCTTACTTGCTTTGGATCCTTTGGATACCCTACTTGCTTTGGATCCTTTGCAATTTGCTGTAGGAAGCATGTTTAAAAAATGACTGTGCTATGACCCCAGACCCCAGTCACTCTCTGTCTGAACTCCTTGGTTTCCCCAAGCCAGGAACAAAATAAATGGCATTTGATCATTGGGTTGTATTCATTATTAATTCCGTTTACTTTTACGACTTTGCCAAATCAAAGGCATGGGGCTTTTTCAGTTTCTTGAATTCATTTGGAAATGAAGGCACATCTTTCCTTTGAAGTAATGCACTGAGCCCAATGCAAAAAAAAAAAAGTCAGCTTGTGAATGTTTAAGCTTTCCCTCAAGGTCACGCATAAACTCTGAAGTGAAAATATCTGAACGCACATCAGTGTTTTAAGAAATGCTGTTGGCCTCTCATCCCCCTTGAAATCCAAAAATATGCCCATTCAGCTAATTCCTGTGGCTCCTGCAATCCAAGATTTAGAAACAGAGAGGTACAAAACACTGACAATTCTCCTTGACTGGAGTCCCTGGCACCTCGAGTTCCTCATTGACCTATGATTTATTTATTTATTTGAAATTTGAAATGTGCTTTCTTAATTGGTTCCATCTACATTTTAATAATACATTAGCTTGCAATAAACTCACCGGGTTCTCGAAATTCCATAATACACAACACACAAATCACTGTCTTTCTCTCCCCCCACCTCCCCCCTCCCCTTACACAGCCCTTGACTGAATTGAATTATAAAGCGCTGTTGACGTTCTGTATAGGGGTTTGCTTTATTTCTTGCTACATATTTTCTCATTACATTTCCGTATGATTTATTTATGACAGTGCTATGCATATAAAATCTACGCTGCTCCGAAGTTCACATTGCAATGACCGAAGCAGCAGTCCTGGAAAAGTTCAGGAGGATGATTCACTTCTGGCAAACGTCCTTCTCGCCTGCAAAGTAAGACCTCAACATCTTGCCTATGCCTCAAAGCAGAGCCAGAGACTCCAGTCTTAGCATTCGAGTTTTACAGTTAGCTCTTTTGCGCGAGGAGACACGGTTGGCTAAAAGGCTCAAGCTTCAATGGGAAGTGTTCTCCAATTCTTCTATTATTGATCAGTGTAATTAATTTAATCCGCATACATTGGTCAAATCAAATGCAATTTAAAAAAAAATAGAATCAAGCTGAAAGTTGGATGTTTAGGAATGGAGGATTTCAGGCTGCTTCCATCTTTACCAAACGGAAGCGAAATATTCTGGAGGTGTTTTGCCATCTTCTGGGAATGGATCAGGGGTCATTGGGGCAGTCGGGAGTGTGTGTGTGAATTTTCTGCATGGTGCAGGGGTTTGGACTAGATGACCCTACAGGTCCCTTCCAACCCTGTGATTCTATGGACGATTCCGTGCACGTTGGATAATGCACTTTCAATGCAATTTATCAATCGTTTGAGGTGGATTTTTTGTTCCGCACACAAAAAAATCCATTCCAAATGATCTATAAAGAGGATTGGAAGTGCGTTATCCAGCATGTGCAGAATCACTCATTGATTCTTTGATTATTATTATTATTACATTTTCCTTTTTATTAGGACGAGCGGATTTTTTTTATACCAGTCCCTTTGCATTGCTTTTCTGCCCCATTGCCCCAAACCATAAATGAGTCAATGTTGTGCAATGGTTAGAGTTTCGGATTAGTTCTAGGCGACTCAAGTTCGAATACCAGCTCTGCCAGGAAGATTGCTGGGTAATTTGGGGCCAGTCACACATTCTCGGCCACTTTCACAGGGTTGTTATTGTGAGGATAAATAGGAGGAGGAAGGAATGATCCCTAGGGAGGCGTCTGGTGTCGACCAGGGCCAGGGCCTTTTCGGTCCTGGCCCCAGCCTGGTGGAATGCTCTGTCTTGCGAGACAAGGGCCCGGCAAGATTTGCTTGCATTTCACTGGGCCTGTAAGACAGAGTTATTCTGCCAGGCATATGGCTGATGCTGGGCGGTGCCCCCCCCAGTGGAGGGGGTGTTAAACCATCGCCCCTACGCGAACACAGATGCATGTATGAACCGCTGTGCAGTATGAACTGTAACGTTTAATGCTTTTAAATGTTTTTAAATGTATTATTTAATGCTTTTAAATGTTTTAATGGTGAGTGATGTTTGTATTTTGTTATCCTCCCTGAGCCTGCGAAAGCAGGGAGGGCAGAATATAAATATAATAAATTAAATTAAATTAAATAAGTACGCTACTTTGTGTCCTCACTGTGCAGAAAAACTGGGCATAAATATCTGTATTAGCAGTAATAATAATGCTATTGATGATGATAATGTGAAGTGATGAATGTCTTTTTATAACCCCAAATCCTTTGCATATAGAAAAGTAGCATTGCAAGGAGGGTGAGAGGCAGAATTATTCTCCTTGATGTGTCATTTTTAGGCATGTCATTTGTGTGTGTGTGTAGGGAGTCACAATAAATCCCCTAGGGCAATTCTAGGAATATTTTCATGTGGATGCAAAGAGACTTGTTTCTGAGTAGACCAAATGCAGCCTCACCTGAAATGGCGTCGTCTTTCTGGTTCATTGTTTCCAACGATCCCAATTCACTTTGGGTGGACGGTATCCCTGGTGCTTAGCGGCGCAATCCTGAACAGAGTTACACCTGTCTACACCCATTAATGTCAAAGGACTCAGAAGGGTATAACTCCATTTAGGATTGCACTGTAGGCAGGCAGCATTTATTGTATATGGCCAAAGGCTGTTACAATCAATCACACAGTGCGTAGAACATAAATCATAAACAACATCATTAAAATAACCAGACCGGAAGGTGCTTATCAAGTAAAAAAAAACAAAGCAACTTTTCACCCTTCAGATACAACTTTAGCCTGTATTTTCTTGGCTGCCAGGGGAATCTTCAATAAAACCAGTTTTTAAAAAATCTTAAAATTAAACATTTCCGTCCATCTAGGAGTAATTCATATAAGAAACTAAAGGAAGGCAATTGGGATGAATTTTTTTTTATATGTATATGGTTGGAGGCATGGGGCATTAGGGGATGCAAGTCCTCTTATTCCCTTCTTTATAAAAGCTTTCTAGATGTAACTCCTTTGACTTTGAGGGACTGAAAGCAGAGGTGAAATTCACTCGGCTGTTTATTAATAAAAACTTTATGCTGGGGGTGGGTGGGTAAAGTTTGTAATATAGACATCCCAGGGAAGTTGCTTTGGTACGCGCCAGCTAATAATATTTGATTAGGCTTTACTTCAAATGTGGATTTACTAGGGTGTCATCTTAGCAATCTAGAACTGCTTCAAGGTCCGATAGTTTCGACTCATCGGGTAGCAGCTCCGTCCCCAGGAGCGGGAGAAATGCAAATCGGTGAAATGATGAAGAGTCATTCGTATAATGGGAAAAGTTGGACCAAGTATCGATGAAGGTGGCATGAGAAAGAGAAAAAGTGGCTTGTGCAGAGCGAGAAGAAGGAAAAGAAAGAGGAGAAAAGGGGGCAAGAGCTAGGACTGACTTGGAAACATTTTTAAGCAGGGAAAACAGATGGAAAGTTTCAGTGCGGGCACGTTAGACCCAGAAGAGGAAGCACAGCACCTTTTCCCTTCCAAAGTGCCTGAACATATTCTTAGATTTCCAAGAAGATAAACTTGGGAAAAATAAATAGAAGGGAGGTAGCATTGAAAAGGTAAATTTTAGAGGTATTAAAACACCAAGTATCATGTGTATCAAGATATGATACGTATCATAGAGGAAAATAAAAACAAAAAGTATTATTTTTCTTCAGTTTTACTTTAATTTTTGTTCTTTTTATCTTTTGTCCTCTTTCTTTCTATTCTTTTTTCTTTAATTTTTCTTTTCTCGGCCCTTTTACTGGGCTTTATTAATAAAGTAAAAAGCATTAAAAAAAAGAGTTGTCTCAATATAAAAAGTTATTACATGGACTTTCAACATTACACGGTAAAAACCAGGAGGTTCTCCCATCAGATCTCGGCCCAATGGACTCTTTCCTTGATCGTAGGTTAGATTTTCGTAGGGCCAACTTCAATGAACTCAGAGGCTTGATGAGAGTCATTCCGTGGAGGAGTGTGCTGGAAGGGAAAGGAGCGAGTGAAGGGTGGGCCCTTCTCAAACACGAGCTTTTGCAAGCTCAAGCCCTCACTGTTCCAGCAAGATGGAAACATGGTAAGGGCTCCAAGAAACCGATGTGGATGCACAGAGAGCTCCAGAATAAGCTAAGGGAGAAAAAGGAAATGTTTAGGAAATGGAGAGAAGGACAGACCTCTAAAGAGGAGTATATGAGGGTTACTAGGTACTGCAGATCAGCCATCAGAGAGGCCAAAGCTCAGTACGAGTTGGGTCTGGCCAGGAGGGCTCACTACAATAAGGAAAACTTCTACAGATATGTGAGAAGCAAATGCAAGATAAAAGAGGCAATTGGACCGCTGTTGGAAGTAGATGGAGAAACTCTGATGCAGGACAGAGAAAAAGCAGACAGGCGTAATGACTTTTTTGCCTCTGTTTTCTCCCTGAAGAACTCAGGCACATCTAGAGATAGTAGAAAATGTGGCAGGACACCTGAGTGGCTAATTGACATTGACAGAGAGGTTGTGGAGAGGCATCTGGCTGCACTGGATGAATACAAATCCCCTGGACTGGATGGGGTGCACCCAAGAGTGCTGAAAGAACTTTCTAGAGAACTTGCAGAACCCCTGTCCATCATCTTCAAGGCCTCCTGGAGGACTGGGGATGTGCCACAAGATTGGAGAAGAGCGAATGTTATACCAATCTTTAAGAAAGGGAAGAAGGATGACCCGGGGAACTACAGGCCAGTCAGTCTGACTTCTGTTGCTGGGAAGATATTAGAACAGATTTTAAAGGGATCAATCTGTAAGCATCTGAAGGACCGCTCAGTGATCCGGGGAAATCAGCATAGTTTTTTCCCTAACAGATCTTGCCAGACCAATCTGGTTTCCTTCTTTGATCAAGTGACCAGCTTACTGGATCGGGGGAACTCTGTTGACGTGATTTATCTGGATTTCAGTAAAGCTTTTGATAAGGTCCCCCATGACATTCTGATAGGCAAACTGGAAGACTGTGGACTGGACTATAGGACAGTTCGGTGGATAGGGAACTGGTTAGAGGACTGCACCCAAAGAGTGGTGGTCAACAGCATTTCATCAGATTGGAGGGAGGTGTCCAGTGGGGTGCCACAGGGCTCAGTTTTGGGCCCAGTACTTTTCAACATTTTTATCAATGATCTGGATGAAGAAGTGGAAGGGCTGCTCATTAAATTTGCTCATGATACCAAATTGGGAGAAGTAGCAAACACCGAAGAAGATAGAATTAAAATTCAACAAGACCTGAATACTCTGGAGAAGTGGGCAGCTGTGAATAGGATGCAATTCAACAAAGACAAGTGCACAGTATTACATTTGGGCCACAAAAATGGGAAGCACAAATACTGGATGGGGAATACACTTCTAGGCAGTAGTATATGTGAAAGGGATCTTGGGGTAGAGTGGACTGTAAACTAAATATGAGCAGTCAGTGTGATGCGGTGGCAAAAAGGCTAATTCAATCTTGGGTTGTGTCAAAGGGGCCATAGCGTCGAAATCGCTGGAGGTCATAGCCCCTCTCTATACTGCCTTGGTCAGGCCACACCTGGAGTATTGTGTGCAGTTCTGGAGGCCTCACTTCAAAAAGGATGTGGACAAAATCGAGAGGGTGCAGAGGAGAGCGACGAGGATGATCAGGGGTCTGGAGACTGAGCCCTATGAGGAAAGGCTGAGGGCCTTGGGAATGTTTAGTTTGGAGAAGAGGAGATTGAGGGGGGGGGGGGCATGATTGCTCTCTTTAAATATTTGAAAGGCTGTCATTTGGAGGAGGGCAAAGAGCTGTTCCAGTTGGCAGCAGAGGGTAGGACGCGAAGCAATGGGCTAAAACTACATGCACAAAGGTACTGGCTGGATATTAGAAAGAACTTTTTCACGGTCAGAGTAGTTCAAAGGTGGAATCAGCTGCCTAGGGAGGTGGTGAGCTCCCCCTCACTGGCAGTTTTCAAGAAGAGGCTGGATGAATATTTGTCAGAGATGCTTTAGGCTGATCCTGCACTGGGCAGGGGGTTGGACTAGATGGTCTGTATGGCCCCTTCCAACTCTATGATTCTATGATTCTATGATCTTGGAGCTGAGTTCTACCAAAGATCACCCACTACATGGGCCGAAAACACCCAAGGCATTTTGCATGCGGCTTGAGTCGACCCAAACACAACAGCTGTCCCCGTATTAGTACAGGAGGCCATAAAAAGAAGAAAAAAAGCCCAGTGCCTCATTTCCAGTGACAAAAATAGCAATGAAGAAAAGCGAACGTCACCAAATTAATCTACTCCCATGATAAAGATTGCAGCAAATGAAGGAAATGGTCTGGCAGGGAAATTAACCCACATTCTCATTACACTGCTAAGTGGCCTTTTCAAATCCTGCTGCTCTCAGCTGATAGTTTACAATTCAGAAATGTGCAAATGAAATCCACAACACTGACACTTGTTTTAGTGACTGCCTCCACCGCATATGGATCTTCTCCCCATCATTTTTGTGTTTTGATTCCGCTTCAAGTAAACACATGTGCCTGCTTATCTGTATCGTGTGCTTGGAGTTGTTTGATTCAAAGAGTCTGTATTCCATAAATCAGACCAGTTTCCCACCGTAAATGTTGTGGAAGAAACTGGCAAAGCAAGGTCATGCAAAACAAAGAATGAGATGGTAGATTGCCCTTATTCAAGAAGGAACAATCAGGGGCTTTAATACCAGATGGCTAAATAGAGCAGAGGAAATCTGAAAGTATGGTGGGGCCAAGGTGCAACCATTGACATATCTGCTTTTCCAGTCAAACACTTCAACACATGCAAAGATGTTACGTGTTAACATCTCAATACGGCACTACAACTCAAAAGGACTGCTTAAGGTAGGAAGCTAAAGCAAAGTTATGAAGAATGGAGGAATCCATTTTTTCTTGCTTGGTTACATGTTCTTTCTTAAAGGGACAAGGAGCCCGATATGGTCTTTTCCAGGAAGGATTCCTAATGGTTTCTTCCCAGCCCACAGACTGGGAAGGTCACCTAGAAATGAGAACAAGAGTCTAGTAGAACCTATAAGATTAACACAATTTGTGGTAGGGTATGAGCGTTCGTGAGCCACAGCTCACTTCTTTAGCTAGTTCTTCAGGTATCTGAAGATGTGAGCTGCAGCTTACAGAAGCTCGTACCCTACCACAAATTTTGATCGTCTTATAGGCACTACTGGTCTTGCTCTTTTCTACTGCTATGGGCAGACTAACACAGCTACCCATCTTGATCTACCTAGAAATGAGCTGTGAAGCCACACCTCCTCTGATGAGCATTGGTTTAGCTGCTGAGATGTAATAAAGGTGTTGTCCAGAGCTAGGTAATCCTTCTATTATTTATTTATTTATGTATTGTTATTTATTTATGTCGTTTATAGTCCACCATTCTTGCTGAGACTCAAGGCAGATTACACAGTGTGAGATTATTACAGTCACTATCAAGAACATTTCCATAAACAATGCTGTAGGGTAAATAGATACAAGTTCACAAAGACATAGCAATAATAGTGTTAGGAAGAACTTGGAAGACTTAGAATTGGAATTCTAAGGTCGTTTCTAAATTAAACTACGTTAGCATACAGAACCCAAAAGAAAAGTGGAATATAAATAAATAAGTAAAGAGGAATTGAAATGAAAACAAAAGAAAATCTGAGAGATTTCAAAGAAACAGAATTTCTCAGGGGGACTTCTACACATCCTTATGCGTCACCCGAGTTTGCACAGAGCAAATGTTGGAGATAATTTGAAGATTTGTCCTCAGGCAAAATTGGAATTCTCCTCAACAGAAACCATCTCTGCATTTTAGAATTGGAAATTGCCTGGTCTTGGTTCCCAAATTGAACTAACCATAGGCTCATGCACAAGACGAAATTTCCGTGCATTGTAGGCAACAGGCCTGCGGACTGTAAGGCTGAGGGTACACATTTTCTGTGTGAAGTTCTCGGTGTGCATTTATGTGACTCCAGCGAAGGGTACAAAACATTTTGCAATATCTAGGAGCTCAAGAAACTGGTCCATCAGGATTGTCTACTCTGTCTGGCAGCTGCTCACCAGGGTCTCAGGTAGAGGTCTTTCACATGCTCTTCAACTTGATCCTTCTAACCAGATGCTGCAGATTGAATCTAGGTTCATCTGCATACTAAGGAGACACCAAGGAGATGTCGTTCACTTGTGGGGTGTCCCTTGTGTTATAATGATTTGGTTAACTGCTGGGAGATAACTTCTGAGGAAGATTCATTAAGAATAACTTCCTAGGAAAGCCAATTATGAAACGGGCTTACATCTAGAGGCCCGTCAAAACTGTGCCACAACATCACAAGGATAGGACTGTTTAAAATTTGTGATGCAGTCAGTTGTGTCTCGACAGCACACACATTCATATAACTTAGGATTTCCTGTACTGGACAAAGGTTGGAAGGCATGACTTATAAGACCTTTCCAACTCTAAGATTCTACATTGAATTCAAAGGCTCTTAGGAGATCTTCACTCTGAATTCATGCCAAACTACACAATACTTTTTTATTTTAACAGGTCCCACATCACACTTATATTCACAACAGCCACGAACATGTGCAGGGAATGTTGTTTTTAAAGGCTGTGGGCCCCCAATTTGGTTCTGGAACATATAGGGTTACCAGCCAGAGGGGGGAATCTAAAAGAAACATAGAGGTTCCTCCAGGAATGACTAAGGCAAATGGAAGACAGATGCCTGCCGGAGAGTGGAAGGCAATGATGTTAAAGTTACTATGTCAATAATGTATTAATAAATATCTTATAAAGTTTTTTGAAGTGCTAGAAGTGCCCAAAAAGTGCAAGGGGGGGGGATCTGGCAGTTACCTGTGCAATGCCTTTGCATGCATGCTTTGCATGCACACCCTCCCGGCACAGCACAACAATTTCACTTCTGGGAGTGACAACATTGTGCATGCCCCGGGAGTGCTTCCGTGCTTTGTACCAGGTTGATTTGGGCTCCCAACTGGATCAAATTGGCAGAGCAAAGCCGAGGAGTACTTCTGGGGCCTGCGGAATGATGTCATTCATGGGAGTGATGTCATTTCCCGGGGCTAGGAGCATGCCCTGGGAGGCCCGTTCCCATGCTTTTCCACCTGCCGGCCAGGCAAGAGATCTCCCACTCCTTCCTGGGACCATGTTGTGTGGGGAAAAGAAGCTCCTGGCATTTCTTGGGGAAATGGCACAGAGGGAGTCAGGAGTCTCTCCTTACACCATGCCATGGTCCCAAGCCCAATTGAGACCTCACGAGCTTTAAAAACGATGTTCCCTGGAGCTTTTGTGTGGCTGCAGAAGCAAGTTGGGTTGGGGGAACTGAGACCAGACTAGTTATAGTTATAGTTTGGTCCTCACTGTGGTTCGAAATAACAGAAGAAGGAGGTGGTATCTAGCTTCACTGGAGGAAAGGGGATTGGTTATCTACTCTATCTATCTTCTCTGTCTGCTTAGTGTCTGGATTTTGGCCTTCCAGGCTCTGGCATATGGATGGTGTGTGTGTTATGTGCCGTCAAGTCGCCTCCGACCTATGGCGACCCTATGAATGAAAGACTTGTCTTCAGCTCTTCCTCAGTAGCCAATTGAGTGCTATCTGACCACAAGGTCTTCCACCACTATATCTTCTTACATTTTGGATTGTCTCATCATAGGGTATTCAAGGTAAGAGATTAGCAGAAGTGGTTTACCGTTGCTGCCTTCTGCTTCACAGTACTAAGCAGGCTTAGTTGAAGTGACACTGCCGTTGTCTGTGAAAGATCCTCCATGAGAGTCACCTTCTGCTACTGCTGCTGCCCAGTAGCTAACCTTCAAGGATTCTTCTGCTTCCATCACCATTGGAACATTCAATTCTCTTCTGCTGATGTGACCGTTGATTCCAGAAGGGGGTGGATGCATCTTAGGGCCAAGCTACAAGTGATGAATGACACTTGAACGGCAAGTGTATTTCTCCCTGTTCACTTGCCCTCCACTCAATCCACTTGCCGTTCAAGTGTCATTCGTCACTTGTAGCTTGGCCGTTAGTCTGGTGTCTCAGCGTTGACCATTCTGCCTTGAGTGACTCTTCCAGGAGTTTAGACTCTTGACCAAGCCTGTGCTCCTAACAGTGTTGCTTTCAGCTTCTCTAACACACTCAACCCCCCTCACCACGCTAAGGTGTGTATCCAGGAGAGAGGATTGTGTTGCATACGGATTCTCCAGATTGTATTTGTTTATTCCTCTCACAAGATCTTTCCTTGTCGTTTCTTTTTCTGAAAGATGCTATAGAAAACAAAGTTTCTTTGTGCTGCACTCGGTGAATGGAAAGAGGGGAGAGAAATTTGCTGGCCAAACAAATTAGAATCTGTGATCTGGTTTGCTTTACAAATTTGGCCACTGGGATGCACAGGGGCGCTTAAATTATGATTTTCTGTGTTCTTATAATGACAGAATGTAATAAATTGGAGACAAAAAAAGTGAGGGTATGTGCATTTTTGTTTCACGATCACTCCGGTAAACTTCGCTCGGCCCATATCTGACCCCAAG
Source organism: Eublepharis macularius (assembly GCF_028583425.1). Taxonomy (NCBI): domain Eukaryota; kingdom Metazoa; phylum Chordata; class Lepidosauria; order Squamata; family Eublepharidae; genus Eublepharis; species Eublepharis macularius. The sequence continues at coordinate 8,150,012 of NC_072797.1, read as the reverse complement.
CAAATTCCTTAGGGGGGACAGGATGTATTTCTAAGCTAATTGGGTTTCTGCCAAAACAAAGAGAAAAAAAAGATACTTTTTTTTTGTTTGTCCTACCCAGCAAATTATTCACATTTATGGAGCAAAATAAAAAATGAAATAAACGACTACTGCAAGCGTTGCATTTTCTTCCAGCCCTGTATTATAGTGTTAGAAGAGCTGGTTCTCCCGTCATCCCTCCCAATTTACTTGCTTCTCCTTGAAAAAGGTCATTAAATCGGCGAAATGGCTTGGGAGGGGGGAATGGCAGGCAGCTGTGACAGTCCATTCGAACAAAGCCGAAACTGGAAGAGTCACAAAAAAGTGAGCCAGCTTGCAAGTTCTCCAGAACTCTGCATCCATGTTAAGCAAAACAAAACAAATAACTGAAGGAGTAGAAATAAAGTCGTGGGGCATAATGAAGAATAAAACCCTCCAAGTGCAGATTGCAATGTTCTAATGCAGTGTTCTACGGATTAAGTTAACCTGCTGGATGAAGAAATGCTACAGGAACAAATTGCAAGAAATGCTACAGGAACAAATAAGGTTGCCACATACACACGCCCCATGGTTGCAGGGAATCGCTCACTCCCAGATCTGCTTAAAAACGACTGTCAGACTGATGGTGTGATATCATTTCCAGGGGAAACCTGGAAGTGATGTCATGCCAAGGGATGCTGGCCACCACTTTTCGTCCCTTAGGCCCTCTGAACTGGCCAGCAGGGGTGAAAGGACGGGGTGGGATGTGTGGAGCCACCAGAGCATACTGATAAAAGATGCGTGTGCGTGCTCTGGAGGCCCCAGTGATGCACCTCCAATTGAAAACTGGAAGCTACAGGATCTCAGCAGGGCCAAATAGGGTCCAAACGTAGCAAAAAGATAGCGAGAAAACTAAGAATACACCCCCATTTTTGAGGTAAGGGGACATGGTGCCCCTAGTCACACCTCTCTAGGAATTGCTGGAAATTCTACGGTTTTCTGGTGATTCCTAGAGAGGCAGGCCATCATACCTGAGTTTGTTTACAGGAGTAATGTCACACTAACATGACTGGCTGCCTCCATCCTCATGAGGGTGTCTCCAGTGGCAACTCGATGAAGCAGCCATTAAGGTTTGTTGTTATATTCACTGAAATGGAGATAAAATTGAGAGTTGCTGTAACCTAGTGGTTAAATGGCTGGGATGTGAATCAGCTCTTGGCTGGTTCGAATCCCACTACTGCCATGAGCTCAGCAGGTAGCTGAGCTACCTGAGAGAAGCAGGTAGCTTCTCTCAGCTCCAGCTCCCCAGCTGCATGGAGGGGATGATAATAATAACATGGACTGCTGTAGCATAGAAAAGAGCAAGAGTCCAGTAGCATGTATAAGACTAACAAGATTTCTGGTAGGGTATGAGCTTTCGTGAGTCACAGCTTATTTCTTCAGATACAGCTAGAAAGTGAAGAAGTAAGCTGTGATTCATGAACTGCAAATGTTGTTAGTCTTAAAGGTGCTACTGGACACTTGCTCTTTTCTGCTGCTACAGACATGGCTACCCATCTTGCCGTAGCATAGTGGTTAAGAGGTTGGGATGCAAATCAGTACTCTGCTAGTTCCACTACTGCCATGAGCTCAATAGGTGGCCTTGGGTAAGCCACTCCTCTCAGCCCCAGTTACTCATCTATATTGTGGGGATAATAGTAACACTGACTTTGTTTACCACTCTGAGTGTGGCACTAATCTGTCCAGAAGGGCAGTATATAGCACACTGTTGTTGTTGTTGTTGTTGTTGTTGTTGTTGTTGTTGTTGTTGTTGTTGTTGTTGTTGTTGTTGTTGTTGTTGTTGTTGTTATTCAGAGGGAACATTAAGGATGCTTGACAAGTAAGTCATCAAGAAGATCCACTCATTTTGCTTTCTTTACAGCTTCTTGCTGTTGCCGAGCAAACTTCTTGACCCTCCCAACTGAGGTTGCTGCTTCCCCATCTATTTCATTTCATTGCCGATCCTTAGTTTACCACTCAGAAATAAAGACACAACAACATCATATTTTCCCCTCCAGAAGTGCTTTGGCCTCACGTAGCTCTCCATCAAGAAACAGAAGAATTGAAACCCTGCCATAAAGTGAGTGAAGGTGGGGCTGCAGGGAAAGGAAGGGCTCACAGACTCCCCTTTGCTTATTTTTTAAATGTTTGAGGCCACTTTCAAACTGCCTCTATCTCCAGTCTGTAGAACTGGCACCCTGCCTAAGCTATGGCCAGTTGCATTCTTAAATCCTTGCAATCTTGGAAAAGAAAACTTGCAAGTTTCTAAGCGAAGGTAAAATAGGGAAGGGAGAACTACGTACCCTGCTCAAAGGAACAGTGTGGTAAATGTCCTCAATAGACTTGGGCAGTCACATTTTGGGACTCATATCCCATGCAAAGTGCTACATCTAGGACCACTTCTAGTCCAATGTGTTGCAGCCAATTTCGTCTTGAAATGGCATCCCATCAAATTACACTCAGATTGATTGAGGGCTGATGGTACATTGGAAGGACATTGGAGTTCCTTGATTGGACCTTCAATTTCATTAAAACCCTAATAATTATTAGCTGTCAAATTGCAACCAGCTCATGGTAACCTTTCATAGGGTTTTCAAGGTAAGAGAGGTTGTTTACCATCACCTTCCCGTGCACAACAACGCTATGGACCTCCTTGGTGGTTTCCCATCTAAGTAGAGAGCCAGTTTGGCAGGACTCTAACCTAGAGAACTAAGTTTGATTCCCCACTCCTCCATTTGAAGCCAGCTGGGTGACCTTGGGCTAGTCACAGTTCTCTGGAGCTCTCTCAGCCCCACCCATCTCAAAGGGTGAATGTTGTAGGAATAATAATAACATACTTTGTAAACCACTCTGAGTGGGTATTAAGTTGTTCTGAAGGGCGGTATATCAATCGAATGCTGTTATCGAATGTTATTATTAGTAGCCATAGCGCCCCCCCCCCCCCACATAGCTTCAAAGTCTTCACAAGCTCAGTCTAATCTGAGATATTCATAACAATTCCCTAAAAAGCAACTATGGGCTGGGGATGGATGTCTATTTGGATTTGGACTACAGAAATAGTGAGAGTAGGTTAATCCCATTCCTTTTCCTAACCAATCTCATGGAGAGGCATTGGCAGTAGTGGTAAAGGTTTATTGTGTTTAGCCGTAGGCCATTACAAGTCACGATCGAACAACAAGAATAAAAACAGAAACGTGTTTGAAAAAAATGGATGTAACATAATCAAAACAGTAAAATTTAAAACTAAATAAAACCAATAACCCATTTTCAGTTGTCAAATTCAGATAAGACAATAAAAGTAAACACAGTTAATAAAAACAGTAAAAATCCACAATATTCAGTGTTAAGAGAGGCACTGGCAGCTTTGTGGTTTTCCCATTTTTTCATACTGTGGGAAACAACGGTAGCCCAACGAGAGTGGGGGCAGAATAAATATTATTGTACGGGAGTAGAAATGAGGAATCTGAGATTCAAGTCTCCGCTCTGCCGTGAGCTTCGCTGGGTAAGTCTGCACCAGACACCCTTTCTCAGCCCAGCTAAAGGCAGCTACAAAGGTGAAATGAAGAAACATATCCACCTTCCTGGATATCTTGAAGGGAGGTGGGATAAAAAACGGAACAGAACTTCAGATGGCAGAGATACAATTTACAATTAGAAATGTACTCCCAATGTTGTTGTGATCCGAATGTTCGCTCTTGTGGTGTTTGCTCTTTAGAGAACTTTAAAGCCAGTGTGTTACAATGGCTATTGTGTGGGACTAAAAAAGGAGAAATTCGGCTTCAAATCTCCGCATGGGTACAAAGTTTGCTAGATGATCTTGGACGGGTGGCGCAGTGTGGTAAGCGGCAGTACTGCAGCCCAAGCTCTGCTCATGACCTGAGTTCGAGCCTGGCGGAAGCTGGGTTCAGGTAGCCGGCTCAAGGTTGACTCAGGGACAAGCTACACATGACGAATGACACTTGAACGGCAAGTGTATTTCTCCCTGTTCACTTGCCCTCCACTCAATCCACTTGCCGTTCAAGTGTCATTCATCATGTGTAGCTTGGCCCTGAGATTGGTAAAATGGATACCCAGTTTCTTTGGGGTAAAGTGTAGATGACTGGGGAAGGCAATGGCAAACCACCCTGTAAAAAGTCTGCCAAGAAAACATCGTGATGCGATGTCCCCCCATGGGTCAGTAATGACTCGGTGCTTGCACAGGGGACTACCTTTACCATACCTACCTTGGACTGGTCACTGGTGGTTAGCCTCAGGAAACTTGTAGAGCTGTTGTGAGGATATATTGGAATATATATATTCGCTGTGATTAACGTCTTTATCAAGTTGGCCTGGAGAGTGGCTGTTATGATCCATGGCTCTACCTTTATGCCACTTATACTTGCAGTTGCCAACAACTCCCTTAATAGAGGCTTAATATGATGTTATTTATCTCTGTGTCATGAAAAGTTTTACTTGCCTATTTCTACACAGTAAACCAATATTAAAGGAACAGAGTGGGGTTTTTCCCTCCAGGCCTGTTGGCAACTTTACTTATACACTGACTTTTTTTTCTTTGAATATTTTGTTTCACTCCTTTTATTTTACTCATTCTGATTTCCTTTGTCTTGATTCTTTGTTTAGAAAGGATACTCCTGAATGTATGAGAGATGTACCACATGCCAGGCCGATGGAACAGAATGACCTATTTGTTTATCACTTATTCTGGTGCGTAGGGTCAGTGTGCATTTTAGCTTGCAAACTGTGATTCGCAAAGTGTTATCTTTTTGCTCGGTGGAATCGTAACTTTTGCTCCTGATGTTTTTCTTGATATTTTTTAGCTTTCTGTTTAGAACAATTATGCATATGAAGGAAACTGTATGCCCTGGTTGTCTCAGTAGGAAACCTGAGGTATCAGGAAGTTCATAATAGCCAACCCAATTAACTGGGGAAATCATAGAAAATTACCCCCACCCCCTTTCACTCAAAGGTTATTTGCTCTTTTTAATGGAGAAAGGGAGCTTCAACCCCATACAGTCCCATTAAAAGCTGCTCTCTTTCCAAAAATGCCTGAAGGCAGTCAGAAAAGAACCTTGATTGGCATTTGGAATGCCCCATTATACTGGCAGCAAGTTGGCATCTCCCAGGAAGAATCGAATTAACATATCCCAGGACAGCTGAAGTTATCGTGTGGCTTGCTAGAGCAATACGCGGCTTTTTTGGACAGCGTTCACGGCGGCAGATTATTTTGGGAAGTGATCCCCTGCCAAAAAGGTTGTGAATAAATAAATAAATAAGTACCATGTCAGTGTCTAATGTTTTTCAGTCTCTTGGTGGACATTTATCCTTCCCGAACCCAACTGGATCCACCGTGACCTCCGAAAAACAGTAAACAAAGTCATGGGGCCTTCTATTATTCGTCTGGCATTATCTGGAACGTGGTAAGAGTTTCTGTACACTCGACTACTCTGGTAATGGGATAATAGTGGCTTTCAATGTGATGGTGTCTTTTCATTCCAAAAGAGCCCAAAGTGCTTTGCAAACGGTAGACACAGTGGAATTAGACACAGCAGCTGCTGAGAGCCAAAACGCAGCGGAAGCGTGGAGCACACATGCCTAATTTGAAGAAGTCATTTGACAGCTTTTATAGGAAAAAAACACACAGTTGGATCTCCAGTCCAGTTAAGCTGAAAGATGTGGGCGTTTTTTTTTTCTTTTTTACTCCATTGTCAGATAAACACACTGACTCCAACAATAAATATATGCATTCATTACTTGAGGGACAGGGAATGCTGACTTCAGATATTCAGTCCAGAAGCTCATAGGTGTCTTTGGGCCAATCTTTCTAATATAAGTTGGCCTGGCAACCAGCAAGGAAGTTGGGAATGGGGAAATGGGTGTGTTTGAGAGATGTAGGCTATGTCACAAAGTCGGACTGATGGTGGGTAAAACCAAAGAGTTTCTGGTGATTCCCCTGTGAACGGAGCTGGTGTCTTAGGACACTGAGTCTGTCTGCAGGAGATGCCTTGGTGTGTATCTGTCAAGTGTAGGGACATGCAATGTTAGCCGGGAAGTATATTTTAAAAAGAAAGAGCCAACGGAGATCACTCCCCCAAGGGTTTGTTAATTTCATCTTCGCCTCATTTTAGTCCTCATTAGAGTAGTTGTTAATTTCACCGTAGTGTGAGTGACATTAGTAAACAACATTCGGGGAGGCTGCAGAATACAACTTCAAGGAAAAAGTGGAGGGATGATTTAATAGTGTAGAAAACTCGACCCTAGGCAGATGTAGTGTAAGAGTTATGGAGAGATTCTCAACTTTTTATGATTTGTGTAGTGCAGAGGTTGGAGTGTTGGATGAGGATCTGGGAGGCAGGGTTTTAGAATCCCTACCCATCCATTTATTTATTTATTTTATTAGATTTTTAGTCCGCCCTCCCCGCCAGGCGGGCTCAGGGCGGAGTACAACATTTCAAATTACATAAATATAGTTAAAAACAGATAAAACAGTATACAAATAGCATTCAAACAACTTTAGACAATACAGCTCACTTCAATCCTCTCTCTCTTTCTTATCTCTCTAAGACTCTCTCTATGCCTCAGCACATGTCCATCAAGTGTAGGGAGACGCAATGAGAACCAGGAATCATAGTTTAAAAAGACAGAGCTGGCGGAGTTAGTTCCTCAGAGGGTTTGTTAATTTCATCTTCCCTTCCCCAAAGGCTTGTCAATTTCACCTCTCCAGTCTGAAACTGTGTGGGGTCACAACCAGAAGGCAGCAAGGAATGGAAATGGGCTGGAGTTGCCTTCCAGAGCTGGGCTTGGACCTGGAGAGGTTCTAATGGGCTGAAGTTTCCCTTCTGGCATTTCACAGCCCCTTCACACAGCTCCAGTATATAGCAAAGCCTTTGACCTGCTGCCAGCTCTCTATTTTTAAACTACCCTTCCCGGCTTACATTGCATCTCCTGACATGTGTTCTTCACGTGTCAGATGTCTCGTGTAGAGAGACTCATTATCTAAAACCTCTCACAGTCCTCATCGGGAAACTCATTGTGGAAAATCATTGGGTCGGTTTCTGAGACACTCTTGAGTAAAAAGAAGAGCTACGCTGTGGCAGAGGAAGCCTTCTGCTGAAGCAAGACCCCTCACAACAGAAAGGAGTTATGATTTCTGAAAGCAATTCATCACTTGGTGCCGCTAACATTTCTCACATCCCATCAGCCATAGGATCATTTGATCGGATCCTGTCCCAACTCTACTGCAGAGGGCTGAGTGGGAAAGCCTCTGCTTTGCCTGAAGAACATCTCGGGTTCCAATCCCGACATCTCCAGCTGAGAAGACCAAGCAGGAAATGATGTAAAAGGGCATGAGATCCCTGAAAGCCACTACCAGTCTGAGTAAACAATATTGAACTTGCTGCTCTAACGCCATATAAGACAGCTTCATGTGTGTTGATGCAACTGTGCCTTGGTAAAGAAATGTGCTTACACAAAGCACAAAGGCTTCTCCATTCTACCATCATAGCCCAGTTTTTGAGGATTGAGCTGCAAGCGTGATTGTATTTTAACGGAAGAGGTTTAATTAGGTAGTTTGATATACAATTCTGACTCATGATGGATTATACAAGCTTTTGTATTCAGCAATAATTCCTGGTACTAAGTGATTCCAGCGGGACTTGGTTGTGCTAATACTGTAGGCTGGTAAATAAATTCAGTTCTTAATTGGAGAAGTTTCATCTGGAAAGTCGGTCCTTGGCGCCTCCCCCTCCCCTTTTCCCGACTTGCGGCTTTCAAAGTTCTCAGCCGACTTGGAGAAGAATTGCTCATTTGCAAGGGAGAAGCACTCTTTGCTTTGTATTGTACTTTTAAATTGCTGTATTAAAAATGTAATTTGTAGGACTAGAAACCAGCGAAGTGCGGAACCTGCAGAAGAAATTCCATTTCCAATTTGGTTTCTTAAGGCCCAAGAAGTGTATTTCCATTACAGATGTGCACAGAAACATTACTTGTCTTCTGGGGGGAGAGGGAGATTATTTCAATTTTTTCTTAATATTTTTTTCTTTGCCGTGGAGACCTTTTTTGTTTTCTTTCAGAGGTGGCCCATCCATTGGGTAGCCTTAGGTGATTGCTTAGAGCACCAGAGGGGATGGGATGCCAACCTGTCCACCCCTTCCCTCAGCTGCAGCATTTGGGTCTTCGCAATGGTGCCCCCAAGCCTAGAGTTGCCAGCTCTGGGCTGGAAAGTTTCTGGAGATTTGAGATGGACATCAGTGGGGTATAATGCCGTAGAGTCCACTATCTGGGGAAACAGACCTATGTTGTCTAGAGATCAGCTGTAATTCGGAGAGATCTCCAGACCCCACGTGGAAGTTGGCAACTCTATCCCAGCACTACAGGGCAGAGGTTGGGAAGCTGCTACCTAAATTGGGGGGGGGGGGCAAAAGAAGGGGGGTACAGCTTAAGGACTGGCTGCACCATGACTCACATGACCATGGAGGACACAAGGAGATGGGTAACAGCTGCCTGGTATGCCAAATCAGATGATGAGGATAGCAAATTCCCTGCCCCATCAGCAGGGAATGTGGAGGCCAGACCTTGCCTCACCGGACCTTGCTGCCGGACCTTGCCTCACCACCAGATGGCAAAGAGAGCAGGCTGTAGCTTCTTCCAGGGAACATTGAGAGCTGGTGCCATCTAGGTGACTGCATGCTTTGGACATTGGGGGGCGCTGTATGTCTCTCTGAATGTATGTGTAACTCTAGCCAAGGAAGCTGCTACTCTTTTGTCTCAGGTGGGAACGCGACGACTCTATGCCTCTTGGGAGATCTCTCTCTCTCTCTCTTGCCTCGTGGTCTTCCAAGGAGAAGGATGTGATCCTCTGAGCTCCTGCCATGAAGGTCTTATCCACAGACCCGCATCTCAGCCTCGCTGCCAATCTCAGGCCGTGGTTTAGCGATAGGGGAAAAGACTCTTTAGAGTCTTTCTCCCTTCTCCAAGATATTGCTGTGGATGGAATCTACCTCAATAAAACTGTAAGTTATATCTTTCTATGATTTGTCTGAAGACTAATTAATGCACGTTAAACGCTTCTGACAAAGTAGCTCTACTGCTACCATAAAGGTATCGCAAACTAAAGAAATCCTAATATTTCCCATCTCTTTTATGTGGGGGGGGGAGGGGGCTCACCACCATCCTGTATCATCATCATCATTATCACCATTATCATCATCATCATTATTATTATATCCTGTCCTCCCTGCAAGTGGGCTCAGGGCGGGTCACAACAATAAATAACGCAGCCTTCTAATAAAACACTTGCTCACCGTATAAAAAACATATAACAGCTGACGGAGGTGGAGGTGTGGCTTAACCATGCATGGTCGCTCATATATGGGGGTAGACGGTCAATACCCCCCTTACAAACATAGGGGAGACTGGGAGAGAGGCTCATTTGATGAAATCCTTGATGGCCTCAACCATACGCCTGCTGGAACATCTCCGTCTTACAGGCCCGCCTGAAGGAGACAAGATCTTGGCGGGCCCAGGTGTCCTCAGACAGAGAGTTCTACCATGTCGGGGCCAGGACCAAAAAGGCCCTGGCCCTGCTTGAGGCTAATCGAGCCTCCCTGGGGTCAGGGACCCCCTCAGCACAGGGGGGTGGCCTGGAAATCCTAGCTTAGGTCATTGAAAATCCTTGGGCCTGCTCTACTTACTTTATTGTATTAGGTATTCAGATTTAGAGATGCACACATTGCTATGTTTTGGTGGAGAGTGCCCTCAAGTTATAGCTGACTTATGGCGACCCCTGGTGGGGTTTTTATGGCAAGAGACTAATAGAGGTGGTTTGCCATTGCCTGCCTCTACAACCCTGGTCTTTGCTGGAGGTCTCCCACCCAATTACTAACCAAGGCCAACCTTGCTTAGCTTCTGAGATTTGATGAGATCAGGCTCACCTGGGCTATCCAGGTCAGGGCACTGTTACATTATATAGTTTTTAAAAAGCATTATCTGTGTTCAATTTGTCTAATGGCTCGATTCATATTCCCTGATGCTGGTGGAGCTTTGATAGTTAGCATGGCACCAATAACTGGTATCTGAAAGGGAAAAAGAAGTGTCACAAACACCCCCTTGGCATGGAACTGACTACACAGGGATTATACCAGTGTGCAAAGCAACCTTGATGATGTCTGCTAATCATGAGGCAGCACCACCCACACACCCAAATGGCACAGTGGATGCAGCCAACAGCTCACTGCTGCAGTCACAGTTCCTTAAAGTTACACAGCTGCTCTCAACATGTAGGATCCAAGAGGATGGACTCCAATGAACACCAAAGACATGGGTTCAACTCCTTAAGGTAAAGCATGCCATTGAGTTGTAATCATCTCATGGCAACCCGATGATGTTCCACCTCATGGAGTTATCAAGATTGGCATCTGGTGGCAGCTTAAAGGGGTGGAAACAGGTCAATAGGTGTTACAGTGATAAATGCCGTCATGTACAGTGCAAACCTGGAAGTGATGTCATTACATTGGCATTCTGTCATTACATTACAGAATCCCCCCTGAACGCTTACCACACAGTTTCATCATAGAGTTTGAGGGAAATCCTAGAGCATTGTGCCAATGTGCTGATATCACTTCCGGTTCACACCAGAAGTGATGTTGCAATGGCACCACAACACCTATTTTTTTCTCGGAGCTCTATCAAGTGGCGATAGGGGACTAAAGCTGCCAAGTGGGAGGTTTCTTGCCAGAAGGAGACTGTGGCAGCTCTAAGTAATGATGAGTAACAGTCTGGACTAATAACAAACAACAAGTGACCTCAGCTTCCCCTCTTGTTGCAGTATCAAGCATGTATCAGGTTGATGAGTCCCTAGTAGGCCACCATACACTGCTGTTGGATGCATTTCACTGGGAACTTTACAAATTGTGCTGGCCTAATCTCTCATATGATACTTGCGAGATACTTGTTCTCTACGGCGTGAATTAGGCATTGTGGAGAATAAAGTTGTGAACTCTTCCTGCCAAGCGAATGTATAAAGCTGGTCTGGAATAACCACCCACTTTGGGCTGTGCAGAAAAGATGCAGCAAGGTTTGGTTGAAGAAATGTTGCACATACAAAGATGCCTCTTCTTATTGCCTCTCCTTTTTATACATTGGTATTGTGAGGTTTTCATTTCACTCAGTCTTTACTGCATGCCTTTTATACCCTTGTATACCATTTTAATGCTAGTTATATGCGACTGACACAAAACTAATGAAAACTTGTCAGGAAAAAAACCCAGAAAATGATGCGGAAATAAAGAATCGAGAGTACAATCTCACAAGGAGAAAGACAGGTAGAAATAGAGATTTTTGTCTCAAACTATTAGGACTGAATAATTTGGAACCATCCCTAGAAGAAACTGACATTTTAAGGACATCAAAGAAGTATTTGTCAGATATGCACGAAACATAAAGGATTGTAATGGGATGGGACTAATTCGATGGAGTATGGAAGTTACGGTTCAATGTGAAGAGAGGAATAGAGTTGCCATCCAAGTATTTTGGAGGTGGGGACTTGGGAAGAAATATTGTGATGTCACTTCCAGCAAAGTACACAGAAGTCATGGTATGACATTCTAGGAATTCCTTGAACTTGATGGTAAAACCATAGAGATGTAGGGAATTCCTAGAGCATTGTGACATCATTTCCAGGTACAACTGGAAGTGCTGCTGTACAACATTGCTTCTCTTCTCCCTTTCTTTTGCCCCCTGGAGCAAATAATCCTGGCAGAGCATGGAGCCTGGGGGCAGGAAATTGGCCACCACAACCAGGCAAATGGCATCTCTAGCAAGGGAGGAAGAGATGGAAACACATTGCTTGTTGCAGAATTGACTGATTTTACAAGAGAAGCAGCTATTTTGTTATTGGTCTCATCCTCATGGCAGCTATTTCATTAATTGATCAATCGATTGATCGATCAATTCGTTCGTTCATTCATTCATTCATTCATTCATTCATTCATTCATTCATTCATTCCACTTGTATTCCGCTCTTCCCGCAAGCAGGCTCAGAGTGAATCACATCAGAGTATAAAAACAAGGTAGCAAAATAGATTTAAACTCAGTGACATTCAGATTGCATGGTCCTCAACAACCAAAACCCACGAGGCAGGTGGAAGGCAATTAGATGTTGTGTGGTGTCACACCACCAATCTTTCTCTCAATTTCACAAGTTCCTTCATGCTCAACCAGACTGAGCATGCCAGTGTGTTACAGCAGAAAAGAGCAAGAGTCCAGTAGCACCTATAAGGCTAACAAAATGTGTGGTAGGGGATGAGATTTCATGAGTCACTGCTCACTTTTTCAGCATGTGCCATCTGTGGTCTGATATAATGGTAGCTGCAAATGCCAATTGACTTGCATTGGCTCCACTGAGATACATTTCAGCACCAAAAAATGGCAATGAAAACGTGAAATGGGTTTAGAGAGTCTTCTGAGAACGTTCAATTAAAAAAAATAATAATAAAGGCAGTGGATATTTCAGCCAGGTTACTCTACTCGAAATCGGCTTCAGAGATAAATCACAGTAGCCCCCAAAGCCTCCAGGCACGTTTCTTTGAGGATCTGGGGTTGATTTACACAAAACAATTCACTGTTATAAATAATAATAATAAAAAAAACAGAGACCATTGATTTATACCAGGCTCTTGTTTATGGAGCTCGGAATGTGCTCCAGTCAGAAATTTTCTTCAAAAAGTGAATCCCTCTCCATTTCAGTTTCTTGAGCCATAGGAGAGAATGAAGGAAATCTGGACATGCAAGTATCTCTGCAGATGTGTGTATGTGTGGGGAATATTGTAAATTTCTTTGTTTTGTTTTTTTCTGGGAAAGATTAATGCAGATTCATTATTTGAAGAACTTTTTAAAGAATTTGCCCTGACTTGGATAGCCCAGGTGAGCCTGCTATTATCAGAACTGAAAAGCTAAGCAGGGTCAGTCTTGGTTAGTAATTGGATGGGAGACCTCCAATGAAGGACAGGATTGCAGAGGCAGGCAATGTCAAACCACCTATGTTAGTCTCTTGCCATGTAACACCATCAGGAGTCACCATGGAGCAGAGGTCCATCAGCGGCTATTAGCCACAAGGTATAGATGGAACTCTCTGTCTAGGGCAGTGATGCTCTGTATTCTTGGTGTTTGAGGGGGCAATCAGCGGGAGGGCTTCTAGTGTCCCTTCCCCACTGGCAGACCTCCTGAGAACACCTGGTTTTTGGCCACTGTGTGACACAGAGTGTTGGACTGGATGGGCCATTGGCCCGATCCAACATGGCTTCTCTTATGTTCTTACCATAAGTCAGCTATGACTTGGGAGCACTGTGTCCACCACCACTAAAGAATTTATATTATTTTATTAATGATTGTAACTGAATAAGCACACTCTCCTTGTGGTGAGGCTGGGAGAGGGGCAGAGCCGGATCAGTGACGGCTCTTCAGAATGGCACTTGTTCTATTCTAACAGTGCTTCATATTGATTCCAACAAATGTCATACATTCTGGTCAACCCATGTAGGTAGATACAGAGAAATAAGTTTCCATCCTCAAGTACAGTCTATAGTTTGGCCTTATTTTTTCTCATGGTGATGAGGTTGCAGTTGGGGCTGGCTGGAGCCCATAGATTTCCGGGTCCCAGTAAAATGTACCTCCCCCCACCATGCTTGAGTCCTGCCTCGTTCAGTTGTGTTCCTCCTTCTTATCACTTTCCACATACTCCTTGCAATCCCTTTTTGTTTTCCTGGTCCAGTTAGTAGAATTATTTCATATCAGCTGACTGATCACGGGCTCTGGAAAAATAGTAGGTCCTTCTGAAAGCCACGGTGCTTCAATGGTTAGACACCTGGAGAATGGGCATGTTTAAACACCCACCAGCTGTTAACAACAACAACAACAACAACAACAACAACAACAACAATATAGCATTTGATTTATATACTGCTCTTCAGGACAACTTAATGCCCACTCAGAGCAGTTTACAAAGTGTATTATTATGATCCTCATAACAATCACCTTATGAGGTGGGTGGCACTGAGAGAGCTCTGAGAGAGCTGTGACTGACCCGAGGTCATCCAGCTGGTTTCAAGCAGAGGAGTGGGGAATCAAACCTGGCTCTCCAGATTAGAGCCCTGCTGCTCTTAACCAGTACACCACACCGGCTTGCGTCCGGTTCACCAGTTGCAAACAGTTTGGTAGTTCATTGATCTGTTCCGTTTGGTAGTTCATTGATCTGCTCATTGGTATTCAACAGGCTTCTTCACAGTATTTCGTATCCATATTCCTTCCTAACTATGCAATGCGGTGTGATTGGCTTTTTACACATAGCTGGTCTCACACAGCCTAGCTTAATTTTATGATCAGCCTCATTCTTCCTCTAACTCAGCAAGCAACCATGTCAGTAGACAATCAGGTCACTTGCAAATCATATAAATCGGCAGGACTTTTTTTCAGCGGGAACACAGTGGAACGGAGTTCCGGCACCTCTTGAAAATATTCAGCAATAATGTGTGAAAATAATATTATTTCAAAGAATCCCATGTGTTTCTTCATCATTTCCCTCTTGAGAGTTCCACCACCTCTTTTCCCAGAAAAAAACCCCTGTAAATCGGTCATAAATAAACGTTGTGTTTCAATAAAATCCTGCCCTTCAGTGTTCATCTAAGTTGGTTCTGCATACCTACGGGACCGCCTTTCTCTCTGTGTTCCACAATGGGCAGCTTTGCTCATCTGAAGAGGGCCTTCTGCAGGTGCCACCTTAAACACGGGCAAAATCAACAGCTGCATTCTCTGTGGTGGTCCCCACCCGAAGGAATGGCCTACCTGAAGAGGTCAAGAAAGACCCCACTCTCCTGGCTTTGCACAAATGATGTGAAACTGACTTATTCAAGAGGGCTTTTCTCAGATAGGAGAGCTGTACTGTAGGGAGATGGTACCAAAGAGATGTATAAGTAAAGTGATAGGGACTCTATACTCTACTTCTGTGCACTGCCTGCTGCTATATGATCTTATTGGATAGTTTCTATGTTGTTTAGTATGTCAGTCTTAAAATTATTTATGCTCTGTTTAGCATTTCTTCAACTCTGTTGATTTAAATATTTGCACATTTGCACTTATATACTCAATTACATGGTTTATTGAAATGTCTTAGAAATTGACTGTAATGACTCACACTGGGTGATCCGCCTTGACTCTCAATAAGAAAGGTGGACTATAAATAATGTAAACAAACAAACAAATAAGTAGTTCCTAGGGATGCTAATGGCAGCCAATCACTTTGAATCGGCAGCATCTTTGCGCATGCACAGTTTTGGGAAAACCCAATGCTAACCAGTTCTGCAGTGTCCATAACTGGTTGGCATAGACCAAACGGATTGGGTGATTGACACACATCTGATCAACCCCTTTGAACATAAATTCAACTGCTAAATTTGTTCATAGAGAAATTCGCAGCATCCCAGCCAGAGACTATTCTGCACTAACTTTGACATGGGTGACCGAATCTTCCTCACAGATGAAGTCAAATCAGGGAGAGGGATGGTCCACATAAATAATCCTGAGTTCTTTAGAGGAAAAGTGATATATATATATATTTATTAGCTAGATTCTAGCAGATTCCACCCACAATAGTTACTAACTCATTGGCACCATCCATTTCCTACCAGGATATTGGTATCATTGAATACCAATGAGCAGATCAATAAACTACCAAACTGAGCAGATCAATGAACTACCAAACTCAGCAGATCGATGAACTACCAAACTGTTTGCAACCAGTGAACAGGAAGCAAGGCAGTGTGGTGTACTGGTTAAGAGTAGCAGGGCTCTAATCTGGAGAGGCAGGTTGCTCTACCCATGATGTATCAGAATCTATTTGAGTTTCTCCCTTGCTCTTGATCCGCCATGTTGTGGCCTAGCCCTGGTCTCATTAATTATTTCCGCTAATTGGAAGAAAAGCTGTACTGATTTTCTCGTATGACTTTATCAACATGATAATGAAAATAACAAACATCATCATTTACTAACATCTGTCATTCAGGCTGCTATGAAAGGCACGGCAGCAGGACTGATAGAAAGAAGAGGGCATCTTTCACTCTGTTCAGGCCTCATCCCTTCCTTTCTTCCACCTCTCATTCCCTTCATCTCTGCGGACACCATACAAAGTGCTGGACTCAGTTTAAGCAAACAGCAAATCTTGCAATTAGGGAAATTATTCCCCACCATTAAATAAGATCTTCCGCTGGATTCCTTGGAGAACTGCTTGCCTGAGATAGCAAAGGTGACATTTCAGGACTAACCAGTTTAAACCGGCGTCAGAAATCTCCTGCAGGATTCATATTGCTGACATTCAGAGACTGAACTCACGACGAGTCTCACGCTCGCCCATAATCACTATATTTACCACTGCCAGAATGGAAATTCAAATCTTAAAGTGTGTAGACCTAATAATAAACCTCAATGACTAGGGGATGCTTCTTCAACATTATTTCCACCTAATTTATAATCAAGATGTTCAATTAATAATTTTCGGTGCTTTACACAGTGTTAAGTCAGCTGAAAAGTATCTGATCCCGCCCTGCCATCATTGCATACTTTCATTTTTTCACAGTGCTGAGAGATGCATAATAATCCAGTCAAGCTGGAATGGAAAATGCCTTTGGCTGAGAGCGGGGTCATTTATAGGGAGGATTCTGAATTTCTCATCCTTGCTGTTTTGTCTAAAGATGTACTCATTTCAATTTTGCTTCTCCCTCGTACAACTCACACCTATGATTCTTTATTTTCATGCCGTTTTCTGTTTCCTTGTACTATTTTCCCCCATAGATATATTTTTTCAATGTTATTTGTGCACTGAAATACTTGCATTACATATTTTACATATTTCATGCATACATGTACATTGGCTTGGTTCCTACAGAGGGCACACAACAGAAGATTCGAGCCAATATTAATGACTCAACAAAAATCAGTACCAAAATGTGGAGAATGGGACAATAGGTTATTTATTTACTTCACTTATACCCCTCAGCTTTCTCCCATGGGAGGAGTCAAAGCAGTTTCTCACCTCTATTTTTTCCTCACAATAACCCTGTGGGGTAGGTTAGGCTGAGAGGGTGTGACTGATCCAAGGTTACCTAGCAAGCTTCCACGATGGAATGGGGATTCAAACCAAGGTATCCCAGATTCTAGTCTGATATTCTAGTCAATATACTATCATGGCTGTGATGGAAATTTCATGGCTGGATTGGAGAGAGCCAGTTTGGTGTAGTGGTTAAGAGCGTGGGACTCTAATTTGGAGAGGCGGGTTTGATTCCCCACTCCTCCACTTGAAGACATCTGGGTGACCTTGGGTCAGTCACAGCTCCTAGAAGCTCTCTCAGCCCCACACCTCACAGGGTGTTTTGTTGTGGGGATAATTGTAACATACTTTGTAAACCATTAAGTTTACAAAGTTTAACCATTAAGTTTACAAAGTTTAACCATTAAGTGGGCATTAAGTTGTCCTGAAGGGCAGTATATAAATCAAATGTTGTTGTTGTTGTTATTGTTGTTGTTGTTATTTTTGTTGTTATTGTTATTAGAGGGTAGCTGAGGCTTCATTCCAGATTAAGTAAAACAAAATGGTCACCTGAGTAACTACCTTTTTTTTCAAATTATGTTTATTGTTTTCAAAATCTCCAGTACAAATAACTTTTACAAGAATAGATATCTATAAACAATTATTACATTCACTATATGTTTTCTAAATTATTATACTTTCATACAACCATAAATAACATATATCCACAATTCATATACAACAATATAGAAATGGTTATATCTTACTGCATTTGGTGTAGTGGTTTGGTATAGTGGTTAAGAGCGCAGGACTCTAATCTGGAGAGCCAGGTTTGATTCCCCACTCCTCCACTTGAAGCCAGCTGGGTGACCTTGGGTCAGTCATAGCTCTCTCAGAGATCTCTCAGCCCCACCCACTTCACAGGGTGATTATTGTGGGGATAATAATAACATACTTTGTAGACCCCTCTGAGTGGGCATTCAGTTGTCCTGAAGGGCGGTATATAAATTCAAATGTTGTTGTTGTTGTTGTTGTTGTTGTTATGAATATCCATCCTGTGTTGTGCTATTGTATCTGAGCATGTGGAAGTGGATGTGTATAACCTGAGTAACTTCTTGAAGAAATGAAAAGTAATATAACTTATAAAGTGTTTTGTGCTTTTGGTGGGCATTTTATGTAGCAGCTGATTGATTATTAATATTCTGTTTTGCATAAATATTCGTAGATTTTGTTGTGTAATGCTACGTTAAATAAAAATGGTTGACAAAACACCAAATTGAATGTAGATAAATGAAATATCCATTTGAATATGCGCCGGCATTACTGAGAATCCCTTACAGTGAAATCCTAAGCAAAGTTACTCCAGTCTAAGCCATTGATTTCAATGGGCTCAGACTAGAGTAACTCTGCTTAGAATTTCACTGTTAATGTCTCAAAAAACAGCCAAAGATACGATGGTTATTAGCTCTGATGGCTTTAAAAAGATTGGTTAGTTAGAAAATTTATATACTTCCACTCTAGAGACCTACTCAAGGCTCCTTACAAAGTAGATGCAATACAATAAAATCATAAACTACAACATAAGAATTATCAACACTAGAACAAGCCAGGGCATAAAAACCAGCATAAAACAACATTCAGCTGCCTTAAAATTATATTCATGAACAGTTCTCAGGTAGAAACAGACCATAAAAACAGCTTTGTGAAATAGAATACCTCATTTATAAGTTTGGATAAAGAGAAATGATTTGGCCTGGCCTTTAAATTACAGTAATGAATGGCCGTTGCCACATGGCTTACCTTATTCTGCAAAATAGCGAAATCTCGCACGAAATCTCACGAGAAGACACTGTTAACGCGCAAGAAGATGTGATAACAGTGTCTTCTCGCGAGATTTCGTGCGAGATTTCGCTATTTTGCAGAATAAGGTAAGCCGTGTGGAAATGGCCAATGTCTCAAGCAAACTTCAAGGGCGGAGAGGATTTCAAAGTCAAAGGGCCACCACTGAAAAAGTCTCATCTCAGGTCACTATATTCACTCCACTTCTACAGATGAGGGCATAAGAAATATGAGATAAATGCATGTCTTTCAAACACTCTGAAAGCCAAATAGAAACTCCATGTACGTGGGTAGTATATCTCTGAATGTCAGATTCTTTTGTTGACATATGGCTGATTCCTTCTAAATAGATCAAGATGGGTAGCTGTGTTAGTCTGTCTGTAGCAGTGGAAAAGAGCAAGAGTCCAGTAGCACCTACAAGACTAACAAAATTAGTGGCAGGGTATGAGCTTTTGTAAGTCACAGGTAGTCATGGGCACGAACCAAAAATTTTAAACGACTCTGTGGTTCATGGTTTGGTGCTGACGATGATCCCAAGGTCGCGAATGGCAACAAACATTTTCTGTTGCCGAACCGGTTCGTGGT
The DNA here is from genome assembly GCF_028583425.1 of Eublepharis macularius. Lineage (NCBI taxonomy): Eukaryota > Metazoa > Chordata > Lepidosauria > Squamata > Eublepharidae > Eublepharis > Eublepharis macularius. The sequence goes on along the minus strand of NC_072797.1, from coordinate 8,130,481 downwards.
TCACGATTCGTGGTTCGTGGGGGTCAGAACGCCCCCCGTGGCACTTAGAGAGCCCACAGGTCACTCTTGCTCTTTGCCATTGATCCCTTCTAGTTAACATCTCAGGGCCAAGCTACAAGTGACAAATGACACTTGAACGGCAAGTGTATTTCTCCCTGTTCACTTGCCCTCCACTCAATCCACTTGCCATTCAAGTGTCATTCGTCACTTGTAGCTTGGCCCTCAGATTCATCTGAATAGCTACTGTTGGGAAAGTGGATTAATTGGATCTCAGCTGGATCCATTGAGGCAGTTCTTACCTTCACAAGAAGAAAGGTAGTGCTGTATGAATATCGCTTCTCAGTCATTGTGCCCGAGGTTTGCAAAGGGCTTCTGTATTTACAAGATGGTTTATATTTAAACCATTCCATATGCACTTGCTGTGATTGTGTGTGCACATAAATTCGGTTTTTAAATCAAGAACTGTAAACAAAGATGGATTAATATTTATATTTCAACTTTCGTGTGCTTATTTTGGTGAGTCCTGTGAACAGGTGGACTCTACGGGATCTTTCTGCAGAGCTTCATTGTTGCCATAGACCCAAATGCTCCTTAAATCAAAGGAAGGGTGTGATTGGTTTACAGCAGTGAAATTGTAACTTTCCAGGATGCTCAAAGAAGTTCTGATTGAAAACACAATCACAAATAATACAATGAAACATTAGCCAGCAGCAGCATATCTAACCTATTATTTCTTATTTATTTATTAAAACGTATATCTCTCCTTTTCACATGGAAATTGGGAAAAGAGGAATTAAGAATATTCCTCTTAACAATGCTACTTTTACCAGAATGTTTCTTATTTTCAAATAAAAAAAACTCATGTTTTTAAAATGGAACATATTGTACCATTAATCAAAATCATTTTCTTAAAAAATAAGATTTTAAATAACCTACCTATAGCTGTTTGTTTGACCCAAGTATCTTTTATGTTTTTTTTCCCCTCCTCATTCCTTTTTAGTGTATGTTTTTTAAAAATGTATATACTGGTACATTTTCAAAGTATTTCACCTTCCCTCTGGATAAAATGCAACAGAATTCAAAATAAATGAATGAATAAATAAATACACAGCAAAGAAGAGACAGAAAGAAAGATAAGTCCCTGCTTTCAAAGTCCAAGCACACTTCCAAAGAGTACAAAAACCCTCCTTGTTTCTATTTGATACTTTATACAAGTTGTACAACAGCATATATCTCAAGCTGTGCTTTTGTGCATAAAAGAACCCAGACAGAAATTAACAAAGCCTTGGGTGGTTTTTTTTCCCCCTTCTTCTTTCCTTTAAGCCCCCAAGGGTATTTAGCTTGGCTGAAATGTTCGGTCTTTCACTTACAGGAACACCTTTAGAAGTTACGCTAAGTAAATTAGAAACCGAGCTTCAAAGATTAACTGACAAAGAAAGTGGGAGGGGTAGAATCCATTTGATTTCGCTGCTTGCCTATCTTATGGATCATTCCATCGATCCATTCGGTATAGATTGATTGAGGTGCTCTTGTTTGTGTAAAGTGTTTCTTTACAAACCACAATACACGGTAACAGGATTTAAAAAATATCAACAATATAGTTAACACTGAGGTTGCTAAAAGACTTCTCAATGTCTTCTCTTCTGTAGGGTGATAATTTCCCCTTTCCATTTGATCCATTTTTAAAGAAAATACAAAGATGTTCCTTTGTTGGACAACTTTGTGAATTCTAGCAGTGCCTGTTTAGGAAGTCTACGCAAGTAGATACACAGTTTTTTTCACAATGCGGATTCAAATAGATTTATTTTGTTGTCCGTATTTGGTCTCCTTGTACCTCGTGATTCCACATACAAAGCCAGACACATTTCTGGAAGTAGCATGATGCACAGCTGAAAATATTGCAGATTGGCATGCACAATTGACTTATTTGTGCATTGACTTAATTGTGCAAGCGCCTAAGCATCTTATCCAAATTGGATGGGATTTTAAAAAATAAAAGTGAGTATAATATTCTCCAAATTGCTGCCTTCAAAACACTAACCCAGAATATGCTGTAAACATGCAGATATGCTGCATTCACAGGATTCTTACCCACTATTTTTTTGCCCAGATGGTGTATTTGCAATGATATGGGTTGACAATAATTGCTGCTCTTACAACGCTATTCTTTTTGAGTGTTCTGTTGACTCTAAATATGAAAGAAATCTTATATTCAAAATAATTTTTGGAGGATGTAGAATATAATGGATAACATCAGAGTATTCATAAATTCGAGCTCTGATCCAAACCAAAATTCAACATGTTATTATTACTTATGCTACAGTAAATTTGGTTAGTCTTAAAGGTGCTACTGGACTCTTTTCTATTATTACTATGGATTCCAATGGGAGTTGTCTGTTTAGAGTAAACAACTATGGCTTTAGAATTGGATATGCCTAAAGTAACTCTTTGAGTCCCAGCCAATGAAATGACCTCCGTTTTGGTTGGAGTAGTCATTGTTTGAAAATGAAACTAATAAGAGAACTTCTTGTAGAACTGCAGAAAAACAAAAAAAAAAATACTGTAGGACAGACTGGCTTCTGAATCGTTGGGAGTTTTTAACTGCATTTCATTGTCTGTCCTTCATAGCATGTCTTTTCGACATGTGAAACTGGAATTACTTCAGAATGACCTTTTTGCATACAAAATATGCACTTTAGTTCTAAGTCATGGTTCCTCTCTGCCATTATCGGTCCCTGGAGTGAGGTACCTGGGGCAATTTCCATAGGGTGGCCAGGTCCCCTTATCCTTCCGTGGGAGGAAGGGCAGCAGTCATCTTTGAGGACATCTCCAAGTGCATGATTTGCATACATGTGTGTTCCCATGGCCATGCAATGATGTTACTTCCAGGAAGTGACTGTCAGGGACTGACAATTTAGATCTCAGTAACTTCACTGCACGAGTCCATGGAGACATGAGTCGAAACTTTATTGAGAATTTAATAATACAGCATTGCAGACATTTCTTGTCAGGAATAACTTTTCCCTGTACCTACTAAGCATATTAAACCCTTCAAGCACAACTCACTCTACTCTAACCCTCCCCTTTTAGCTAAGTTCCCATCTACTCAGCAAGAAAGTAAAGTGAAAGAAAGTAATATTGTTATGACAAGGAATTCAGTCCGTCTCAAGCCATCTGGCCACGTCTCCTTGGCAATGCTGATAACTGCATTCCTTCTCAGCATTTCACAGCTTCTCAAGCCACTTCTCCAGCACAGGGCCCTAATAGCACTTCTAAAGTATGTCATAGAAGACCGACAGTGAACCCCAAACCTCCAGAGTATGGGAGGGGCCATGGCCCTGACAGGGACATCATCACACAGGGTGGGAACACTCCCACACTTCACAGCAGGCTTATTTGGGCCCCAAACAGGCTCAATTCAGCCTGTCTGGAGTCCAAATCAGGCCACTATGAAATGCAGAAGAACTCCCAGGAGGCCCATTTCTGTGCCTTCCCACTGCCAGCCAGTTGAATGGTGGGTGGTGGGTGAGAGGGGGAGTTCCCCACACCAGGAGACCTAGGATATCTAAATTTCCATGACCATATCTCTCTAGTGAACATGCCATTCTGCTACATGAATGCTACGGCCGGCATTATAAAAGCAATCAGGAGTAGAGATGGGCACGAACAGCAATACTAACAAAAAAAAAAGCCATGAACAGCCCAATCTGCTGTTCATGAACAAGCTGTGCATGAGGCCCCATTCTAAATGAACAGGTGGTCATTGCAAGATTTGTTCATTGCTGTTTGTCAAGCCAGACAGTCTGGTACCTGCAATCAATTCCCTTGGCAACTTAGGCAGGGATTGTCTGAACTCTGTCTGAACTCCTGCTGTTGCCCTGGAAACCCCAATCTAAGCCCAATTTAGCTTGATTGGCACGTCTTCCTTCCAGGTGTGGAGCTCCAAATTTGTTACAACAAGGGAGCAAAGACCAGGGGGAAGGGGGGCTCCCAGCTCTGACTTTGCAGACAGTGGAGAGACAGTTGCTGTTGGCATTTTGACAGAGAGAGTGCATTGGAGCTTGAATTTTCTGTGTGTGTGGTGGTATAGGGATCGACCCCTTCAAGTTCCAGGGCTGCTGCCAGGCTCTGGGCCGAGCTATTATTTATTATTGGTACCTTTCCTGCTGCCTGCTCAGGTAAGGTTTCTGGGAGTGGTGCAGTAGGGATCTTGACCAAACTTGGATGATGGCTGGAGGAGAGCCTGCTGGCCCCCACGAACAGCCAACCATGAACATGCTCATGAACAGGGCCATGTTCGTGGTTGTTCATGAGTCCCTGTTCGTGGATGGCAACAAACAATGAACATCATGTTCATTTTTTTCTGTTCAAGCCCATCTGTAATCAGGAGTGGAATTGGGGTACAAAAAGCCCAGAAATATGAGACAATGCGAACAAACAAGAAGGCAAGAAGAATCCCTACAGGCAAGCTTCACAACCAGGGGCAGATTGGCCAGTAAAGCCACTGAGAAAAGTCCTGGTGAGTAAAAGGCCTGGAGAAACTATATCCCATGCTGGGGCCACCCTGTCTCCGAGTGAGAAGAGACTCACCTTAAGCAGGGCAGCACCATGCAAGGTAAGCACGAGCTGCCATCACTCCTGGCATGAGCCAGCAGCCCTCATCCTGCTATATTTCCCCCCTCCATTGGAGTGCAGGGGAGGGGAGGGGCCCTTTTCCAGGACTGTCTTTGACTCCCAGTGCTCCTTGGTTCACAACAGCCCAGGGGCTTTGGGTAAGAATGGTCTCCTCTGGCTGGGGCTACCTTACTGGGGCTATGGGTATGGCTACCTTGCCTGCCTCTTGCTGTGATCTCATTCTGGTTTTGGTTCCATTCTGTTCTGGGTGGATCAGCCACATCGAGCCCCACAGTAGTTGATTGTGATTCTTGAGGTGTTGAATGCCGCATCTTGGAAACTTTTGTTTAATTATCTCTATGCTGTATTTTATATTGCATTTTAGAATTTCTTTATTACTTGTTTTATATATATCTTTGCATTTATGCTGTGGTAACCCACCCTGAGCCTGCTCTCAGGGAGGGTGGAATAGAAGCCCAATCAATCAATCAATCAATCAATCAATCAATCAATCAATCAATCAATCAATCAATCAATCAATCAATCAATCAATCAATCAATCAATCAATCAATCAATCAATCAATCAATCAATCAATCAATCACAACACTAATATCAATTTATATACCACCCTTCAGGACAACTTAATGCCCACTCAGAGTGGTTTACAAAGTGTGTTATTATTATCTCTACAACAACAATCACTGTTAGATGGGTGGGGCTGAGAGAGCTCTGAAAGAGCTGCAACTGACCCAAGGTCACCCAGCTGGCTTCAAGTGGAGGAATGGGGAATCAAACCTGGTTCTCCAGATTACAGTCCCACATTCTTAACCACTACACCAAACTGGCAACCAACCAACCAACCAACCAACCAACCAACCAACCAACCAAACAACCAAACAACCAAACAACCAACCAACCAACCAACCAACCAAACAACCAACCAACCAACCAACCAATCAGTACACAGCAGTTTCATATGACTCTGTTGGTGTCTGATGCAATAAAATTCTTTGCATTCCATATAACATTGGGAGACTTTGGTTCTGTGCTTTTTCAAAAACATCTAGTTGGCCACTGTGGAAATGTAATGTTGGCCTGGCCTGGTTCTTGAATTTGGCTCAGGCTTTCTAACCAGAGTGACCTTGCCCAGGATATAAGAACATTTATGAGCAGAAAGCTGTGCTGTCTTTCCCCCCCCCCAAGCCCGCAATCTGTATTCACATATCTTTGATCAGCCAGCAGCCTTCCCCCCGCCCCCATCACTATTTCCCTCCTCATCGGTTCTAAATTAAATGCACTTTTCTCATTCTACTTATTAATACCTCACAAACTACAGCATTAATGTGGAGTGAAAAGAGCAGCTGTTGAACCGGGAGCCAGATGGCCTTCTCTTGATGCCATAAGCGAACAGGAACGATCAGCAAACCCACACAAGCGGCTACCCTCCAGGGAATCGCGGGTCTCTCAAGGAAGAGTCACAAAGCAAAAATCAGCGCTGTGGTTCTCTCCATAGGCACTCCCATTTTGTTCTTCTGCACATCTTCCAGGCATCCAAATATTCTCTCTCTTGTGTGCATTTCCTATATGCCTGCATTTTTTTTTCTGGGAACCCCTCCTGACATTCAACTCCTATCTTGATTTGTATATGTATAGAAGAGAATTAACATAACGGCATTATGTAAATGAATGTCATAGACAAAACAGAATAGTGTGGGCAGACAGTTCTGTTAACCCATCCCAAAAAGGGATATTGCAGAGCTATGAAAACAAGCAATGTGTTGATGTGTCTAGAGAGAAGGATACAAGATTTTTTAAATAGTTGGACTTTGTAAAGTGCATTCCTTCAAGTTGCACCCTTCTAAGTTCACGGAAGTCAATGTGCTTAGAAGACAGAACTGCTTAGGTTCGTACTATTAGTTTTGAGAGCAAGATGTATCTCCCTCCCCCCTCCCTTTACTGGGTGAATCATTTTAACAGGACTTCCCATTATGTGGGGTGTTGGGGCCATGTTTACTTTTGCCTTCAGTAGATGATGCAGCAAAGCAACAAGGGGAGACACGCTCGGATAGTGAGACTCACAAAAACAAGTCCGGGAATATACAATCAACACAAATCATCCAATTACATAAATACTATTTTAAGTGCAAAGTGCAAATAACATGTATATTGAGTAGTACAACCAATGTAATAGGTACAATAAATACAATTGGTAACACAATTTTTCTGGTCTGTCAGTCTTTTTGCAAGGCAGTTATAGCATCTATAGTAAGAATGCCGAGGAGTGAGAGCAAAGTTCCAGGAGGTACCCGTGTGGGTGACCTACAGTCCAATCGGGAATAAAGCAGAACGTCCCAGTGGCTTATAGCCGACGGGCTTATGCGTGCAAATTTCCAGTTCCCGTTTTGTGATAACACTTCTTCTTGGGCAATTTGCTAAGGATCGTCACAGAAGTCCATTGTTCACAAACACTCCTGCTCACAAGGCACTCGGTAGACCATAGTTAATGACAGACTGACAGACCAGAAAAATTGTGTTACCAATTGTATTTATTGTACCTATTACATTGGTTGTACTACTCAATATACATGTTATTTGCACTTTGCACTTTGCACTTAAAATAGTATTCAGTAGATGATGGTCTGACCATGGTTCAGGCAGAATCTCCAATGTTGAAACAAGACTTTCCATCAAAGGTTCAGTGCAAAATATTAAGTTCAAGGTGTGGCCTCTTTCATGCAAAATGCTGCAGCTCGACTGTTATCAGGAGCGAGCATGAACAACATTTCCATCCTGCAGTCACTCCATTGGTTACCTATCAGTTACCGTGCTCAGTTCAAGGTATTGGTTATCACTTACAAAGCTCTTCACAGCCTTGATCCTGCGTACCTACGGGACCGTCTCCCTCCCTATGTTCCTCCATAGCAGCTTTGAACAGGGTATCCTAGAGGTACCACCCTGCACATCGGTGAAATCAACAGCAGCCCATACACAGGTTTCTCGGTGGTGTCCTCTACTCTGTGGAACTTGAGGAGGTCAGGAGGAGAGCTGTCACTCTCCTGGCTTTCCACAAACAATGCAAAACCCAATTATGCAAAAAGGCTTTTTACTCAGATAGGAGGGCTGTACTGTAGGGAGGGGATCTCAGATGATCCGCTAATGAGTTAGAAACCAGAGACCTGTTTTGTATTGGATTCCTGCTAACGCTGTGTCTTTGTGAACTTGCATTTATTTACCCTATGGTATTGTTTATGGAAATGTCCTTGATACTCTACGGAAATGTGCTTGATACTGATTGTACTAATCTCATACTGTGAAATCCACCTCAAGTCTCAGTGAGAGAGGCGGACGATAAATAGATAGACAGACAGACAGACAGACAGACAGACGTCTGGGAGGACTATTTCCAATACGGGAAATAATGCTGGAGGGGAATTAATTTTCACTTTCTATATTGAGTGTCCAACACCTCCTTTGGGGGACTAAATTGCAGTTGATAGAACGAGAAACAGAATTTAGATAGTGGAGTGTGAATGACTCCACCTGTTGATTGTCCACTGGGCATGGTATTTGCCTGCTTTAGATGGGCACTTTCTCGCCATTGAGCACTCCCCCCACACACACACCTGTGCTTCTGAACTGGCAGGAGAACGGTGGGTGCTGAAAATAACATTATGCAATGTCTCAGTGTCATTTCTAAGTTTTCATCTTGATGTGACTTCAGTGCCTCAGCCAACACTCTATGGTAATATCACAGAGTTTCCAGAGCACAGATTGAGGTGCTGATAATATGTCTAACTTTTCACCAGGATGTGACATCAACATGTTGCACAATGTCATGCCCACCCCTTGCCTTGACCCCAAAGTTTCCAATGATGCCAGGCTTGCCCTGGAATCCCTCTGGTGTGCCAAATGTTGGTACTGAGTCAAGCAACCATTCAAGACCCTTTGGGTTTTAGTAGGCCTCACGGCACCCCTGAGAGTGATGTTGGAGACGACTGCTTTGAGTTCTGTGACTGGAATTGTGTTCCAGCAGAACATGGAAGAAAGGATCATGAGGTAATTTCATGGGCCTTCACGGTCACTGGCCTTCCAAATTATGCCACTCTGTGACAATTTTAGAGTGTGTTCTTCAGTTTAAACCTACCCAAATGTTTTATAGTGGCGTGCACATCTCCAAACACAAAGCTGATAGGCTCAAAATCTGAGGTAAAAGATAAGGTGAAAAGGAAACCCATCATTCCTATCTCTTCAGACAGGGGACAGGTTTGGCAATTATGGCTCAATGAGGGGAAAAAAAGGGATGGTAATTTAGAAAATGAGGCCAACAAAACAAGGCAAAGGGACCCCACTGCATTTCTTCCTAATGATATAAATTTCAATTAACAGAATTGATAAATGAAGCCATAAAGCAATGCAAACATGCAGAAGAAAAATTCAAATAATTTTTTTCTTCATGCTTCCAATTCTTTATAGTACATTACATCAGTTAATGGCAATTTGTATAATTTGTGTAATGACATAAATTGCCATGAAACTCTCATACAGCCAAGTGTGGTGAAAATGATAAATTGGGGAACAGAAAGGGAGGACAGTATCCTCTGGGGGCGTAAAAAGAGTGTCCCTGAGCAATGGCACAAGCTGAACTGTGCTGATTCCACAGACGTGAGGTGAAAGTTTTATGACAAGTGGCATTGAGAGGCAGCGGAGAGAATGGGTCAGTTCAGATGTAATGCCAAGACATTGGGGAGGGGCCATGGCTCACTGGTAGAACGTCCATTTGGTATTCCAAAGGTCTCAGGTTCAATACCCAGTGTTTCCAGTTAAAGACATCAAGTCGTAGGTGATGTGAAAGACCTCTGTTTGAGACCCTGGAGAGCTGCTACCTGAGTAGATAATACTGATCTTGATGGACCGAAAAGGTCTAATATGGTGTCAGGCAGCATCATGTGTTCATTAAGTGAATGAGCCCTGAGCTCACATCTGCCCCCACCCATCCTCTTCTGTTCATGGACCAAGGCCCAATGACCAACTTTCTTTTTTAGCACAAACATAGGGAGTCATTTGCCCCAAATAACAACAACAGCATTCGATTTACATACCGCCTTCAGGAAAACTTAATATCCACTCAGAGCATTTTACAGAGCGTGTTATTATCATCCCCACAATGATCGCCCTGTGAGGTGGCTGGGGCTGAGAGAGCTCTGAAAAGCTGTGACTGACCCAAGGTCACCCAGCTGGCTTCAAGTGGAGGAGTGGGGAATCAAACCCAGTTCTCCAGATTACAGTCCTGCCACTCTTAACCACTACACTGAATATGATCCAAGACAATAAAGACAGACACCGATTATGTGGGCTTGACTAGTTTCTTAATAACAACAACAGTATTTGATTTATATACCACCCTTCAGAGCAACTTAACGCCCACTCAGATTGGTTTACAAAGTATGTTATTATTATCCCCACAACAATCACCCTGTGAGGTGGGTGGAGCTGAGAGAGCTCTGGAAGAGCTGTGACCGGCCCAAGGTCACCCAGCTGGCTACCTTCAACTTTAACTGCTGATCTCCATCAATGCTCATATCATAAGCTGACTCTATTGAGGGCAGGCTGCACTAGGCATCCTCCTTGGGTGCCCACCTGGCAAGCCCACCCTGGCTCCAAACCTGACTGATGGCTCTCAACTGCCTTGTTTATCACAGCCTGCAGAACCTCCTGTTCCGAGAGGTGCCCAGCTTCATCTGCCTCCCTGAGGGGCTGTGAGGCACCTGTCAAGTTCAGGAGATGCTGCTCAGCACCTGCGGTGCTCCTCAGCACCAAATCACCCAGCATGTGGTGGTCTGGTTTGGACAAATACCCCCCATCGCCAAGATGCTTTAGAGTGTTTGCTGATTAACCCTACTTATCCTGAGCAACCCGTCCTATTCCTGCAAACTACCACCACATACATCATGTAGCAGCCGAAAAACAGGCCCCCTCTCTTGCCAATCTGTGGGAAATCCCAGAAATTCCTGCTTGGCCCCAATTGGCAACCAGCTATCCCTGTGATGTATTCAGGGAGGAAGGGTAGGTCGATATCTATGGTGAATGGAGGCTGAGGAAGAGGGCAGCTCACTACATCTCTTGCTACCCCCTCCAGATTGGCTGAGCCACCTACCTCAGCCTCTACCCTCCATACATTGTGCCATATTCAAATTATGTGGGCTGGAGCAAAACTGGTCCATTGAGGAATGCTATGAACGTCACTTCGTTCCATAGCAGAAAACAGTGGTTTCTCCTTGGCACCATTTAATAAATCCTCTTTTACGTTTCTAATTCAAAAGGAAAATGCAAACTGTTGCCTGATGATTTGGATGTGATAGTACACTATGGTTTGCCCCAAGGATGTACATATTGTTTCAAAATTACAAAATGAAGAACTCCCTTTGTTATATTTGTTAGGGTACAGAAAATAAACAGAAAACGATGGTGAAGGGATTACCATTTGTAATTCCTTCGTGATGGTGAAGGAATTACTATTCTGTTTAGAGACAGAAAGCAAGAGATATCACTGAACATAAATATTTAGCATGTCAAGCCAAAGGGGTCAATTAAAACCCTTCTCCTGACATGCTAGCTTTCTATTTGAAGGATGTGCATGAAAAATGAAATCCTGCCTTCCAGTCATAGTTGACTTATGGCGATCCTGTGGTGGGGTTTGCATGGCAAGAGACTAACAGAAGTGGTTTGCCATTGCCTGTCTCTACAACCATGGTCTTCCTTGGAGGTCTCCCATCCAATTACGAACCAAGGCTGACCCTGCTTTGCTTCTGAGATCTGACAAGATCAGGCTCATCTGGGCTATCCAGGTCAGGACGTATGTGCATATATCTGTGTTATGTGCCATCAAGTGACCCATGTATAGCCCTATTCATATATTATAGTGAAAACATGTATATTCTGCACATGCTGACTTCATAAAGGGCAAATTAAGTCAAGTAGGGAGCACAATGCTTTCCATACGGTATAAATGGAAAATCCCAGACAATCAGGGATAATTTTGAGAAGAAAACAGTAGCCCTATTCACGAGTTATCATGAACAAGCATGCAACCTTCATGTACTTGTGCATACCAGTTTGTAAGAAAGAGCTGGTGTTTGTTCATTCACTTTATAAATGAAACCAGAAATCACTACCAGGGTAAATGTGTGGTTTACTTCACACATTTAGCTATATGTGCGTTCAATATAAAATGAGAATTACTTAAAATAGATCGTACATGTATCTACTGTAACTTTTGAACAGGGCTAATGTGTAGAAGTATGCACCAGAAAAATATTTGGGTTTTCCACTTCGGGTTTATCTGAGGAGGGGAGGGGGGTCCCTCCTCCCCCTCTCCTCAGCTGAAAAAAATGGGGTGTTTGAAAGCAGCCACACTTTCCTTGCCACACAAGAAATGTATTGCTGCTTTCAAATGCCCACTGTTTTTTTCAGCTGATGGAGGAATCCCTCTCCCATCAGCTGTAAAGTGGCAAGAAAAGTGTTGCTCTTTACCCCAAACCTCCCGAAGCGATACGAATCACTTCGGGAAGCTTTGCTTCAAGATTCTCAAATTGGCTCAGCAATGCTGGGGCTGATTCTGGAACCTTGAATCTTTCCATATAGGACCCAATTCGGGTTAAAAACCCTAATCGGAAATCTGAAGGGCAGATCCCTACTAATGTGTACAGTGTACACTTGATTTGTCTTGATGTGCAGCTGAACATGCTATTTAAACCCATTTCATTTGTAAAGTCTTTTTACAAACAAATGTATGCATGCCTGTGCAGGATGCATGTGTTTTCACTGTAACAAATAAACAGGGCAGGATTATACATATGTTCTTTGTAACTTGTGAACAGGGTTTGCATGTCCTTGTGAAGCGGAGCATTCAGACATGTATGCCTGCCTGCAAGATGAAGTGGTACAGCCTAGATACATTTAACATTTCAGTGAGAACTTTTCCTAAAGTGATGGGAGGTGATTAGTGAGATACAAGATGAAGCTGGACCATAGTTTCTACCATCAGCCAGAAGTGGTCTTGCCATGCAGCAAAGAGAGGCAAGTACATCAGACGGCAGGATTAGGAAAGTAGGAAATATTGAGATCCAACCCAGAAAGCACAATTCATTTGGATGTGTTTCTGCATATGACCCAATGCAATGAACAGTAACTGGCCAGGAACGTTCATAGGGAGGGATGCGGAAGAGATTCAAAAAGGTACATACTATCCTTTGTGGAGCAATGCCCTCCATCCTAGAATGCATCCAATGCTTGGACAATTAAACCTGCACTCTACACATGCTCCAGAAGCTTTCACTGCTGGTAAATGACTGACGAAAGGAAAACAACAGGAGAACAGTCATCAATCTGCCAGTTGCAGAACGCTTCAGTGCTTAGTTATGCAACTGGACCTGGCTAGAGTAGAACATCTTTGCTAGAATGTCGCACCCAAAGAACAGAGACTGGGAAAGCCAAAAAGCTAGATTGTCTCTCTTCCTTGTGTGCCAGGAAGATCAGGATTGAGGCCAGAGGGTGATGAACTCCCAAGCGTTCATAGGCGATGCAGTTTTTGCTCCTACAAAAGATAATTAGGGCAAAACTGTCAAGTCTGCAGATTAGCCCTGCATGTATCTCTCCGTTTTTTACATCGAAAACACTCTGATCTAAGAAGGCAATCTTTTGTAATTAGCTGAAGCCACTATAATCCATTAAAAAAAATCTGATCACATTGATTTTCAGTCAATCAGGCTCTATCTGCCAAACAGGAGATCATATGAAATGTTTTACACATACACTGCTTCGCTCTCAAAGGTCGTTTATAGTTTGCTTTGGCCTGTGTGCACAAAATCACTTACTGATCAACAACGTTGGGTTCCAATTAAAGAAAGAAAGAGAACGAGAGAGCGCTGCCCGAACAGAGAACAATCGAAGGGGGTTTCACTTTTAAAGTCTTGGCAAAAAAAAGGGAAGACTTGGATATCCCTTAAATAGAGGGGAAATTGGGTTAGGAAGGCAGGAAGGAAGGCAGGATACTAATATGATATGGGAACTGTCAGACTACGGATGACAGCATACGTTAAACAGATCCCTGGACCATTGCAGCAAGACACAGGTTCTTGGTTAAACGGCTTTTATTCAGAAATCAAATCATTTCCATATATATGTCCATAGAACTACTCAGAAGCAAGGTAAGCATCTAAGCAGCAAGAATAAAAGTTGATAGGAATGACACCATACGAGAGAGACTTCTCTTTTAACACTCAGGTCTGCTCTTCCCTCCCCTCCCAATCATAAACAAGATTTTGGCGCTTTTCATGTGTGAGAACATTTCACATATTTGTAATATCAAGTTGAGTCACTAGGAAGCAAGACATAACAAAGTCTGAGAGGGAGTACAAGGTCGGGAACACTGGAAGGTGTTACAGTCCACTAGATAAACACCTGTGAAAGCCTGTGAAAGAAATAGTTATGACATTGGTAAAATGACATCGAGTTACAGCAGGATACATTGGTTCAGCAAAAAAGGATCATTAAAATTGGCATGGATGGGGCTCAGACATGACAGGAACCCAGTCAAATTGCTATTGCATCTTTCATGAATGAATTTCAAGTGAACTTTGATATGTCTTTTCCTACCGTGTTGAAGCATCAAGTTCTTCTGAGTTTCTACCAATATCTTCCAGGAGATAGGAAAAGTTACAGATCTATATTACCTACTGTTCTAGAACTGGGCAGAGCTGGAAAAAAAATTGTTTTCTGCTGCTTGGCATCAAAAGGTGTCTTCCCTCATTCCTTAGTTGCCATAAGAAGAAGAAATCTAAAGAATATTCCATAAAAGCAGGATACATTAATCCCAGCCATTAGAAATAGCCACAGATCCTGGAATTTGTTGATCCTAGACAGTCAACATGGGTTTATAATCTTGTCATGACATCTAAATGGAAACTAGATACAAAGTCAAAAATACCTATGCATGCTGGAAGCTGGAGACATGCAAAAGAAATGTCTCGATCTCCTCCCTGTGATGTAAAAGACTTCCACCTGAGACCCTAGAGGGATGCTGCCAGTCTGAATAGGCAATATTGACCTTGATGGACAATAAGAGAAAGCAAGAACAATAGTGAAAATAACTGGAGGGCAGATCAAGGAATATCAGTGTCAAAGGCTATCTTAAACAGAAACGTTTTCACTTGCAGTACCTGCAAAAATGAAGTCAGGATTTCTGGGGAGGCACATTTCAAAATTAGTTTGGTGTAGTGGTTAAGAGTGCAGGACTCTAATCTGGAGAATTGGGTTTGATTCCCCACTCCTCCACTTGAAGCCAGCTGGGTGACCTTGGGTCAGGCACAGCTCTCTCAGAGCTCTCTCAGCCCACCCACTTCACAGGGTGTTTTGTTGTGGGGATAATAATAACATACTTTGTAAACCACTCTGAGTGGGTGTTAAGTCATCCTGAAGGGTGGTATATAAATCGAATGTTATTATTATTTATTATTATACTTGAAGGTCAGTCTAGACAACCAATGTACTGTAGAGGTCAGAGTGTGGGACTACAATTGGGGTGATCCAGATTCAAGTTTTTGCTGTGTCATAAACCTACCACAGGATTGTTGTGAGGATAAAATTGAGGGAGGACTATATGTATGATGCTTAGGTCCCTGGAGAAAGGGCATGATAAACATTAGACAGATCAATAGTATGGTCTCTGGAATCTGAAACTGGACGTCGCCAGTTGATCTTCCATTTCAGAGAGATTTATATGGGACGTTCACATGGAGCTAGAAAAGATCCTTAAAGATAAAGTTGTCTCTCTGGGAACCAAGATAATTCAAACTATGGTATGCCCCATTGCTATGTATAGATGTGAAAGTTGGACAGTGAAGAAAGCTAACGTGAAAAAACATGATTCATTTGGAATGTGGTGCTGGAGGAGATTTCTGCGGATACCATGGACAGCCAAAAGTACTAGATCAAATCAAGCCTAAATTCTCCCTAGAAGCTAAAATGACAAAACTGAGGCTATCATACTTTGGTCACATCATGAGAAGACAAGGTTCTCTGGAAAAGTCAATAACGCTAGAAAAAGTGGAAGGCAGTAGGAAAAGAGAAAGACCTAAAACGAGATGGCTTGACTCTATAAAAGAAGCCACATCCTCTAATTTCCAGAATCTGAGCAAGTCTGTTAATGATAGAACTTTTTGGAAGTCTTCCTTCATAGTAGAAAAATTTATTGTATTCAGCCATAGGCCATTACAAGTCACAAACAACAAACAAAACAGAAACACAAGCTTGAATAAAATTGATGTGACATGGTCAAAGCATTAAAATTTAAAACTAGATACAACCATCAAACCATTCCCGGTTGTCAAATTCATATAGGACAATAAAAGTGTATACAGTTAAAACAGTAAAAACAGTAAAAATCCCCAGTGTTCAATGTTAATGTTATCGCTTAAGCACAGCATTAGCCTGTATTTTTTTTTCTGCCAGAGCATATAAAGCCATTTTGTAGGATATGTTAGCATCAGAGTTGGCTAATAAAACTGCAGTCTTCTCAGGATCTGTGTGGGTACAAAGGTTGGAGAACATCTCAGAAAGAAATTTAGTACTAGGTTGGGCATACAACGAGGAGTTAAGAATATAATGAGGTAAGGACAGAAGCTCTGGTCCTTAGGTATTTTACTGTAGCAGCCTGCTAAAACTGCGGTTGGCATTGTTTTGAAGTGTAGGGATGTGAAGGCTGCTCTAAGATTATAGTTTGCAATACTAATTAAGTAAGATGCTCTAGCATGATTGCACTTGAAGTGTTTAAACCAAGAGGCTGACTGACAGTTCAAAACCGCCTGTCTATCTATCAGGGCATCACCCTTATAGACCCCTTATAGACCCAGTCTCGAAGATGTAAGTTATTTGCTGAGGGGTTAAGAAGATCGTCAGGGATGGAATATCTGTTTAATATATTACGAAAGAAACAGTGGCACACCGGGTCCTTAGATAGCATTTGATTAAATGGCAGATATCTGCGTGTATCCGGTCTGGCTGCTTTGTTTTTTTCCCCAGAATTTTAATACCACGAGGTGCACCCACACCCTCAAAGAGGGCAGACCTGTTTGTGCTCTCATTAGGGCAACTGGCGCTCCCTTGGGAAGAGCCAGAATTCGACGGTCTTCCTTCATAGGGTCGCCATAAGTGGGAGGCGACTTGATGGCACATAACATGCACATGTGGCCTGCTAAATATTACAGCATGAACCCATGGAAAAACAGTTTCCACTGCAGGGGTGGGGGGTAAATTTAAAGGTCATTTGAAAGCACAAATTCTTCCATAAGAACCCAAGCACTGGCAAGAACAGCCTGCACAAAAGCTGCTAATTCAAAAATATTCTACAAATCACAAAGGGCTAACTAGTCTCTTTGCTCTGAATTATGTGGAGCAAGTCACTGTTTTCTTCTTCTAGAGAGCTGAGCTGGGGGAAGGGAGGGTAAGCCTACTCAGAGCTCCGGTCCCAGGCGATGACAAAAAGTGCTTAAGTTGAGCGTGAAAGTAATTATATTAAAGAAGGCATTAAATGCGTGTTTGAACCAAGGTTGTCAAGGACTCCGGGTGAGTTTGCCTTTGTGAGAAAAGGTTGCTTGCTTCATTAAAACTGGAATCCTGACTTTACCCTTGATTTGTTCCTCGTACAGTTTCATCCTTTCATCATTTTTCCCCCTGAGTTTAATTCAAAGAGCTTTGCCCTATTCACAGAGCAGGAGCGGGATGGAGAGAGTCAAAATTGGAAACTGCTCCATAGTTCCTCATATGAGGCCTTACGCTCCAAACTGATTCAATTTAAAAAAATGTGATCCAGAATCTCTGTTATTTGTTGTCAAGTTACTTCCGACTTATAGCAATCGTATGAATGAACAACCTCCCAAACATCCTCTCATTAAAAGACTTGCTCAGGTCTTCCAAACTGAAGGTCATGGCTTCCTTTTTGAGTCAGTCCATCTCACGTTGGTTCTTCCTCATCTCCTACTTCTTTTAACTTTTCCTAGCATTGGTTGTTGTGGATTTTCCAGGCTGTAAAGCCGTGGTCTTGGCATTGTAGTTCCTGACATTTCACCAGCAGCTGTGGATGGCATCTTCAGAGGTGTAGCACCGAAAGACAGAGATCTCTCAGTGTAACAGTGTGGAAAAGATGTTGGCAGGTCATTTATATCTACTCAGGAGGGTTGGGGCTGGACTGAGTCATCCTGTAAGAGTTTCCCAGGGTGTGGAATGCTAATGGCGGGAGGCTTCACTGTATCCTGAGGAGGTTCTTTTGCATATGGATTGGTGCTTGGTCATTTTTTTTTTGCAGGATCTGTTAGAGGAAGGGACTGGTGATGTCTCTTGTTCAGGCCTTTAGGACTGTCAGCAGAGAAGAAGGAAAAAACCATAGAGTCAGTTAGATAGATAGGCGGCTATCAGTCTCCTTCCTGCCAGGGGAACTTCCTTCCCTTCTCCCCCCCCCTTTCTCTTCTTCCCTGCATGCACCAGGAGAGGCAGCATGGTGTCTCCTCCTGAGAGAGATGGCCTACTTTCAATCTAAAGCCATCCTAGCTAGTTAGATCAGTTACTAGTTCTTTCTCTCCACTAAACTTATGTAAATATATTTCTTTGGATAAATAAACAGTTATTGGTTCTCTAACTTGGATGAGAGCTTTCTGCGTGCAGTTTGTTTAGTTAACGTGCCTTAACTAAAACCCAATAGTATCCACTGCTAGTGCCCATGCATAAAGACCAGTGTTTCTCTACTGCCGGGTTCTCCTAGCACACACGCTGAGAGAATCTGCAGGACTGTGAGGCAAGGCCACTCACTGGTGGAGATGGTTCTAACAAGAGATGGGCCAAACTTGGCCAAGCTCCCCTAGACGTAAAGTTCAAACAGTCTGAGCTTTCATCAGATAAATCATGAACAGATTGTACCGATCACCAATGCTTGGACCTTCCCATCAGACCCTATACATCAAAGTCCCCTTGATTTGAATGGGGCTTCATTTCAGGTAAATGTGCACCCACCTCTTTGCAGTCCCAGTCTGAGGAACAACCAGACCTGGCCTAGTTGGTTTGAGACCAAAACCTAGATAACAATTCATTTGTATCAGTTACTTTTCCAAGGTTAATAAATGAGGTGTGCTCCTGATTCTGATCTGGAATTATTAGTGGAGCCTGACAATACCAGAAGTATTTGGGAGTAGGACATAAGAGGAGGAGTATCATGCAACATGTGATGCCACTTCCAGAAAATCCAGTAGCGATATCACCTTGTTGTGTGACACTCCTGAAATTCTCCCAATCTCTATGGTAAAGACTAACTGGGCTCTATGAAATTCCCCCAGTCTCTATGGTAAAGATTAGCCGTAAATAGAGGCACTAGGGTTCTAAGTATGCCAGGGTCATAGATCCAGAGGAGTTAGCCATGTTAGTCTGGAGTAGCAAAATAGAAAGAGTCCAGTAGCACCTTTAAGACTAACCAACTTTACTGTAGCATAAGCTTTCGAGAACCACAGCTCTCTTCGTCAGATGCAGACATCAGATGTGTCTGATGAAGAGAACTGTGGTTCTCATAAGCTTGTGCTACAGTAAAGTTGGTTAATCTTAAAGGTGCTACTGGATTCTTTTCAATTTCACTATGCCAGGAGATTCTCCTTTGCAACAGCTGCTTCCCACTGCTGTTTTTTCTGTTGGTGGGAGGAAAATAAGCTAAAAAAATTGCTATTGACTCATCAGCATTACATCACCTCTGGGAAAAACCAGATGTGATGTCATGCTTTTCTAGGAATTGCTGGAAGCTTGTAGAAGTTTTACCCAGTTTTCACCCAGGTACTTAGGTTTGGTGCCAGTTTGGTGTAGTGGTTAAGAGCAGCAGGACTCTAATCTGGAGAACCGAGTTTGATCCCCCACTGCTCCACTTGAAGCCAGCTGGGTGACCTTGGGTCAGGCACAGCTTCTAGCTCTCTCAGCCTCACCCACCTCACAGGGAGTTTTGTTGTGGGGATAATAATAACATACTTTGTAAACTGCTCTGGGTGGGCATTAAGTTGTCCTGAAGGGCGGTATATAAATCAAATGTTGTTGTTGTTGTAATTAGGATGAGTGGCCCATCCCAGTGGTTGAGTCTGATGGTACAAAATTTCAGCTATGCCTGGGACTGCTTACAGGGCTGTTTCAAGCACATGAAGGGACTGACTTAGAGGACTTGAGACATGCTAAACCTGTGCTATGCCACAGTGCTATGCCTTTCTCTGCAGTCATATATGCCATGGTTTGCTGGCAGGTTTTGATAGTAGGACCAAGGAAGATTTCAAATGCCCCATAATGCATGTCCAGTTCAATGTTTTATTAGTTTAGAGGAATGGTCTGCACTGTGTAAGGTGTGAGTTCTAGTCTTAGATAGTCTTAGAAAATGTGTTATATGGCATTAAGTTGTCCTGAAAGGCGGTATATAAACCAAATGTTGTTGTTGTTGTTGTTGTTGTTGTTGTTGTTAATAATAATAATAATAATAATAATAATAATAATAATAAAACATTCTATTTATATACCACCCTTCAGGACAACTTAATGCCTACTCAGAGTGGTTTACAAAGTATGTCATTGTTGTTGTTGTTGTTGTTGTTACTACTACTACTACTACTACTACTATTACTACTACTACTACTACTACCCTGAAGTAACATAACACTGTTGCCCTGATAATGCTGCCATATCCCCACCCGCAGAGATTCCCAGTAGTTGCCAGTCACTGGCCAGCAGTCATCCATTTGCTTGCATTGTATTCAGGGATTTCCCCCCCAAATTATTTTCGGCTCTGCCTTGTACCAGTTTTATAATGGAGCAACATTACTGCAACAGTCACATTTTCTTCCCAGCTTCTTTCCCCAACGGCAAAGACTACTGTGAGAAGAGGCTCTGGGATTATGATAGATCAATATCACTGCAGTCCAACCACCAAAGTGCCCCAAACCAATGCTAATTGAGATCCCAACTTACACGATGCAGATCAGAGAGGAACCGAGAAATCCATCAAAACAGATGAAAATGAAATATATATCCCGGAGGACTCTCCGGCTTTTCCCGGTGTCTGAGTTTGTACTGCTGCATAATGAAGAGAAAAGCTTGGCTAGCCATTGTTAATTGCAAGAGAGAGGATTTTTTGGGATGCAGGTTCTGTACCACCGTAGACAGAGCGTGATAAATCATTGGGGATGCATATTTCATCTGTGTGGATTCGTGCAAGTGGTCCCACAAAACAATCATGCCACATAAATTAAGTAGAGAGATGGTCCCTGACTCCGTACACATCAAGCATGGATATCGGCAAACACTGTCACACCTGGATTTTCGACCTACTTTGAAGAGAATGCCCCCCATGGATCCGTTTTAGACCCACTAAGAATATCGTTTTGGATCCAGATTAAACAAAAGCAGTTTAGGGGCAAGAATACTATTCAATTCCATAGCCTCACTATTTTAAATTGGGGAAAGGGAGGGGGGTTTCATAGAATCATAGGGTAGGAAGGGACCTCCAAGGTCATCTAGTCCAACCCCCTGCACAATGCAGGAAATTCACAACTACTTCCCCCTCCACACACACACACACACACACACAGAGTGACCCTTCCTGCCCTCCCTCTCATGATCTGCCCAGGTTCACAGAATCAGCATTGCTGTCAGATGGCCATCTAGCTTCTGCTGAAAAACCTCCAAAGAAGGAGAGCCCACCACCTGTTCCACTGAGGGGCTGCTCAAACTGTCACAAAGTTCTTCCTAATGTTTTTTCACCCTTCGTGCAAATCAAACCTGTTATGTCTTTTTAAGCCATTTTCTCTTTCTTTGCACCATTAAATTTACACACTTTTAAAAAACTTTTCTTGTATCAGCTGTGTTTAAGTGCTATGTTACTGATGTATAGATAGAATAACCCATAAATGCTGGGAAATGTTGTTAAAATGTCATTACAATGGTGTAAAAATGCTGTAAGTAAACATTCAAATGGGCGAAACCAATAAACTTGCCATTGCATCCGAAGCCCAAAAAACAAACAGAAAGGGGCATATGACAGCTAATATTGTACAGCAATTAAGCGTGTCAAACCACGAAGCTCACAAAGTAATCTTGAGCCAATCTTTCTTTTTCTTTGTAAGGATAAAATGGTAAAGGGAGAATCATGCACACAACAGCCGTTTTCACACGTCTTTAAAATAGGGCGATCCTCGCGATGGATGCCGGCTTCCTTGGGTGATTTCTGACGGCATCCGTGATGCTAGCGCTTTCGTAGCTGCCTCCCTCCGATTTGAAAATGGATGGCATCAAAAATCGCACGAGGAAGCCGGCAGCTGTCTGTGAGTATCATGTTATTTTAAAGATGTCTGAAAACGGCCAACATGGAGCTCTTGGAAAAAACAGCAAGGGAAAATGTACTAGAAAAAGAGATATATATTTTGTAAATGCTTAATCTGGAACTTCTGGCTCTACTATGACACTGAGCGTGGATGATAATATCTTTTCTCACTAAAGACAAAAATACATCGGCACAGATTGACAATTCTACAGCCCAGCACCAGGATTACTGTGTGTCCATGTGTGACAATTAATTTCCCAGTGATTCTCTCCATTGCCCTCCACCACTCTGACCGGTGGTGGGAGAAAAATAAAGACAAAGGTGCTGGCCTCTGGACCAGTACGTCACTTCTGAGTACAATCCTGAAGTGACAATGGGTAACTCTAGGAATTGCTGGGAACTCTATGGTAAAATATAGAGTTTTACCATAGAATTGTGGTACCGCACAGTTGTTACTTCCAGGTTGCACTGAGCAGTGGTGGGAGAAAAATTAAGACAAAGGTGCCTCTGGACTAGTACATCACTTCTGAGGTCAACATAGAAGTGACAATGAGTAACTCTAGGAATTGCTGGAAACTCAATGGTAAAATATAACGTTTTACCATAGGTTCATGGTACTGTACCATTGATACTTCCAGTTTATACTGAGCAGTGGTGGGAGAAAAATTAAGAGAAAGGTGCCAGCCTCTGGACTAATATATCTCTTCTGAAGTCAACACAGAAGTGACAATGGGTAACTCTAGGAATTGCAGGAAACTGTATAGTAAAAGATAGTTTTGCCATAGAGTTGTGGTATCATAGAGTTGTCACTTCCAGCTTGTACCCAGAAGTGATGTAGTGATGTCAGTGACATCACATGCCTTTCCACATCCACACCTCCAGTATGCTGCCAGTTTGGCCTGAGAAATCTACCCAGCATCCAGTACTGATGGAATCACCATGTTCCATGGCCTGTAGGTTCAACAGCATAGGTGATCTTATCTATGGGACAGCGAACACGTTTGTTGTGGCATAAGCTTTCTTGACCCAGATCTTGAAGTCACATGACAGATGCAGTGGGCTCTGTCTCATGAAAGTGTGAGCCACAACCAATTTGTTAGTCTTTCAGGTGACATAAGACTTCACAGCAGACGAAGAATCCTTCTGGATTTGTAGGCAAATTTTCTTGATAGTATGTCCAATTGATCTCAGTGGAACTTGCCAGCTCCATATGTGAAATAATGTCTCTTGGCCGATTTGAAAAGCTCTGTATGCTCACACAGTTATGGCAATATGCAGCTTGTCACTGGAAGCAAAATGTTTTGAGACACATCATGCTTGTGCTCTAATTAAAGCCTCCACACTTACAGTTAGTACACTTTGGTGTAGTGATTAAGAGCAGCAGGACTCTTCAAGCAGAGGAGTGGGTTGATTCCCCACTCCTCTGCTTGGAGCCAGCTGGGTGACCTTCAGTTAGTCACAGCACTCTCAGAGCTCTCTCAGCCACACCCACCTCACAGGGTGATTGGAGAGAGGATAATAATAGCACACTTTGTAAACCATTCTGAGTGGGCATTAAGTTGTCCTGAAGGGGAGTATATAAATTGAATGTTATTATTATATGTTTGCTGCTCTGAAGTCTTTGGAGACTAAACATCAAGTAGATAGTAAAGATGCTATCAGATGTCCTAAGCTGACTGTTGTAGACTCTTCATGCATTGCGTTTAAGAGGCTGAGATATGAAGTCTAGCTTCAACTAATTAGCTTCTTTGGTTGTTGTGGGTTTTCCGAGCTGTATTGCCGTGGTCTTGGCATTGTAGTTCCTGACGTTTCGCCAGCAGCTGTGGCTGGCATCTTCAGAGGTGTAGCACCAAAAGACAGAGATCTCACACTCTCACACTCTGACACTGAGAGATCTCTGTCTTTTGGTGCTACACCTCTGAAGATGCCAGCCACAGCTGCTGGCGAAACGTCAGGAATTACAATGCCAAGACCACGGCAATACAGCCCGGAAAACCCACAACAACCATCGTTCTCCGGCCATGAAAGCCTTCGACAATACAATTAGCTTCTTTGTTCGAATCTTCAGCATCCTGTCTGCAATAGGGGAATGATGGTCCTGATAAACTTTATGGGATGGTGGGAATCACGGTTGGTGCCTCCATTGAGGCAAGCCTGGTGACCGCCTCCAGCACTGAGGTGCTGTAGGGGGCACTGGGGCCAGGGGCAGCGGTGCACGCCACGAAGCTGGCAGCAGCAGCGCGTGGGCAGCAGACCGGGAAGGATGGGAAGCTGCCCACATGCTGCCCCGGCCACCTACGATGCCTGGCCCACAACTTCTGCAGCCTCCGAGCTCTCCCATGCTGCTGCTGCCACCAACTCATGCCCCTGGCAGGGAGCAGCAGCCATGGGCCAGGCGCGACAGGTGTCTGTGGCGGCACATGGAGCAACGGAGTGGGAGGGCTGGGAGGATGCACGCATGCCTCCTCAGCCACTCGTCATGCCTGGCTTGGGCGGCAGCTTCCCAGACCTCCCGCCCAGCCACCTCCCGCCCAGCAGTCCAGGTCTGCGTGTGCGTGCACGCGTGGGACCAGGAACAGTCCTGAAGCTGCCCCCCCACCCGGCCTCAGGCTCCAGAAACCCTGGCGCTGGACCTGATTGGAAACATCACAAGTTAATGGATGTGAAGTGCTTTGAATACTCTAAAACACACCCTAGTGGTAACTATAGTTATCGTAGTTTGCTAAATGTGGGTCTGAGGATTGTTAATAGAGTTCAATACTCCATCAATATTCTCAGAAGAGAAATATTTGACTCCTCTTTCACTTCAGGTGAAATCTGAAGAAAACCTGGGGGTTCAGCAAACTCTACTGAGCAATGAGTTTTGTCTCATTAAAACATAATACCTCAAACATTTCTCGGGTGTTTGTGCAGTGGATACCTCAGTATACACTTCACTTTTGTATTGTCGAAGGCTTTCACGGCTGGAGAACGATGGTTGTTGTGGGTTTTCCGGGCTGTATTGCCGTGGTTTTGGCAGGAACTACAATGCCAAGACCACGACAATACAGCCCAGGAAACCCACAACAACCATCACTTCACTTTTCATTGGCAGCTCTATCCACTGATTATACTATTTTGTAAATTTAAGGTGCGCATTTTGGTATAAAGATCCTTTTTTATTAGCTATAGCTTTTTTTCTTGGGGGGGGGGGCTCGGCTGACAGACAATAGGTCCTGTTCCCCTACCTTCCATCCCACTGAGAGTGATTCCTCCTCTGGTAAACAGGTTTGGCAGGTT
The DNA here is from genome assembly GCF_028583425.1 of Eublepharis macularius. NCBI lineage: Eukaryota > Metazoa > Chordata > Lepidosauria > Squamata > Eublepharidae > Eublepharis > Eublepharis macularius. The sequence goes on along the minus strand of NC_072797.1, from coordinate 8,105,200 downwards.
TTTATGTGCTTTCAAAACCTTTCAAAGTCTGTTTGATCACAGGTGACAGAGGAAGAAAACAAGTTGAGGAATACACGGGACGGAGCACCCCTTCCCATGTGTAAATCAGGGGGCAACGATGCTTTCCTCCTACCACTTTGAACTCTCTTAAAAACTATTGTCTGTCTCCAGCCTTTCTCTTTTCAGCCTAAAGCTAAGCTTACTCAAGCTAGCAAAAGCAGTCCCGTTTAATTACACCAAGGTCTCAGTCCGACTGATGGCCTCTTAGTTCAATAATTGAAAGCTCATTCTTTGTTTACCATTTTTTATTCACGACCTAATCACCAAAGAAACTGAATAATTCCTTGAGACAACATATCGACTTCCCGTTTCATCCTTCTTCTGCTCTCCCCCCAACTCACCCTGGGGGGAAACAGTCTATTCTTCTATTCTTCCCCCCTCAACAGGATGACCTTGTAGAGTTCTAGAAGTTAAGTAGAACACAGTTCGGGGAACATCCATTGTTCTAATCACAGCTACTCCAAGACCATATTGTCGGTGAAATGACAAAGGAATTAGCAGCTCATTTTGTGACGTGAACTTTCTCTCTCTCTCTCTCTCTCTCTCTCTCTCTCTCTCTCTCTCTGAGAATGTTCCCTTTGATAAATCAGCCATCATACCTTATTGCCATGTAGAGATGGGGGGGAGGGGGTGTCAACAACATTTCTTTCCAGAGTCTTCTAGAAGCAATCAAATTTCACTGCCACAAAAGGTAATGTTTAATCCCCCCCTTCTCCCCCCTTTTCCATTTCTTCGGCACAGAGAAAGTTAAAAGAGGACATATCTTTTCAAAGCTACAAAAATTGATTGGACTTGCAACAGATGAGACTCCGGCAATGAATAAGATAAAGAGCGGATTCGGCACATTATTGCAAGAGGAGATCTCATCGGTGCGTACCATTCCCCGCCTTGCGCACAGACTTCAATTAGCAGTTAAGGATGTGTTGAAATATGTTGAAGGAATTAGTCATTTCGGAGCCTTCAGAAGGAAAACTAAACCAGAGTGTGTTTGTAGTCAGCCAAAAAGCAGGAGGGGGAGGGAGGAGAAAGACAGAAAAGAAATTCAGCACGAACTAGCTGATGGGGCATTTGTAGCGTCACTGGAGCATCGAAAGAGCAGCCCAGTCACAAAGATGTGCTGATTAGCTCACAGTTCCAGGACAGTAAAGACGGTTTTAAGGTCATAGAAATTGCAACCTAAACACATAACATTTTTGAGAGATGCCACAGTGAGAAAAAGCATCTGCAGGAGAGCTTCAGGGCCCTGACCTCCAAGGGAACAGACCCACGGGGTCAACTGTCTCTCGTACCTCCCCTGGAGCTTTCACACAATTCAGGCAGATTTACACAGGTGAATGACATCCATTCCGTCTCCTTGAACGTCTTTGTTGAGTTTGAATATTATGGCTGATTCCGCACACTTTGGATAATGCACTTTCAATGCACTTTATCAATCGTTTGAGGTGGAGTTTTTGTTCCACACACGAAAAAAATCCATTCCAAATGATCTGTAAAGAGGATTGGAAGTGCATTATCCAACGTGTGCGGAATCACTCTGTGACTTTTCTTGAGTGATTTCAACTCACTCACATAATGTAACTCACTTCAGTGAGATAATTTCTTTCTAGCAGAATTACTGGGTCTAAGTGACTCGAATGGATACTGGTCTACTCCCCATTTTGACTACACAAGGAAGAGCTTCTATGTTCCACCCTTCAATCCACCCATGATCCGATCACTTCCTTGTAAGTCTACTGCAATCACTTTACATGGAGCTGCCCTTGAAGACCGTATGGAAATGTTCAACGATACAAAATATGACAGGTAAGTTATTGGCTGCCGTGAATTATAATGTTGTGCCAGACTTACAAGAGTGACACTGACTGCAACTCATTTCAAGGCACAATGCAAAGTGTGTATTGTTACCTTGAAAATCCTAAACAGCTTGAGACCACAAAGGGCCATGAAGGATCACCCGTCAGTTGAAACCTGCTCTATTTGCTCTTCTTTCAGTCGGCACTATTTTAATCCTGCTGTTTTATTAATATTTCTGATTATTGTTTTATTGGCTTCTATGTCTTTCAAAGTATTTTACTATAAATCAATGCATGTACCAGTTATGATTATAAGAAAGCATGCATATTGCATTACTATTAAATTTGACATTCCAGTAAGCAGTAAATAACGCCCCGCCCTCCGCAACAATTCTACAAAGATCGATTCTCACGTTGTCTCCCTGCTTTAATCTGAGTTAAAGTAATTAATTTAGATATACAAAATATGTCCCACACCTGAAGAAATAAAAATCTTGTATCAGAGATAGATCACTCTTATGCAATATATAGCAATCAACATTTTTGCTGCAGTAAGTAAGTGTATTACACAAACTCAAGGGGTAACAAGCTTCAAATGATACAACAACAAGAGCAGAAAAAAGCACGCCCCAGACGGAAAAAATTACAACCAAACCAATGTGAAAAATATAATTACAATATTTCATCAAAGTTGTACATAATTATACAAAAACGTTTAATATATCCTAAGGACACACAGAGTCAGAATGATGTACATATATATATCAACAGAGTCCAAAGGAAACCAGAGCAGTGTTACTGAGAAGATAGTCCGTCCAATTGTAGTCAATAAACTTCCCAAGTACGTGCAAATAAGATGAAAAACACTGTATATCCCGGGGCAATCACCCAGAAAACCGCTGAGGGTTAATTGGCTGCTGCGATAGAAGGCAAGGCAACCGCTGAAGATAAACTTGAGCTGCTGCAAAGGCAAGGCGACGAGCGTCAGCCGGCCAAAAATTCTCTTTTCTCTCGTTTCAGACCTGAGGGTCCTTCTTCAGGCCACCATATCTAAAAATTAATAATAATATCAAACAAGGTTATCCCCGCTATGCACATATAGGGGGCCCCGACAATTCCGCTAATACTACTGACCTTATACATTTGGTTGAGGACATGGAAGTCCCAAAGGGAGCGGTATTACTAACTATGGATGTCCAAGCCCTGTATACTTCTATCCCCCACTCCGATGCGAGAACAGTTATAGAAGGGGTTTTGAATCAACGCTCGTCGCCTTGCCTTTGCAGCAGCTCAAGTTTATCTTCAGCGGTTGCCTTGCCTTCTATCGCAGCAGCCAATTAACCCTCAGCGGTTTTCTGGGTGATTGCCCCGGGATATACAGTGTTTTTCATCTTATTTGCACGTACTTGGGAAGTTTATTGACTACAATTGGACGGACTATCTTCTCGGTAACACTGCTCTGGTTTCCTTTGGACTCTGTTGATATATATATGTACATCATTCTGACTCTGTGTGTCCTTAGGATATATTAAACGTTTTTGTATAATTATGTACAACTTTGATGAAATATTGTAATTATATTTTTCACATTGGTTTGGTTGTAATTTTTTCCGCCTGGGGCGTGCTTTTTTCTGCTCTTGTTGTTGTATCATTTGAAGCTTGTTACCCCTTGAGTTTGTGTAATTTGATTTGCCTGGGTATCATGACGGACTATCGGGATACTTTTGCCTTCTCCCTTACTGAGAGAGAGAGAATTTTGTCCATTGTTCCTTCCCTGTCAGATGGTAGGGGGGTGTCCTCGTCTCAGGACTGGGACTGTCTCACTGAACAATTGATGAAACAAACAAAGTTGACTTTGCATGCCGCTTCTCTTATCGAATATAGCAAAGAGAACATCATTCCTAGGGGGCTTCGCATGCATAAGCCCCCGGGCATGTATAAGGAGGATGAGAATTTCAAAAAGAGATGGGCTTCAATACTTAATAAATGTTCTTTCGATCTTATGTTATTATTGATCGAACGCATAGCCCAGGAGAAGGACGAAGTGGAGATGGAGGTGGAAAACCTTAAGAAAGATCTACAGTCTAATTACAGTGAGGAAGAATTTAAAAACAGGACTAGTGAGATCAACAGATTAATTAAGGATAGTGAATTGAAGTTGAAGGATTTGAAAATGAGGAAACTTAGTAGGGATAAACGTGATTATTCTACTGGGAATGTGTACAATTGGAAGGAGCCCACTTTTAAGAAGCGGGTTACTTGGGCCGCGTCTACGTCCGGGGGCCATGATTTTGATACCACCGACCCCTCGGACACTGAACAGTCTGGGGACGAAGGGGGACGCACTCTTAGGAATAGAACAGTCCCTACCCAACAATCTCGACGTCCTTTTTTGTCCAGGGGTCGCCTGTCCCGCAGGGGGAGATACAAGACATAATTTTTAATCTGTCCTCTCATGTTCTGTCCCCTGTTGAACGTAACGTTTTGAACAAAGGCCTGGGCTATGTTCCGACTCCTCGATATAGCACTCTTAACACCCGCATTGACTTGTTTAAGCTCTTCAGACAGCTGAAATTAAAGAAATACTTTGGCAATTCTGGTCTGAATTCTTCATATGGACTTAAAAGTAAGTCCACCTTTATTCCTCTGGTATCGGATGTTCGGTTGGACACCTTTGAAAAACTAGTTGTTAAAGAGGTAGAGGAATTGGAAAGACGCGACTATCACCGGCGGTATAATTTGACGTCCCAAGAACTAGCAGCCTTACGCTCTTTACAGCGGGATTCGAATTTGATCATTAAACCTGCTGACAAAGGGGGAGGGATCGTTCTGCTCAACCGAGCAGACTACCAGAGGGAGGCTTTGCGACAATTGGCAGACAGGGATTTTTATCTCCCCATAGATCATGATCCAACAGATGAGATCCGACGGGTGGTCAAGATAGTAATTGACAACGCCCTAAGTAATAACTTTATAAGTCAGTCGATCCATCGTGCTTTACTTATCTCTGATCCTAGGGTGCCTGTCTTCTATTGCCTTCCTAAGATTCATAAATCCTTGACCTCGCCCCCTGGCCGACCGATCATTTCGGCTTGTAACTCCCTCCTCGAACCTCTAGCGCTTTACTTAGACCAATTATTACAACCCTTTGTGGCTAATGTCAAATCTTTTATTAAAGATACTACTGACCTTATACATTTGGTTGAGGACATGGAAGTCCCAAAGGGAGCGGTATTACTAACTATGGATGTCCAAGCCCTGTATACTTCTATCCCCCACTCCGATGCGAGAACAGTTATAGAAGGGGTTTTGAATCAACGCATTCACCAATTTCCTCCCACTAGTTTCCTGCTTGATTTGTTAGATATCATCATGGAGAAGAACTATTTTAGATTTGACTCACAGTTCTTTTATCAAGTCAAGGGGGTCGCTATGGGGTGCCCTGCGGCCCCTAGTATAGCGATATTGTATATGGCTCATCTAGAAGAACAATTCATTTATGATTTGGCAGCCAATCCTTTTCACTCAGATATTATTTGTTATCGGCGCTATATAGATGACATTTTTTGTATGCTGCGTTCTTCTGATATAATTATGGACTTCATGAAGTGGGTTAATGGTCTGGACCCTAATATTAAGTTCACACATCAGAGTAGTCTGGATACCATTCCTTTTCTCGATGTCATTATTTTTAAACGGTCCACCGGTGAATTAGGGGTTAAACCCTATCGGAAACCGACAGACAGGTCGGCTTATCTTGAATACACATCTCATCACCGACCTGTCTTAAAGAAAAACATCCCGGTGGGCCAGTTCTTACGCGCCAAGAGAAATGCGACATTTTGGCAAGATTACTGCCAGGAGGCAGCCCGTATGAGTTCAGCGTTTGCCATGCGAGGTTACCCCTCTTGGGTCATTACCAGGGCGAGACAAAAAGCAGACATCACTCCCCGGTCCCAACTTTTAGAGTACCGTAGCCGGGAGACCCCTTCGAGTAAAATATCCTGGGCCCTAGATTACTCACCTTTATCGGGCGCCATCTCCAACGTGATCAGGAGAAACTGGCATATCATATCGGATTTGCCTGGGTGTAGTGATCTGCCACAGATCGGCTACCGACGCACAAAGAGTTTAAGGGATCTTTTAGTCCACTCAGACTTTAGTAGCAAGAAGCCGATCTCTAATTTACCACAGGGTCATTTCCCCTGTGGTCACTGCGGCGTATGCTCCTTGAGTATGGAATTGTCTAAGATCACTCATCCTCTAACCGGGAAACAACTGTATTCTAGATCCTTTTCTACTTGTAGCACCACTAATGTTGTTTATCTTTTGATGTGTGACTGTAATCGAATTTATATTGGCTGCACTTCCCGCCCGCTGCGAGTCCGCATCCAGGAACACATCTCTAGATGCAGAGCCCAGACAGTGGATCTGCCTCTCTATGAACATCTTAGGGCACAGCACTCATGCGACAGACCCTTTCGTTTTTCAGTCCTAGAAGTTGTTTTGAAACCTGGCTTCAGGAACCGGTTTCTTTTACAATCTGAAACCAGGTGGATTCTTAGACTCGGGTCCCTAATGCCAGCGGGCCTTAATCATCATATAGAATTTTCCCCTTTTCTTTAGATGGTCCTCGCCCCTGCGTGATCTGGTTTTTTCGCCCCTCCTCTCCCCTCCCGTCCTTGTCTCCCTTCCCGTTCTTGGCTCTCTTTGTTTCACCCCCGGTATGGGATTAGAATATATTACCTATTGTATTGATTCACTGTAATTGTGTATACATATTTATTTGCATTTGCTTGTAATTAGTATAGGTATATGATCATGTGTCTGTACCTTTAAAATGATCGGTTTTAATTATGCACCTACAGCTTTAAATTGATTGTTCTTTCCAATTTTGTATAAATTATGTCGCGTGACACACCCTCCCTACTCTGACATACATGGATATGACTTGTTAGGAAATGAATTGCTCATATGACTCTGTAATGTAAGTATTAGCGGAATTGTCGGGGCCCCCTATATGTGCATAGCGGGGATAACCTTGTTTGATATTATTATTAATTTTTAGATATGGTGGCCTGAAGAAGGACCCTCAGGTCTGAAACGAGAGAAAAGAGAATTTTTGGCCGGCTGACGCTCGTCGCCTTGCCTTTGCAGCAGCTCAAGTTTATCTTCAGCGGTTGCCTTGCCTTCTATCGCAGCAGCCAATTAACCCTCAGCGGTTTTCTGGGTGATTGCCCCGGGATATACAGTGTTTTTCATCTTATTTGCACGTACTTGGGAAGTTTATTGACTACAATTGGACGGACTATCTTCTCAGTAACACTGCTCTGGTTTCCTTTGGACTCTGTTGATATATATATGTACATCATTCTGACTCTGTGTGTCCTTAGGATATATTAAACGTTTTTGTATAATTATGTACAACTTTGATGAAATATTGTAATTATATTTTTCACATTGGTTTGGTTGTAATTTTTTCCGTCTGGGGCGTGCTTTTTTCTGCTCTTGTTGCAGTAAGTAAGTGTGGCATAATTTCCAAATCATTAATAACCACATATAAAGTGTGTACAGCAGCCAAGGATTACTGTGGGATGAATATGTAAAATGCATTCGGCAGACCAACGTAAGTATCCTACTGAGCCAGCTTGGCTGCCGAGATCTGAAAAGATAAGGCTATGCTATGCTGCCTTCCCTCCCTGTTTCTGGTGTACACCTTCCTAATTTCAGGGCATATCCTTAGTTTTATGAGGATTTAGTTTCAGTTTGTTAGGTTTCATCTAACCCATCATTACTTTCAGTTTAAGGCATTTGCTGTCTCACTAAATCCATCTGAAAAAGCAAAGTAGAAAAGCAAAGTAGAAATAAGTATCATCTGCCTGTTGATTAATCATTAATATATAGGTATAATAGTTGAAAAGAGCAAGTGTCCAGTAGCACCTATAAAACTAACAAAATATGTGGTAGGGTAAGAGCTCTCATAAGCCACAGCTCACTTCTTCGGCTTACCCTACCACAAATGTTGTTAGTCTTATAGGTGCTACTTGACTCTTGCTCTATTCTACTGCTACAAACAGGCGGACATGGCTACCAATCTTGACCTATCTACAGGTATAATAGTACAACTAATAACCATATGTACAATGACTATATGGCTATTACTATATGTAATAGCCATATAGTACAATTAATAGCCATATTGTTTTGTACATATGGCTATTAGTTATACTATTATACCGGTATATACATGATTTTATTTTATATATATACAAAGTTTTAGCATGTATATGTACAATCATATGATGCTTTTAATCTTTATTCCTATTAAACTTTATACTGAAGATTTTAATTTATATTTTTAGTGATTTTCAACTATCTGATATATATTTATTTCTGTTGTTCCAGCCTCCTTGGTAACACTTGCATTCCTGCAACTATGTGCTAGGCAAGTATATAGCAATACAAATACACTGTGTGTCTACTGATTAGAATTCACAGAGGTATCATGAACAGAACTAACAGGTGACTAAACTTTCCTACCTGGAGCTGGCCTCATTTCCAAAATAGGATGAGACTGAACATAAGATTCAACATAAACTGTTTAAAGTTTCACCTGCTGCAGAATCATAAAAATACTAGTAAGAAATAGAGATGGGCACGAACCAAAATACCAACCAAAATTAAGCACGAACCAGGCTGGTTCGTGGTTCACGAACCACGGTTTGTCAGATCCCATTTCTGACGAACCGCCACAAACTTTTAGGCTGGTTTGTTTGGTTCGTTTTTTGGTTCATCACTGCAGACAGCCTGGTGCCAATCAATCAGTTTCTTAGGCAACAGGAGATGGACTTCTTACAGACCTTCTGCTGACCCGGAAGTGAACTTCTGCTGGCCCAGAAGTGAACTTCTGCTGACCCGGAAGTGATGATTTTCTGACCTGGATGTGATGTTTTCATGAACCAAACGTACCGGTTCGCAAACCATGGGCAGGTTCGTGAAAATTTGTGGTTTGTGAAATTTGATGAACCACGAACCACATGGTTTGTTTTTTTTCTGGTTCCTGCCCATCTCTAGTAAGAAAGCCCGTTGTGGGGGGAAAAATACAACAGGCTCTAGAAAGGGCAGGGCAGAGTGGCTGGGCCTGGCATTGTCTCCTCTCCAGCACCCTGATCTGGGCAGGGGAAGGACAGGGCAGCCGGACTGGGCATTGCCACCCCCCTGCACCCTTATCTGGGTGGGGAGACAGCAGAGCAGCTGGGCCTGGCATTGCCCCCTCCCCAGTGCCCCGATAAGGGTGGGGGGCATGGCAGGACAGCTGGGCCTGGCATTGCCCCCATTTGTCAATGGACAAATATCTCTTGGTGGTCCCCAACCCCAAAGAAGTCTGCTTTGCCTCAATCAGGACCAGGGCCTTCTCGGCCCTGGCTCCTGCCTGGTGGAACTCTCTGTGCAGATTCAGGCTCAGCAGGAATTGCTATCTTTCTACCGGGCTTGTAAGACAGAGATGTTCCACCAAGCATATGGTGGTTGAGACAGGTGGGCCTTGAAACTGCCCTCCTGCCATGGGGGGGGGATTACCCCCTGTTCTGTTAACAGCGAATAGTTGGCCATCTGGCTCCATGGATTGCTGTTTGGGTTCTGAACAGCTTTAGATACACAGCAGGGGGGTGCTGCTGTCTTTTAGAAATTGTATCATACATTTATTGATGTTTTAATCTGGTTTTAAATTAATATGTTTATGCATTTTGTGTATGTTATATTCTGCTCTCAGCCTGTTCACAAGGAAAGCGGATTAGAAACAACAACAACAATAACAACAACATGTTGAGGTAGTGGTTTGGCATGGTATAGCCTAATCTTGTCAGATCTTGGAAGCTAAGAAAGGTTGGTATCGGGAAGACTGCCCAAGGCTATGACAAACCATCTCTGCTTCATACTTGCCTTGACAGCCCCTTTCTGGAGTCATTTTAAGTTGGTTGCAACGATGCCACATGCATACATACATATTGGCATTTATCATTTAAAAAAAAATATGGTTGAATTTGCACTGGTATTCTGTATCAGTCAGGTCTAGGGGTGTGCAAGCCAAAAAATTTCGGCTAAAGCCGAAAGCTGAAAGCCGAAAGAAGAATCTCTTTCGAATAACAGCTTTAGGATACACAGCAGGGGGGTGCACCAAAGGGCATGGCAGCAGTATCTTACACAAAAATAACACAACTCACTTAACATCGGGGAATCACACCAAAATATTGCTGTCAAAAGCACTTTATTTCCTTAACTGCTTTAGGTTACACAGTAGGAAGGCACAACAGGGCATGAAAGCAGTGTACTACATAAAAATAACACAACTCACTTCACATCAGAGAATCACACAAACACAACTGCTGTCAAAAACGGTGAAGTGGGTTGTATTATTTTGTGTAGTACACTTCTATCATGCCCTTTGGTGCGCCCCCCTGCTGTGTATCCTAAAGCTGTTCAAGAAATAAAGTGTTTTTGACAGGAATTGTGCTTTTGTGATTCTCTGATGTTAAGTGAGTTGTGTTATTTTTGTGTAAGATACTGCTGCCATGCCCTTTGGTGTGCCCCCCTGCTGTGTAACCTAAAGCTGTTCAAGAAATAAAGTGTTTTTGACAGGAATCGTGTTTTGTATTTCTCTGATGTTAAGTGAGTTGTGTTAATTTTTCTGTGTGGGGGACTGCTGGTGTAATGTGTCATAATGCTTTGCCTACTTGTACTTTGAAAGGGAGAAAATAATTTTTAAAAAACTTTATTTTGTGTTGTTCGTGTTTTATTCTTTGTTGTGCAGTTGGTTCCCATCATAGGGAACAATGGGGCTGGCTGGCCAGCCATCTCTGTAGGTGGTGGGGGAATTTGAGGGAGGGTGTCTGTGGTTCAGGTGCTCTTTCACAGGGACCAGCTGGCACTCAGAAGTGTGCCCACCATTGTGGCACCCCTGGGCTGTGCAGAATTGCCCAGGGAAAGAGAGTTTAGAAGTTCCCAGCATAGGGAACAAAGGGAGAGGGCTGGCCTTTGCCAGCCTGTTCCTGGGGTTATGGGTGTGGGGCAGGTGGGGGTGGATTTGGGTCTGTGAGGGGCTAATGTGGGGATTTGGGTCTGTGTGTGGCAGCTGGGGGGGAATTGGGTTTGTGTGGGGCTGTAAGGGGTGGACTTTAGGGGCTGAGAGGACCTACTTGGGGAGGCCATGAAATGGCCCCCCAAGTGGGAGCAGGCTGAGCCTTGGTGGGGGGTGGGAGGAGGGGTGGGAGAAGGGCCCCAGAGGGTTGGGGGGCATTTTGCATGCAAAATGCCACCCCTGGCAACACAAGCCTCCCCCAGCTGTCAGTGGTAGAGAAAAGAGCACCTATTTGGGGAGGCCATGAAATGGTCCCCCCAAGTGGGAGCAGTCTGAGCCTTGGTGGGAGGTGGGAGGAAGGTTGGGAGAAGGGCCCCTGAGGGTAAGGGGGCATTTTGCATGCAAAATGCCACCCCTGGCAAAGGAAGCCTGCTTCTTCATTTTTTCCCCATAGGAAATAATGAAGAAGATGAGCAGCAGCATGCTAACAATATGCTGCTCCTTCGCTTTCTTATGGGAGGATAGGGGGACCTGCTTTGGGGGGCCATAACATGGCCCCCCAAAGTCCAATCGGTCTGAAACTTGGGGTTTTTTTAGAGAGCGGTTAGAGGAAGGTCCCCACCAATTTTGGGCTGATTCGGTGGGAAAATGCCTCCCCCAGACGTCCGGGAAGACGGAGGCATTTTCCCATTGAAAAGCCGAAAGAAGGCCGAAAGAAGCCGAAACGTTTCGGCTTTTTTTCTTTCGGCTAGCCGAAACGTTTCGGCTTTCTCTGAAACGTTTCGGCTAACCCGAAAGAAGCCGAAACACTTTTGTTTCGGCTTTCTTTCGGCATTCAGAAAGCCGAAACGCACATCCCTAGTCAGGGCCATTAAGAAAAAAGACACAAGGAGAAGGAACTTTTGAGGTTTGGTGCCTGCTGTAAGAGATGTCAACAAATCCAAAGCCCTAGAATTTGCAATATGAAAGCAAAATTTCATAGCGAAATGATAGTTTCAGTTCAAAATGGAAATGAAACGATCAAATCTGAAACTTCACATTCATGTTCAAAGTTGAAAATTCCAGCAAATCTCAGACATTTTGCAAATGTCCCTTTCAACTCAGATTATAAGATTTGCAAAGTATTTACAGCAATCAGTTCTTCTGAGTGAAATGAGCAACAAACGGACCATTCACAAATGACCATCAGAAGACCCCAGATAAGGCCCATCATTAAGCCAGCCTCATTCAGAAACTTGGTCCAATCCAAGTTTATGAAACATAACAGAGATGGATTTTTGCTGCATTTCCGAAAACAAATGCATGCCAAGTGTCAGCTTCCATAAAGATTGACGGTGACTCAAAAATAGCCTGAGGTTAATATTATAAATCTTTCTAAAAGAGTTTTTTTAATGCATATTCTTCATGTCGACATCAGATCAATCGCTCAAAGTGATGTTCTTTTAAGAGATGCAGAAACCAAACAGCGAAAACAAAAGGAAAAATTTGAGGTTACTGCCCATATTTTCCTTTCCACTGAACTCAAGAGAAATGTTCCCTCAAGGCAAGTTATGGAGGAGGGTGAGCTATGGTTGGAACAACGCATCATAGTTTTTGACAGGACCAGGTCCAGAGTCATCAACAGTTGCAAGTTTTAAGAAAGAGAAGAATTTTGGAAGTAAGGCTTCAAAGAAATCCACACATCATCTAACCCTAGCAGTGATGGTTAAAGGACCCAAAATCTATACACAAAATGCATTTTTAAGACTCACTCATTTCTTACTCTACTTCTATGTTATCATACACCTCTAAAAAGTAGCAACAATAGCAGTCATCATGCTTTGGGAATGTACAAATGATGTTCTGAGATCTTCTCAGTGTCCCTCAAGAAGAAGAACAGTAATTTATCATCTTCTTTGACTGCCCTTCTTCCACGGAGCTTCAGATGGTATACGTGGTTCTCTACACCTCCGTTTATCCTCATATCCATCCCATGAGGTAGGAAAGGCTGATTAGACCAAGATCATTCTGCAATCTTCATGGCTGGGTAGAGTTTGAATACAGAGCCAAAAGGCTCTGGTCGAGGCAAGGTGGACCTCCTTGGAGCTCGGGTGTTTTTCTGCCGAGCGAAGTGCCATCCGAGGAACATATGGTGAGAGACGGTCCTGCAGGTATGCCAAAGTTCTGGAAATATATGGGAATATATGGGAGACTGCATTCACCGCCCAGAGCCCCTGGGGATGGGCGGTATATAAATTGAAATATAAAATTAAGTCTACAAGGCTTTTCTTCAATTTTACAGGATTCCTGGGCAATGTTACGAAGGGAGGAGTGAGACAACATTCCCACACAATGGCATCTGATATTAAGGAATCATTAGAACTTCCTACCTAATTACGATGCTTCTCTCTCAGCCCTCCGTGGCTGTCTGATCATGAGCAAAAAGGATAGAATTAGGCTTGCAGCTTGACTCACTTTTGGAGTGCTGCTGCCTGCTGATGCTGTTTTGGTCTCTATCTTGCATTGGTGCTGGTGGCGGCTTCCTGCCTTGTTCTGCATATTGACATAAGTACTCGTATCCCCACAATGGACTCCGTCTTAAAATATTATTTAAAAATAGTTATCCTTGATCTTGTAGTTCCATATTTTAAAGGGGTATAGAAGGATCGTGCTGTTGGATTCCCTTCTTTTTTCTTGCAGAATTTTTAACTGCTTTGCATTTCTTTTGATTTTTAAGAGTTGATTATCTGGATTAACAGTGGTATTGTTGGGCTTGCAACCATGTCCCTTACTTGAGTTGGTTTGGCTTGGATTCTCCAATTTGACAACAGTTGTGTTGGGGGCTTGCCTCATTGGCCTGTGGTTCTGCTGGGATTATCTGGGCTGAAATTCTCTGTTAGGTTTGTTGGTTCTGTTTGCATTTGGAGCCTTTGGCCTGTGGTTTCTCTTATGCATTTGGCTATTTGCTTCTTTACTTTGGAGAAAGTATGATTTTTTTCCCCCTATAGAGACAAGCAGGATGGGTTGGGGGCATTTAGTTAAGTGGCCCATAGAATTAGATCCTTTGGTCCATTTCATTTGAAATGTGGGAGGTCTTTAGTGGAACAGCAGGACTAGGATTTCTGCTATTTTGGCATCATTTGGGTGAAAAATAGCCATTCCAGCCCGCCAGACAGAGTCCTCTATAGGGAATAAAGAACCTGCACAAATTCCATTTTTTTTTAAAAAAATGTGCATCCCTAGAAGCTTTATTGAAGAACAGTTTGCTTACCTGTACAGATCTTTCCTTGGAATCTCCAAGTATAGGGGGATGTTTGGTAAATTCTAGGATACAATCTTGGTTCACATGGGAAACAGTCGGGCTCAGGAGTAGAGATGCACGGCATCGTGCAAAACTCGTGTGAGAAAATGCGATATTTCGCATTTTCCCCGGCACGATCCACAACATTGCGGCACGGAGCGGCTTCAGGTTAGCCACCTGGAAACGGCCCATGTTTGGGTCGTTAGCAGAGTCTGTCATTTAGCAGAGGAAGCATGATTATCGGTGATTGTAAGCTGGTTCTGCTGGCAGGTGTGTGTGCAGGAGAGAGAATAACAAAGCATACACTTGCCTATATTTAGAAAGGAAATAAGAGCTATTTGTTGTAGGAACTCCATACTCTGATAGGAAAGGAGGAGAGACAGATCCTATCTACCTAACATGGTGTCAGACCATCCTGCAAAACACTGACATGGTGGTGTGAAACTGTTAGAAGCATTTGCTATAAAAATTTGCCTGTGAAGAAGTGTCAACATGAAACGGGATTGGACTAATTATGCTGGCAAAACCCGTAGGTGTGGCGTTTTCAGCCTTGTTGCTTCTCTGATTCCATCTAGCAAATCTACTTTCTTGGCTCGAGTGTTTGACCATCTGGCTTGTGTGCCTGTGTGCATCAACATAAATGAATTGGTTTAAAGGAACTGATAAATTATTGTTGTAGATTCTTCCCACCATTTGGATATTCACGTAAAGACTTTGCAAAGAGTGGTATATGTGTTGTTGTTACCTTCTGTTATCTGGTGTTAGTCTGTAGTAGCAAAACAATAAAGTTTCCAGTAGCACCTTTAAGACTAACCAACTTTATTATAACATAAGCTTTTGTGATCCACAGCTCTCTTCATCGGACGCAAGATATCAGGCCAGTCATTCCTCCTCAGCCTAGCCCAGAGGTGGCCAAACTTGCTTAATGTAAGAGCCACATAGAATAAATGTCAGATGTTTGAGAGCCGCAAGACATGAAACATTGAAGTGACTTCAGAAGAAGAGGTGAGTTTGGGGGAGTGTCCTGAAAGTGACATCACAGGAAGGGGTGGGGGTTTGGTGCAGTATGTTGGAAGTGACATCATCTGAAGTGGTGGAACTTGGGAAGAGCCATCACCTGACCTTTGACTTGGAAGTGACATCACGAAAGTGATGTCACATCCTTGCTAGGCTTCACCCCCAATGTCCCCAAGTATTTTTTGAGTCAGACCTGGCAATCACAACATTTTTATTGAAAATATGAAAGACATGGAAAGAAAGAAGGAAGGGAGGGAGGGAAAGACATGGATGGAAAGAAGGAAAGAAGGAAAAAAGGAAAAGGGAGGGAAAGACATGGATTGAAAGAAAGAAGGAAGGAAAAAGGAAAAGGGAGGGAAAGACATGGATGGAAAGAAGGAAAGGGAGGGAAGGGAGGAAACTAAATAAACTAAAATAAAATGTATGGCCATGGCAATACTCAAGAGTCCTCCGGGAGCTGCACAATATGTCTAGAAGAGCCACATGTGGCTCCCGAGCCGCAGTTTGGCCACCCCTGGGCCCTAGCCTATATTACAAAATGCATCTGATGAAGAGAGCTGTGGCTCTTGAAAGCTCATGCTACAATAAAGTTGGTTAGTCTTAAAGGTGCTACTGGACTCTTTGCTATTTGTCTAAGGATGGGCATGGATGCTAGGACTGCATCCATGCTGCCAAGATGGAGGGAGGAGAAGAAAGATGTTGCCTGGAACAAAGCCAGGGAGAGAAGGAGTGAGAGGGAGGAAGTCAGGAGGAGGAAATCCTGAGAACAGCAATCTACATATCAAAGGTTAGTCAGAGCAGTAGACAATAGTAAACAGTAATCAGAGTGCCCTGACCTCTCTATCTTTCTAACTCTTTGGTTTGTCCCCCCTCTGAAACCTGAGGAAAGGGACAGCGCTGAATCCTCCTCTTCCAACAGTTATGGCCTAAACAGTGAGAAAGCAGGCCAGTTTAATTTTCTAAAACACCATTCCACCTAGAACATGGCAAAACAGTTGAAAAAAGACAGCCCCATAGTTAACACCCCAAAATTCTTGCTTGGTTCCAGAAGCAGTAACTGGCTAGTCCTGTGATATCCATAGGGAGGGAGAGAGGGTCAGCAGCAAGCGGAAAAAACCTGTTGGGAAAAAAAAGGGATTTTCTTACATAACCCACAGCTTGTGTTTCCCTGTTGCCCAATTCTTTCCAGCCACTCAATTATTTGCCTTGTGCTTTATTTGAATAGAAGTGGAGGCAAAGAGATCCGCAGCCTAAATGTCACGAATGCCAATGTATCACATGTCAGGAAGGAAAGAAGGGTTGGGAACACATTGCCTGACTCTGAACATCTGCAGAGTAAAATTCTGAATTTTTGTAGAACCTTTCTTCCTGCCCCTCCTCTCTTTAAATTTCTCTTTTAATCAAGATAGAATTGATTCAGAACAAATCTCAAAATCCTAAAAAAAGGGAAAAGATATGGATTGTTGGATTTCAGAGAAAAATTGGGGAAAGAGGAATTCAGGGGATTCTGTGTAGCATCAGAAAGCTCTCTGAAGTCAGAGAGCTGATGCAGTAATTGGCAGGAAATGGAAATGTAGACGTGCCCATTGGGATAATCCTGTTTGGTGGGAAGACCGGAATTTTCTGGTTGGATGGCCACCCTGTCATGGGATATTTGCTGCATCTCTTTCTCCTTTTTCTGCCCATTCCAATTCCTACTTCAAAAGCAAATGAAATCAGGCAATAATGCACCAAGGAATTTTCAGATATAAAGTTTTCACCTATTTCTGAATGTCAGAGGTAATTATATCTGAATTTACAGCATGTTTCATCCAGTAACTCTTCATCTCTCTCTTTCTCTCTCTCTCTCTCACACACACACATGCATACACACATCCTCCTATACCTGTTGAACATGTTTTATGAAGAGAATGAGTGTGTGAGCTTGAGATTTATAGTGTATTTAGAAATGCATTAAGATAACAATGGAATTGAATGGGAGAACTGACTATTCCATTTCAGACTGTAGGCAGCTGTAAAAAAAGCCACTTCCTTGCAAGTGGAAAACTAATGCTTCAGGAAGAAAGGTTTCAGCCCTGCCCTTTGCCTGCTGCAGTGATTTTCTATTTGTGAAGAAAGTTCTCAGTAAAGGTGCAGTCCACAATGAAATTCCTCAATTCAGGTTACCCTATCACCTCGTTTTCTTACGTGTTCAAGTAAGACCTTCTTCCTACACCCCATCATGTGTTGAGTGCACAGTACACTGTTGTGAGAACTACCCTCTCTTTGTTCATTGAGATCGAACACAAACAAGAGGTCTGCATTTTCCTGAAGAAGTGTACTGCTTACTGTATATAACCTCTTTTCTCTTTCCAAGCCACTGTGTCTGAAAGGCCTCCTTTTGAAAGTTGGGGGGGGGGGTTAAAAAAAAAGATCCAATGACAACTTGAAGACTAACCGCATTTATTTCAATGTGAACTTTCTCAAGGCACCACTCACCTCTGTTACTTTCTTGGTAATAAAAGACTGAGGATAACTGAGGGAGGTTACAGGATTGGACTAGGAAGTTGTTTTTCCCTATCAAAATGTTGGAGCGTGGAAAGCAAGCTCAGTATTTCGATAGGTAAATCCCACATTTTTTTCTTTGGTAATTACATCCACCAAAGGCATTCCTGATTCTACACAAATGTGAATTCTTCTACGGATTTAAGCAAATGTCAAGATTCAGGGTCTGGGAATTTTACATCTTGTGTAGCCGTATGAGAAAAAGTTACTAATCATAGTAAGAGAGAAGATATTCTCAGCAGCAGAAACCTTCTGTGCCAGTTTATGAGGCTGGTAATTTATCCTGCCTGAAATTAAGCCCTAATTTTACTCCTGTGAGGGTTTCTACAAAAGCCGAATCGAAAGACGAAGTCCTTGGCTCTTCTAACATTTACATGAACACAATGGATTTAGGACCTTGCAGTTTCTTCACATGTCCAGTTGGGTGTGCTGTCTGCACACCGTTCCTCTTCAGGAAGGCAAGCCAAGGGAGCTATGATTTGGTTTGGGTGTGTGTGATTGACAACAGACCGGTACTGCTGCGCAATTAAAATGAATGCCCTATTCACCATGGGAAAGCTTTAACAGCCATACAAAGTCATTGTATGGGCAAAAGGGGCAATTTCATCCCTGGGGAATGTTTGAAGAGTAACTTGGACGTGGCACTGACACATCAGCATAAAGCTTCTTATGTAACAGCACTTGCCTTGTAGGCCAAAGCTTTCATTCATTGTTCAACTGGCTAGGAATTGGCCTGTTGTGTTGTGTGTCTCCTTGCAGAATCAAGATCTCTCAGGAATGGAGATCTAGATCCAACGGGCAGTGCAACGGTTATATGTCTTGGGTGGTTCTTCCAGAGAATTGAACTTTAAATGCTTAACTGGAGGGTTTAGAAGACTCTGTGGTTGAGAAGCCAAGAGGATGCCACTTCAAGGAATGTATGAAGAGCCTGGCTGGATCAGGCCAGAATTCTGTTGATCCAGTGGCCAAGCAGCTGCTTCCAGGAAGCCCTCAAGCAAGATGTTTGCAACAGCAACCTCCCACTCATGTTCCCCGATAACTGATAATACCGAGGTGTACTGCCTCTGGTACTGGAGAGAGTAGATATCATGACTAGACATGGGCATGAACGGAAAAAAAACCTGAACACCCTGTTCGTTGTTTGGTGCCGTTCACGAATAACGGACAATGAACATGGATGAACATGAACTGTTCTCGAACATGTTCATTGTTTGTGGGGGCCAGAACCCCCCCACCCCCACCCCACTTAGCCCCCCTCCCCTCAAACCCACTTACCTGGCCCTTTAAAGATCCCCCCTGCCGCATGCCAGCTGATAGTTTAAAGGGTCCTTTCCTGCCACGTGCAAGGGGCAGGGCCCTTTAAACACCCCACAAACTGACCTTCCCAATATCCAATACCCACCAAATTTGCAGGGGACATAGTGCTCACTGTCCTCTGAAGACTCCCCAAGTTTCAGAGAGAGTGCACCCCGGGAAAGGCATGATCCATGGGTCTCCCCATTGGCTGTCATTTTCTCTTCTCAGAGGCAAAAACGGGACTCTTTGCTGGAAGTACTTTGAAGGGTTAAAGCCAGAAGGAAAGCCAGAAGGAGTTCAGACAGAGTTCAGTCCCTCCCTGTCTCCAGTTGCCAAGGGGATTGATTGCAGCAGGTGCCAGACTGTCTGGCTTGCCGAAAGGCTGCCGAAGGCAACGAACAATGCTTGCAATGACCACCTGTTCATTTAGGATAGGGCCTCACGAACAGCTTGTTCGAGAACAGCAGATTAGGCTGTTCATTGTTTTTTTCTGTTCGTAATGTTGTTCGTGCCCATGTGTAGCCATGACTAGTAGCCATGCATAGCCCCAGTCCTCCATGAATTTATCCACTCCTCTTTTAAAGTTTTCCAAGTTGGAAAAGCTCCAAAGTAAGTAGGGCTGAGTAGGCAGGAGGATGCAGGAGAATGGGTAAAGCTAAAGAACTGGGAGAGGTCATGGAAGAAGGCGGGAACAGGGCAAGAAGCCGACAGGAAGAAGATAGGAGACATTAGCAGAGGGAGCTGATGCACTGCGAGGACGTGGCCTGCTTCCTGCCATCAGCATCACAGGAAGTCATAGGCATGGCCTCCTGGGGCCATACTGGCAAAAGCTGCTTGCAAGAATCCAAACCCCTTGGCTCGGGTCCAGCTCATTTAGGAGAACAAAATACCTTGTGCAGGACTGGAAGCATGCAAGAGCCATGGCTGATTATGTAAAGACTGGGTGAAGAAAGCAGAAGGCTAGTGAAGAGTCCTCAAGCTCAGAAGGGCTGTGAGGTTTTAAGAAATCGTGAGTGTGCATAAAGAGCAGTCAAGTCACAGCTGACTTATGGAGACCTTGCATGGGGTTTTCAAGGTAAGAGAAAAGCAGAAGTGGTTTTCCATTGGCTTCCTCTGTGTAGCAACCGTGGACTTTCTTGGTGGTCTCCCATCCAAGTAGTAACCAGAGCCAACCCTGCTTAGCTTCTGAGATTGGACAAGAGTGGGATAGACTAGGCCATCCAAGTCAAGGCCAGCAAGTTGCAGGGATTGAAAATCCAAGCTGATTATCAGAAGAGTCTCATACAAGGCCCTTCTTGAACGTGCGTTGCAATGATAGCTTAGGTATCTGTCATGGTTATCCAGCAGCTCTGAACTGGACCACAACTCTCACACTTCACTCTCCAATGAGTATGACAACCCTTAGTCTGGTACCTCCAGGCTCAGCCAAAGAGACCAGGATGCAGCATCCAAGGCCATTCTGGAACAGTGCACTTTTTGTGGCTAAAAGAAGAGGAGGGCTGGGAAGGGAGAAGGAAAGAAATCTATACAAAAGCATTTTTATACCTGAGAAATGAAAAAGGTCTCATGTTCGAGAGGACTTTAACTTGCCTTGAGCTGACTATAAAGAGGGCACTTTCTATTTTCCACACCATTTCTTGAGGCAGCTCTCATTTCACCCAAGGCCTATAAAAACCAGAGGGAGGGAGGGAGAGAGAGATATATCCTTTTTTTTTTTCTTGTGTAGACAGGTGATGGAATTCAAGCATCTGTACTCCTATGGCAACCCTTCAAAAGCATCCACACAAAGATTGATCATTGATTCATTGGAGGTGTGATTTACTATGAGTTTCCAGATGTTAACTTCAGAAACTTTATAGAAGGTGGGTCCATTACAAACACAAAGATTCATGTGTCAAATAGGAGACCCTTTACATGAACACAATCTCTTCTATCTCCTCCTCCTCTTCCTCTTCCTTTTTCTTCATCTTTGTCTTCTTCTTCTTCTTCTTTGTTGAAGCTGCCTTATTCTGTAGTCAGAATAAGACACAGTCAGAGTGTAGTCCATCTAGTTCAGTACAATCTATTTCAGCACAGACATGGATCAACTGAGACAACCATTCCATTTTCCCCCCTTTTGCTTTCATGTTGTGTCATTGTCCCAAGTTTTTTGTCAATGTTTGTTGCCATCATTGATTATTCTAGATCCGGAGGAGTTAGCCATGTTAGTCTGTAGCTGCAAAATAGTAGAGTCCAGTAGCGCCTTTAAGACTAACCAAATTTATTGTAGCATAAGCTTTCGAGAATCACAGCTCTCTTCGTCAGATGCATCTGATGAAGAGACCTGTGGTTGTCAAAAGTTTATGCTACAATCAAGTTGGTTAGTCTTAAAAGTGCTACTGGACTCTTTACTATTGAATATTCTGTTGTCTCTTTGATGCCATTTAGATGCATGTTGCACAAAAGTAAAAATGGGTTAATTTTAACAGGAACATTAGGCATCCATATGCGTTTGAAAATAAAGTTTTATTTATTTATTTATTTGATTTATACCCCGTCCTCCCCACAGATGGGCTCAGGGCAGCTAACAACATTAAAAAAATACATTAAAAGTTAAAAAAAAAACATAAAATCATTAATAAATTTTTAGAAGTCATTAAAATAGTCCAGGAGGAGGCTATTTAAACAAATATTGGGAGTCCGTATATGGGCATAGGAGATGGCCGAGGGCAGCCCCAGAAGAAGTGGTGGTCTTAGATGGAAGAAGGAGGACACCTGCTGGCACTCAGCCAAAGGCTCAGCGGAACATCTCCATTTTACAGGCCCTGCAGAACTTTAACAGGTCCTGCAGGGCCCAGATCTCCAGTGGGAGAGCGTTCCACCAGGCCGGGGCCAGGGCAGGAAAAGCCCTAGCCCTGGTTGTGGCCAGACGGATGTCCTTCATGCCGGGGACCACCAGGATGCATGGATTCATTGCATGGATGCATGGATTCATTGCTTTCTGCTAGTTTTTCAAATTTGCAGTCACCATACCCAATTGTAACTGTTTGCATTGAATGTCCTAAATGTTGAACAGATTGTATTTTTCCTCTGTGCATGGGGGCATACATCAAATTGTGTTCAGGCTTACAAAAATAAAAGGCATATAGGGTGGGGGGATATAAGAAGAGACCATCCCATCCATTTGGGACAGCCTCTTTTGGGAAGGGGGTGATGCGACTTTACAGTGATGCTGAAGCTTCTGCCTATGTCCAGTAAGCCAAACTGGAGCATCCTTGGTGGTTGTTGTGGGTTTTCCGGGCTGTATTGCCGTGGTCTTGGCATTGTAGTTCCTGACGTTTCGCCAGCAGCTGTGGCTGGCATCTTCAGAGGTGTAGCACCAAAAGACTACACCTCTGAAGGTGTAGTCAGAGGTGTAGTACCATCGTTCTCTGACCGTTAAACCCTTCGACAATATATCGAACACCTCTACAGGGAGGAAACATTCCAACAGACCCGGAGATTGGAAACACTTCGGAACAAGAAAGCACCATCGTTCTCCGGCCGTGAAAGCCTTCGACAATACATGGAGCATCCTTTTTCATTCTAAACTGACTAATAGAAGAGAATTGCTGTGGTGTTCTCCCTAGGAGAAAGAGCTGCTGTAGCACAGTGGTTAAGTGGTTCGGCTGCGAATCAGCACGAGCGATGGCACGAGCTGGAAAAAAAATGAACCATGTGGTTCATGGTTTGCCAAATTTCACGAACCACGAACTTTCACAAACTTTCACGAAACTGCCCCTGGTTTGTGAACCAGTTTGTTTGGTTTGTGAAAATGTCACATTCAGGTCAGAAAACCATCACTTCCTGGTCAGCAGAAGTTCACTTTCGGGTCAGCAGAACGTCTGCAGGAAGTCCATCCCCTGTTGCCTAGGAAACTGATTGATTGGCCCCAGGCTGTCTGCAGTGACAAACCAAAAAACAAACCAAATGAACCAGCCTAAAAGTTTGTGGCGGTTCGTCAGAAATGGGATTTGACGAACCGTGGTTTGCGAACCATGAACTGGCCTGGTTCGTGCCTAATTTTGGTTCATATTTTGGTTCATGCCCATCTCTAATCACCACTCTACTGGTTCGAATCCCACTACGGCCATGAGCTCAGTAGGTGGCCATGGGTAAGCCACTCCTCTCAGCCCCAGCTTCCCAGCTGTATTGTGGGGATAATATAACACTAACTTGTTCACCAATCTGGTTGGGGCACTAATCCATCTAGAAGAGTGGTATATAAGCACAGCTGTTATTATTGTTATTATTCTTATTCTTATTCTTATTCTAGTTATTGTTATTGTTGTTGTTGACCATTGTCCCTCTGATTTTGTGTATGAACAAAGCATATGAAGCTGCCTTATTCTGTAGTCTGCTGCAGATTTAAGATGAACAAAGATAAACAATTCTTTTAGAGATTTTTAAAGCTTTCTGGAGTCCATAATATCCCTACTTAAAACAAACAAAACAACACAACTCCGGTTGGGCTGTTTCTTTTGCAACTGTTTTGTAATTGACATTTGCTGTTTTGACTGTTTAATGACTACTTAACTTCTCAATGACCAATTAACTTTTCAATGACAAATGATGTGTGATATGCCCCTTTTGTCTGCAATTGTTCTTCTCCAATTACTCGTATTCTTCAAATCTCTGAGTCCTCTCAGCTTTTATTGCCTTAGCTGTCAGAAGACTAGATCCTACTTTAAAAGTATATTTTGTCTTTAAAGATTTAAGTGTGTGAATTCTGGTTTGCTTTGGAGATGCGAGCTCTGAAACGTTACGATGATTTCTTTTTTTGGTAATATTATTATATTTACTCATGGAAGTAGAGCACTTACAGTATGTTTCTTCTTCCAAATTAAACCTGCTCCCTTCCTCGAGCAGAGAGGGGTCACCTTCTCAGAGATTTCATGCTTAACAAAGCCACAAGAGGCTTATCTTCTAACAACTAATTCCCATTGCAAAAAAATATCTTCTGACTATTGTGAGTTATCAACACAACAAAGGAATGGACAGCCAGCAGCTGTGGCATTAGATTAGGGGGGGGGGAGCCACATTTTAACAGCAACACCCTGAACAACAAACATTGATTATCAAAGTTAGTCTCTTTGTTGAACTAGTTGATAAAATTGTGTCCCACTGGTCAAAAGGACTTAAACCAATTCCCAGTGCTTAATTTGAACTCATCAAGTTCTGACATTCAAATGTTCCCATAAATCTGCTGGTAACATCTCTCAGAATATAGTTTCAGGTGGGTAATCATGCCGGTCTGTAGTCAAGGAGTAAGATCCGGGTCCAATAGCACCTTAAAGACCAAGTAGATTTCCAAGGTATGAGCTTTCAAGAGTCAAAGCTCTGATGATGAGATCTTAAGAGTGGAAACACACGAGACAAATTACAAGTGAAGAGCACTTGATTGGTCTGGCAAGTGTCCTGGGAGTGGTAGTCTCAACCCCTGCCCCCAAGCAACTGGAGGAAAACTGAGCAAAGTGGTTTCTCTTGCAAAGAACAGCCGCTTGACTGGAGAGATTCTCTCTTTCAAAAATCCAATCAGCTGGTTTTTCTTCAGGAGCTCAGAGATGGGGGCGGGGGGCAGAGGGGATGTAACAGGACCCTGCCAGGAGAATGGGACTGAGTTTCTTTTTCACTTGCAAAACACCTTGGCTTTTTTTCTGCCTCTTGTTATATCATTCCCAATCCACCATCCCCACTCTCATCCTGAGCTCTCTGGAGGATTTTTGAAACAGAGAAAGAGAGAAAGTGTAGAGGGAGAGAAAGTCCCTCCAGTTGCAATTATCCCTGACTGAGATTCACATGAGCGGCTGGGCTTTTTAAACTACAATTCCCAGAGATCCTTGCAGGATCTGACACTTGCCCATGCACCTCATCTGTTTTGACCCTTAGACTTCTGAAAGCTCATACCTTGGAAATCTTCTTGGTCTTTAAGGTGCGATTGGACTCGAATCCATCTCTCAGACCTTTCCCAGCACTTGCTACCTGAAATCCTCTTATTGCAATTGCTAGGGATTAAACTTGTACAATTGACCTGCAAACAATATGCTCTGGCACAGTTCCTCCCTTATGGTTCTTACCCTTGTTACTGCAGTGATGGGAAAATTGATAGTTTAAGTACAGTCATTATGGCTCAGTGGTATAGCATAATGGCTAGAGTGCAGGTGTGGCATAGTGGTTGAACTAGGAACTGAGACAACTAGGCTCAAATCCCTCACTCAGTTGTGGAAGCCTGCTAGGTGAACTTGGGCCCATCACAATCTTTCAGACTAACTTACACTCACAAGGTTGTGGTTTTGAAGGTTAAATCAAGGTGAGGGATGACACAAGAAAATCAGAGATGAGCACAAACCAAAATACCAACCAAAGTTCATCATGAAACAAGCTCATTCATGGTTTGCAAACCAGTGGTTCGTCAGAGCCCATTTCTGATGAACCGCAATGAAATTTTGGCTGGTTCACTTGGTTCATTTTTTGGTTTGTCACTCAAGGTGTGCATCCCCCTCAGGTTTCCCAAAGCTCAAAGCAGCACTTTTCTTGCCATTTGCAAATGACAAATGGAGGAAGGTCCCTCCTTCCCTTTCTCTCAGCTGAAAAAAGTGCCCAGCGTTTGAAAGTTCAAGTTCAGTCATTATGGCTCAGTGGTGTAGCATAGTGGCTAGAGGGCAGTTTTTTCAGCTGAGCTACTTTCAAATGACGGCACCTTTTTCAGCTGATAGGGGATTTTCCTCCCATCAGCTGAAAAGCGACTGAAAGCCATACTTTTCTTGCCATTTGCTGTTTGCAAGTGGCAAGAAAAGTGTGGCTTTCAAACTTCCTGCCCTGTTTCTTTCACTCAATGGGAGGGGAAGGAGAGGGTCCCTTCCTCTCCCACCCATCGGGTGAAAAAAGCAGCAGGGCGGGAAGTTTGAAATTGTTCTTGCTGTTTGCTATAAAAATACTGCAGCTGCCCTGAAGTGACAAACCACAAATCAAACTAAACTGTTCATGAACTGGGCAAATTCATGGTGGTTTGTGGTTCGTCACTTTTCACGAACCACGAACCTCCATGAACCACCATTTTCCTGGTTTGTACCCATCTCTAGCGAAGACGTTTTGAGACTCCAATCAGGGAAAAAAGCAGAATATATATTTTTTTAAAGCACAAATAATAATAAGTAGTTGGATAATTGGACAATGGCTGGGAGCCACGAATTCAAATTCTTGCTCACCTACAAAGCTCAGTGGGTGATTGTGGGCCATGCATAGTCAGACTAACAAAATCAGCGACTGAGAGTACCCTCTTGTGCTTTCTGACATGTACCTCCAAATATAGACCCTACACTTTGGCTTGACTTCTACACATCTATGTTAATTTACATCCGCCATAGATCTGGATCATATATTTGGAGACAGAAATAGTACACATGAATATATATGCTAGGAGCCTATAAAGTATTTATTGGCATGAATTTGTGATGACCGCATTACTCATTTTGTGGTGGTGCTTAAGTCTTTAAGTCATGGTGCCCAGAATACTGCTGGTGCATAAAATGCAATTTTAGTTGCCAGTGGAAAATCTTCTAATTATTGTGACTACTTTCCTTGCCCCACACATTCGGAAGAAAGAGACAGACATGCACTTTGGAACTAAAGGCTGCTTTATTGAATAAACAACAACAGTAAACTGTGGCAAGGCCAACTTGCGGTACAGGTCAAGCCACGGGGTCCTGCCAGGACCTCCGCCTTGACCTGCCTGGGCGAGCCCCGCTGCCCCGGGCTTGAGCCATTCCAGGAATGGCCTGGAGCTGGCTGGCCAGGCAAAGGGGTCCCCCCATCAAGCTCCTTAAGCCTCAGCCATACAGCGTGAGGGAAGGACTTGCACCCGGGGTTCCCTGGAGGCGGTCTAGACAGGTGGTGGTAGCCATGAAGCATACCCTCCTTCCTGACAGACAGCTTTCCCCACCTATGGGGAATTGCCAAAAGGGGTGCTCACCGGCCCGCTCCCTACCCCCATACTATTCTCCTGCCAACGTGAAAGGCCAAGCCTCAGCTTAGGCCTCCGCACCCCACAGGTGGCCTAGTGCCAACCTGAGGCCCTGCTGCAGGTCGTCCAAAAAGATATCATTACCTGCATGAGACAGGTGAACCCTGTCATTCCTGTACAGGTGGGCAAAAGCGGCCTTAATCCTAGGGTGTGGGAGAAAGATACCCAGCCCCCCAGCCAAAGCCTTCTGAATGGCCCTATTGGCCCTTCGCAAGGCCCGTGCCATGCCCCTGGGCTCGAGGGTCTCCCTCCACAACCGACGAGGGAGCATCGTGGACCAAAATATATAGGTCCCAGGCCATCGTGCCTTGATCACCCTAAAGTCGGCAATCACTTACAAAGCTAGGCCCTGCCCTTCATCAGGCCCAGATCATTGCCGCCCAGATGAATAACAACTATGTGCGGGGGAGGACCCAGCAATCCCCTGAATAAGAGAAGCAATAACCCAGACCACCGAAGCCCCCGCCGGCCACACCATTCAACAGTGGCGCCGTCGCTCAGCCCAAGCTGAGATCCAACCAGGGACTTCTTGGCTTGAACGGCCGGCCAGAACACCATACTGTGTCCTGCAATAAGGATCCGCTTCCTCTTAGAGTGACCCACCGCACCTAAGGAAAAAAGTCAATCAGTAACAAATTTAAGCACTGGCAAAGGCCTAACATAAGACCGATAGGCAGAAGACCGCCATCTGCCTACCCTCCGAATAGCCTCGCTAGGATACCCCATTACAGCCGCTCTCGAGGCGGCCCCAATTCAGAATGAATGGGTGCCAAACTTGACCCCAGACAGGCCTAATCACTGTAAGGACTTAGAAGTAACCGTCCAAAATTGGTAACGTGTCAGCGGGTATAAATCACAATGACAGAAAAATGCCCCTGGACCATCGCCCCTAACGGCAACATAACGCTGAAGGGCCTTAACGGGGCACAAACCCCTTTCGTTTTGGAGCGCCTAATCAGGATGGACACCCTGTCCTCCAGAAACCTAACATCATGAGACTGCAGAGCCCGGCCAGAATCATCACCCCTCGATTGGACAACTAACTCGCTCACCCGAAGAGCCCCCAAAACGCCATCAGTGCAGTAGCATGAAAAAGCCGAACCTCAAAGTCAGAGCTGCAAATTGATCCTCATATTGGGCGTAGCCCCCTAAGAATTGCAGGGGAAATGGGGTGCCTCAGATCCCTGGGGACAGAAGACTCCCTAGCCCAGCCCTCAAATATTTTACGCAGCCGGAAGTCACCCATAAAATCAGGTACTCCACTCACTTTGCTAATGGACGCTAAAGCCGCGATTTGCCCACTCATAGACTTCACCGCCAGTCCGCACTCACGTTGAGCGACGCAAAACCGCAACAGATGCTCAGTAGGGATGGGCCACTGTTCCTGCAACCCTGAACACGGAAATCTCTCGGCTGTACTACCGCACGTCGATATGCCTTTTGCGTGCTGGGGGCAATAGCCAACATAATAGCTGTGTTCACCTCAGATTCCCAATCTGCCACAGCTCTGGGGCATCCTGGAAGGAAACTTGTCTGCACCGGGGGCTAGCTGCCTGAAGCGGCCCATCTGTTGGCGAGACAAAGCATCCGCCAAACCATTGTCAACGCCAGGGACGTGTCTAGCCCTAAAAAGAATGTTCAACTGAAGGCACTTCAAAGTGAACGCCCTCACAAGCCGCATCACCCGAGCAGATTTAGAGGTGAGATAATTCACCACTTGTACCACTGCCATGTTATCGCACCAAAAGTGCACAATATGGTTGGACAAATCTTGCCCCCAGACATAAACTGCTACTAATATGGGGAAAAACACCAGGAATGTCAAATCCCTACCTAGTCCCCTAGCTTTCCATTCACGTGGCCATTGGTCGGCACACCAGTGACCACGAAAGTAAACGCCAAAACCTATGGTTCCTGCAGAATCAGAAGAGACCTGCAAACCATCCCCCATCAGCAGGTTCTCCCTCCAGAAAGTAATCCCATTATAAGTCCCAAAAAAACTCATGCCAGGTCTCTATATCTGCTTGCATGCCCTAATTGACCCACAGCCGATGATGGTGAGCATGGAGCGATGCCATGGCATCGCATAGCCTGCGCAGAAAGGGGTGCCCTGGAGCAACAGCCTTACATGTGAAGTTCAGATGACCCACCAGCTGCTGCAATTCCAGCAAAGAGACACGCCTTTCCCCCCTAATCTCTGACAGGCGCTCCTTGAGTTTATTGACCTTATCAGGTGGGAGGCGAAAGGTCTGATGAACTGAATCAAGCTCTATGCCTAAAAACGTCAACACATGGGACGGTCCCTCGGTTTTCTCCTCTGCCAAAGGCACACCCAGCTCAAGCGCAAGGGATTGAAAACCCACCAACAACCTGGCGCACTGGGCGGTGCCCGCTGGCCCAACGAACAAAAAAAGTCGAGATAATGCGCCGTGTCATGGCATCGCAGACGCCGGTGCAATTCCCGCTCCAAAAAGGAGCTGAAACGCTTGAATGCCGAGCATGAAATCGAACACCCCATAGGCAGGGCGCGATCCATGTAATACCTTCCCTCAAAGCAAAACCCCAAAAGTTCAAAATCATCTGGGTGCACCGGGAGGGGGCAGAATGCCGACTTAATGTCGCATTTCGCCATCTCAGCTCCCACTCCGCGCCTACGAACCACTCTGACCGCTTGGTCAAAAGAGGTATAGCGCACTGAACAAAGATTCCCAGGAATAAAATCATTCACGGAAGATCCCTTGGGAAACGAAAGATGGTGAATCAAGCGATATTCACCATGAGCTTTTTTGGGAACCACCCCAAGGGGGGATACCCTAAGGCGCGGGACTGGAGGTGCAGAAAAGGGGCCAAGTACTCTGCCCTCAGCACATTCTTTCTTAATTTTCTCAATAACAATCCCCTCCATGCCAACAATGGAACGTAGGTTGTTGGACATGAAAGGGGCCCTAACTCCTTGAAAAGGAATCCTGAAACTAAACCAGAAACCGTTCAACAAATACAAGGCATAGTGGTGCTTGGGATAAACCTTCAACAACCTCTCAAGCACTTTCACTCTTACCGGGCTGGGGCCCTTTACCAGCGGAATGCTGGGGCCCACCACCACCAGACCTTCTCCCTCCTCCCCCTGGTTTGATTCTGGGACATACCGTATAGGAATGAGGCCCTGAGCACGAGGGACACTCATGCTTGTACTTACAGGACCTACGATTGCACACTCCCTTGGAGGTAAAGTCCCAGCAGAGCAGCCGGGGTTGAACCGGCTGCCCCGCCTGGGAGAGGGTCACAGATGTCACCTGGGGACAATGGATTAAATGTCCACTATCTGCCCTATCACCTGAGTTAGGCTTTGCCGGGGACATGACTTGCAGCCAAAGCTGCTGATGAATCTGATCCCACGGCAACTGCAGATGAAGTGCAGCACGCATCCTAAATTCTTCGTCGTACTGCAACCATGCAGCACCAACAAAATCAGTGTACCCTCGATAAACTATGTTGAGGTACTGAAAAAGAGCAACCGCCCGTAGGGGCTGGGCCCTACCCAGTACACCGGCATAAATTAAAAATCCCAGCAACCAATTGTGCCAGTTGCGGTCCACTTTCCTCCTCTTAATCTTCTCTTTGTCCCGGTCATCTAAGTCTTCCTTGTCCTTCTTCTCCAGTTCCCTGAAGAGAAGGCCGAAGACATCTACGTACTCCCCTCTAATAATCTTATCCCTGATGGACTGGGTAAGATGATCGCCGAGGGGGAGTGCCATATCACCAAATGGCAAAGCACAATAAGGTACCATACCATAATGGGACATGCCATAAGGCAGAAACCCCCAAGTACAGGGAGAAAATTGTCCCATGGCAGCCTGTGCCCCCGGGTACTGACCCTCACTGACCCCCCAAGTTAACTGAGGAGTATTCACCCCAGCTTGGTTATTGACACTGCTACAAGCCTGAGCAGGCCACCTTGAATATCCTGAAGTGTGAACAGGAGAAGCGCTAAGCGTGAGTGAAGGTGCAAGACCCGGGGACCCGGAGGCAGCAGTCTGACCCCAGGGTCCCCATGGCCATGTGTAAGCCTGTGTCGGCAATGATGACTTACCATCTCCCAATACAGGCTGCATAGCCACTTGGTCCCCTTCACTTTGTCCACTTGGCTCCACGTCATGAATGGCATCCTCAGCAGACTCCGCTTCAACTTCCTGGCTGGGTCCAGCTCCCTCGGCGCCAACTGAAGACTCAAGAGCAGAAATACGCTTTAACAATTCAGTTCTAAAAGCAGCCTTGGAAGCTACCCTTGTCAGGGTTGAAGTGTATGTATGTAACCAAAGAGACTCCATATTAATTCTCTCAGTATTCTAAGTGCTTTGTTCACAGGTGCCAAGATGTTCCCAGCAGCTATCTCACGGAAGAGGATTGTTTTGGCTATCGCTTCTCCAGCCTTGGGAAACTTTCCCTTTCTCGGCTTCAAAGGGATTGTTTTGAGAACTATGGGGGAGGTTGGGCCTGCTGGGTTCTGATACTTTGTACCTCATGCTTTGCCTGTCATTCGTAACAATACACGTGTACCAGCCTGGATATTGTATCTGGGCCAGTGGACTATAATGAATTCTTTCTTCAGTAAACTTTTTGAAAACAACAGACTTTTGTCTGATTGCAGAAGGTAGTCTGGAGTATAGACATTATCTAGCCACAGTTCTGACAACCCTAACAGGCCTGTCACGCTTTTGAGCACCAGCGCTGACAACAGCACCCCTTCTCACCTTTTCAAGGACTTCAAGCCATTTTAATATCTCAAAGTGAAAACTGTCCTCCCCTTCATCTTCAGAAGAGGAGACAGCCGGAAGGGCCCTCTTCTGAGGCTGCTTCTTCACAGGTTGTTTGCCCTTGCTCGGGCCTTTACCCTTTTTAGGTGCCATAATCACTGCTGTTAAGAGCAGGGGGGGCCCTAGACAAACCACCCCTCAGCCTATGCTGGTGAAAATGATAGGCAACGTACCAGCAAAATAAACCAGCCAGAAGCACTAGCAAGAACCAAATGAATGGCACTTACTTTGCAGGGCTAATGCTGTAACCACAGGGCTCAGCCACAACTTTGTAAATAAAATGGCGCCCAGGGACCCAGATGGAGATGAAACAAGATGGCGGCCAGCCGAAAAAACAACCGTGCCACCAACCCGCACGCCAGACAGGTGAACGCTGCCGCCACTGTTGGCCCTGTAGTACCCCCAAAAGGCCTGCCCCGTACTCAAACGGGGGGGGGGTGCAAAAGCTGACCAAAAGAAGCAGGGACAGGAGGCACACTGCAAAAACATGCCACTGCACCACCCTCCAAAAAGCCGCGACAAACCGCACGGCTGCGAATCAAGCCGCTCTCCCCCGATGAACGCCCCACACACTCGTGCCAAGCCTCGGCTCCAGACGAGGTGCCTCCTGACAGCGCTGCCGCAGCCCGACACACAGTGTCTGGCCAGTGCTCCTCTCCGCAGCGCTGCCAACGTCCACGTGGCTGGGAGACAGCCTGGCGAGCCACAGAGGCGGCACGGATGTCTTCCGCCGAAGAGAGCCTTCCCCGATGCCTCCGTCCCCAACCTCCACGGATCGCTGAGCGAGCACGAAGACGCAGCTCCGTCTCAGCTGATCGCGTGGAGAGACTGAAGCCGGAGGGCGGAGATGGCTACTAAGGCTGATGTCTCCGCCCCCCCCTCCCCGCTGAAAACCCGGAAGCCCGGGGAGCAAAGTCTGCCTCCTCCTCCATCAGCAGGGGCAAATTCCGGCACCCAGCAAATCTGCCGGGCAGTTGCTGGGTAAGTGCCGCATTGTCTGGGTATCCTGCTCAGGCTTTTAAAGGGAGTTGAAGGCAGAACACTGAAGCTTTTGCCTCTAGTCAGGGACTAAAGTAAAGGCATTTTAAAAAAAAACTACTTTGGTTCTGGTATGTTTCAGTAGAAAAGAATCGAAACAAAAATGTTACAATCAAGATGGGTAGCTGTGTTAGTCTGTCTGCAGCAATAGAAAAGAACAAGAGTACAGTAGCACTAATAAGACTAACAAAATTTGTGGTAAGGTATGAGTTTTTGTGAGTCACAGCACACTTCTTCAGATTCCAGCAGTTCTTCGTTGGGACGCTTTCGTGGAGCTCTAAGGGGGAAAAAGTTTTCCTTTTTTATCCTATGGACCTGTTTTATCTTACAGGGTCACCCTCAAAGCTTGAATAGTATAAATGTCAGTCCCTGGCCGTTAGATCCCTTCAAGTTCTCCCCAGTTAACACACAGGTGTTCCAGTTGAAGCAACTTTATTAGAGATCCATACAGTCCAAGGTGTTCACACAAAGGTAGCGATTGGCAGAAGTGACTATTCAAAAAAGGGCGCTGCTAATTATAGGGAAACTTCCTGCCCTTTGGGTCCATTGACATTGTGGCGTGAAACCCCAAATGGGTTAGATTTACATGGGAACTGGTTAGTTTAGGATAGGCAAGAGTACAGAATGAAATCATCCCAGTCTCTGAGAAAAGATACATTGCTCGCTGCCCGCAGCTTGCATCCAAGGACACTTGCTACAAAAGTGAAAGTTAATATTTTCAATAGATAACAGAGAGGCCCCACTGGCTCTCCCATACATTTCTTGTTAGCAGTTTACACACTCTCAGATGATATAGCAGAATACAACTTTGGCAAACAGTTATGATCAGCACAAAATGCAAAACACAATATTGGCAGGTATGCTGGCATACATGACAATAAGAGTGTTTCCCTAGTATTTGGAAAAGAAGTGGGACATAAAGGGACAATTATGGTTGTTAGATAACTATTAATTTTGCAGAAAGGAGGAGATACTGATCTTTACAAGAGAAGAGAGGAGATAAGTTAGAAACATAATGCAACTGATAGTTTGATGTTAGGTTTTGTTCAATCTAATATATATTATCTATTTTACTAGTGTGTTAAGATAGTTAAGAATAGAAAAGGGGATGTAAGTAGTAGATTCAGACAGTGGGTTGGAAAACTGTTGGAAGTCTTAGATTAAGGGGGGAGGGAAAATGGTGGGAGAATATGGAAGTGACGGTTTTAATTGAAAATCTGTAATATTAATTTTTACTCACCCAATA
This sequence comes from Eublepharis macularius, assembly GCF_028583425.1. Taxonomy (NCBI): domain Eukaryota; kingdom Metazoa; phylum Chordata; class Lepidosauria; order Squamata; family Eublepharidae; genus Eublepharis; species Eublepharis macularius. The sequence continues at coordinate 8,070,995 of NC_072797.1, read as the reverse complement.
AACATTTCTTTAAAAAAAAACAATAAGAGTGTTTCCCTGAAGTCTAGTTAGACTATTTTATTTTGCTGATAAGACTGGAGTAACTTTGTTTAGGATTGTGCTGTTTGTTTCTCAATATGAGCCAATATGGTATAGTGGTTAGATTGTCAGTCCTGGATCCCCCTTCGGCCACAGAATGTTTGCTGGTTGGTCTTTTGGCCAGTCATTCTCCTTCAGTCTAACCTACCTTACGGGGTTGTTGTGAGGATAAAATGGAGGGGAGGACAACAATGTATGCCTCTTCAGGTCAGCATCAAGGAGAAATGTGGGAAGAAAAGGAACTAAAATGAAACAAAATAAATATTTCTACCCCATGGAATGCGCCTCTAAAAATTTGCTCTTCTGTTTACTTCATGCAAATTGCTGATCTAGGCATTCGTTCTTTCTTTATCTTTTTGGCCAAATCTCCCATGTAGCTCTCAGGAACTAAACGTTAATACAGAAGTGTAATTAAAGTTCAATACAAGACATTGGAAGCTAGAGAGAGACGACTGTCCGCTGGAGTAGGCATTACTAAGAATCCGATACAGAGTTGAAGAAATACTGAAACTCATTAGCGAAGCATCATAGGACCATAGACCAATAGAAAAGTCTTTTTGAATAATTGAGTTTTGCATCATTTGCAGGAAAGCCAGGTGAGTGGGGGCTCTCCTGACCTCCTCAGGCAGGTCACTCCACAGGGAAGGGGCCACCACAGAGAAAGCCCATATATGGTTGATTTCACCCATGTGCAGGGTGGCACCTGCAGGAGATCCTGTTCGGATGAGCAAAGCTACCCTAGAGAAACATAGAGAGTGAGGTGGTCCCATAGGTATACCAGATCAAGGTCATGAAGAGCTTTGTATGTGATGACCAATACCTTGAACTGAGCACGGTAGCTGATAGGTAGCCAATGGCGTGACTGCAGAATGGGGGTGATATTCATGCTCCTGCTCACTCCTGATAGCAGTCGCACTGCAACGTTTTGAACCAACTGGAGTCTCCTAGTTAATTTGGATGGGAGACCTATGTATAGTTTATTCCCACAATACAGATGAAGAGCTGGGCTGAGAAGAGTGGTATACCCAAGGCCACTTGCTGAGCTCATGGCAGTAGCGGGCAGTAGAAAACATGAAAATACATGTTTTCTAGCTTGCAAATACACTTTGAGGAACAAGGTAAACCTCAATGAAGTTAGCTTTACTAGACTTCTATCTACAGAAGAGAAATGTTATAGAATTATTATTTATTATTTTTATTAGAATTATTTAGAATTATTTTTGATACCGTTCACAATATTTCTCATTGGATGCTTGTGCGTCTCTTAACTTACACTGCATAAAGAAAAAGAAATCAAGGCAAGTCCAGAGAATACTGTAATAAACTGGTTAGGTGAAAGTTCTTTAGGAATTTGTGTAAGATTCATGATGGTTTTCAGGGGAAAGTTTTTTGTAAACATATATCTAAGGTAAAAGGGCACAGGTAGTCCCCTGTGCAAGCGCTGAGACATTACTGACCCATGGGGGGATGTTGCATGAGGACGTTTTCTTAGCAGATTGTTTTTTTTTTTACGGGGTGTTTTGCCATTGCCTTCCCCAGTCATCTACACTTTACTCCCAGGAAACTGGGTACTCATTTTACCAACCTTGGAAGGATGGAAGGCTGAGTCAACCTTGAGCTGGCTACCTAACTGCATGAAAATACTGGTGGAGTGAGGAGGGAAGTATTTTAGTAAAGTAGTAAAGGCTGTCCACCATCCTGTTTTAAATGTGTTGTTTTTAATGTACATGATTTTTAATTGTATTTTTAGTATGTTGTTATCCGCCCTGAGCCCGCTCGCGGGGAGGGCAGAATAGGAATCTGAAATAAACGAACGAATGAACGAACAAATGTGCATGCAGGAAATTAGGATATCTGCAGCCAACTTCCCTTGGCAGTAAAATGTGTTCAGACTTTGGAATGTGATAAAAAAGCAAGTTGGCAAAACATATCCTAATTAATGGTGTAATATAACTCAAGAGAGTTCCCTTTCCCATTTGTGGAATTTTTTAACCAGGACTGTTATAGGCTGGGAGCTCTCCGGCTTGTGGTCAGGAGTCGGTTCTCAATGTGAAAGGAAACAGGCGTACTTAACATCAACTGATTGATTGACAGTCTGGATGACATTTCTGGTCTGGCGAGATCCGTTTTAAATGCAGGGTCTATATCTTTCTGCCTTTGTCTAGTTAATGGAGCAATGCTTCCTACCTGTTGCAATTCAGCTGCCAGTTCCATCTCCATTTTCAGCCACTGACCTCAAGAAACATGGGCTGGAAAAATGCCCCTTCTTCGCCTTGGGTGTTGGAAGAGTCTGCCTTGGGCTGAGAATGGGTCACATTATGTCAGATCCTACGTGCATATATATGTGTCATCAATACTCAACTTAGTAAGGGGCTTTCAAGATAAATGAGAAACAGAGGTGGTTTGCCATGGCCTTCCTCTACAGAGATGCCCCCCCCCATCCAAGTACTGACCCTGCTTATCTTCCTAGCTCAGGTTATATCATTCCGGCCACATCCCCAAGTTGTATCCTTTCACAAATGAAAAGAGTTCTCCAACAACATCTTCTCCATCTCCTTCTTCCTCCAGTGGTCATCTAAGTATCCCCAAACCCTGTACTGGTAGTTGGAGAACCTTCATGAACACATCAATGCTTGAATTTTGGTCTATCAAGTTTCACTGACTGGAGTCTAATAGTCTCTCTACACAAGACATCTGACACATGAAGAACACATGTTGGGAGATGCAATGTTAGTGGGGAAAGGTAATTTAAAAAGACAGAGCAGCCTGAGATCGCTCCTCAGAGAGGTTGTTAATTAATTAATTAATTAATTAATTAATTAATTAATTAATTGATGTCATTTATAGTCTGCCTTTGTCACTGAGACTCAAGGCGGATTACACAGTATGAGGTTAATACAATCAGTATCAAGTAAGTACATTTCAATACAATATCATAAGGTGAACATATACAAGTTTAAAGACATAGCATTAGCAAGGATCCAAGACATAGTCGAGATACTGAAGCAAAACATAATTCTAGGACTAACATTAGACAGCATGGAGCGATGGTTGTACATAGGAGTACATATTTAAAGTAGCAGATAATATATGAGGCAAAAATGGTGATGAAGTCTATGATCCCCAACTTGTTATTGAAGCACCTGAGACCCCATCCCTACAATGCAGCCCTCCCATTTGAGTAAAAAGCCTTTTTGAATCGTTCGGTTTTGCATCGTTCGCCTCCCCAAAGGCTCTGTCAGTTTCACCTCTGCAGTCTAAAACTGTGTAGGATTACAACCAGAGGGCAGCCAGGAATAGAAATGGGCTGGAGCTGCCTTCTAGAGCCAGACTTGGACCTGGAGAGGTTCCAATGGGCTGAAGTTTCCCTTCTGGCCTTTCACAGCCCCTTCACACAGCTCCAGTGTATAGCAAAGCCTTTGCCCTGCCGCCGGCTCTGTCTTTTTAGACTACCCTTCCAGGCTAACTTTGCATCTCCCGACATGTGTTCATCACGTGTCAGATGTCTTGTATAGAGAGACTCTAAGGAAGAGGTCTTTTGCTTCTCATCCTTCTGAAGTAGATGCCTGAGATTGAACCTGGAAACCAATGACCTGAACACAAAAGTGGACAATAACTGTGCAAGAGAAAAAGGGGATGGTTTTTATCGATTTCCCCTCCTCACTGCAACCCCCAGTGTGTCACTGCACTTTGTCCATGAATATTCCTTGAGTCTCAGAAGAAGATCTTTTAGGAAATGTATGGAATTACTAGAGGAATCCTGTTGCACAAGTTCATTCTGCTTGCACATTCATAGGATCCAACTGATTTTATTCAGTTCCGTTGCCTCTCTCAGTTCCCTGCAAGTATAGCTGGCTACATCTAAATTCCAGAAAGTCACAATATTTCCACCGAGCCTTCTTTGCAAGATTGTAAGTAATCCAGCAAATTAAGTAAGAACTGTAAAGCATTTTAAAATGTAAAACAAAAGTAATAAAGCATACCTAGAGGTATTTAGCAAGTAAACATGGCAAGGGCTTAAACAGATGAGGTAAGGGCCATGCCTTTTGTTCTGTCTATAAAATGTAAACTGTAGGCTCAATTACCCTCAGTTTGCCTTGGGGCTGTTCAAAGAAACAAGAGGGAGTTTAATCCTTCAAGCTCTTCCTTCTTTTACTATTCAAAATTGGTCCCCTTGCTTTGCTGTTAGAATTCTATCTATCTGTCTATCTGTCTATCTGTCTATCTGTCTATCTGTCTATCTGTCTATCTGTCTATCTGTCTATCTATCTATCTATCTATCTATCTATCTATCTATCTATCTATCTATCTATCTATCTATCTATCTATCTATCTATCTATCTATCTATCTATCTATCTATCTATCTATCATCGTACCCTTTAAAAGCCTGGCCTGGAAAATGCTAATAGTGTAGTGTGGGATCCTATTCTAGATTGAAATAAGATCACAATCATTGATCACTTTGGCTGAAGTTTGTAGCATAACATTAATGGTTCAACTAGTTATTTCTGTTTTGCCAGTAATTTGGATCTATTTTAGTGCCTTTTCCAGCATGAGAATGAATGAAAAATGTAGGAATGCCACTGGAGTGAAATGTGTGAATGAATGAAATGTGAGAACGCCACAAACTCATGGTTTCAAATGTTAAGTATCACACCAGAATGCTCGGTGGAGTTGTGATGACTGCCTGCCTGGGCCACACTCCGAGGCAAACCTTGGATTCCCTCAAAGTAATGTGATGAAATCATTGTCATGAATAAAAGTATAAATGAAGAATTTGGGAAATGGTTATTTTTTTTTCCCTTTTCCGATTGGAGTTATATTAGATTTCTTTGAGTACTTTCCGATATAGAAATATGTTTACGTTTGGAGCAGCTAACTATTCTTCGCATTTTTAACCAGATGCATTAACGTTCTTTGTGATCCTTCCAAGATTGCAGCATTCTAAATAAGCGCAAGCCATTTATTAGGTTGGTTATTTTTTATATTTGTGCGGCAACGTTTATTTTCCTCCGTGAATTACCTTTTCGGATCCCGCCATGGCTGCCATTCCTCCCGTATCTTTAGTCAAAGTAATACTTTGTTTCACTTATGCTTACACTCTCTTCCTTCTATAGACCAAAATCACTTTCAATTACACATATATCACAGTCCTTAACCATTAGTCTCACTTGCTTGTGGTTAATAATTCACCTTATATTCCAGCATCCATCAACATAAAATCAGCATAACAACTTTTATGAATCCCTTTATCATCAGCACATTCCAAATGCTTATACAATCTGCACTCCAGATTCACATAGGAACTGGTTTAATAGCCCTTAAAGTCGCAATAATACTCAGTTCCCTTCCATCACAGAATTATTGTTCATTTTGTCAGAGAAGACCATTTTTTTAAAGCTCTTTTATATTATCTACCCATATTTCTTGCAATCTATTGCCCCATATTCTGATTACAGTTAATTCAGGGCAAATATACGTCTTTGATTTGCAGCCAGGATAGATTCAAAGCCACAGTGAACGTGGGGGAAAGATCAATGACAGACATGCGTATGAACTTGCTGTCATCATAAAGATGGTGATGGTAATTATCCAAAATGCATATTTTGTAGGTTTATGGGCAATTCAGTATGCATTCTTGTGTCTCTGCAAACAGCGATACATTGGACCTCCTGTAGAACCAGAGGTGCAGGCAGTGACAGCTCTAAATTTTGGGATGCCCTCAAAGTGAAGGCTTCTGTTACACCACTTCTACTCTGCTAAACCTGCTTCTTTGCATTTCTTTCGGTTACCCCCCATAGGAGGGAACAGTGGCCATTCATTTCTATGGGATAAATGAATGCGATTTTCTCATGACAGTCCTTGGAATGGGGTGTCATCTTTCCCTCTGTGTTAGTTCCCCCAACCATTGAACATTAATAAAAACAACAACATTTGATTTATAAATCACCCTCCAGGACAACATAGCACCCACTCAGAACGGTTTACAAGGTGTGTCAATATTATCCCCACAATGACCCTAGGAGGTGGGTGGGGCTGAGAGAGCTCTGAAAGAGCTGTGACTGACCCAAGGTTACCCAGCTGGCTTCGAGCGGAGGAGTGGGGAATCAAACCTGGCTGTCCAGATTAGAGTCCTGCCGCTCGTAACCACTACACTAAACTGGCCTACTCTGATCTCCACACTCCCACTTTTTCATCTGTAACCTGAGCGACGTTGCTTAGGCTGAAATAGTTAAATATTCTTGCTTGGGTGTAAGACCAATTGAATGCAAATGAAGCAAATAAGCCACACCAGTGTGTGTCAATGATATGTACCTATAATGAACATGGGACTTTACAGTAAAACAAACAATGGTCCTTTAGACTTCAATCTTACCTTACTCAGGCCATTTCATGAGGGAGGAACAGTGCCTCCTCCCCACCATGATGTAGCCATTGCCACATATGAGCTGAGTGGTCTGCATCACCAGACATCAATCTCTTGTGATTCTTTGATGTCATGAGTAGACATGGGCACGAACAGAAAAAAATGAACATGGTGTTCGTTGTTCGTTGCCATCCATGAACAACGAACAATGAACAATGAACATTGCCGAACATGACCTGTTCATGAACATGTTCATTGTTCATGGGGGGCAGCAGGCTCTCCTCCAGCCATCAAGATCCCTACCACACCACTCCCAGAAACCCTACCTGAGCAGGCAGTAGGAAATGTACCCATAATAAATAAGAGCTTCGCCCCAGAGCCTGGCAGCAGCCCTGGAACCTGAAGGGGTAGATCCCTACTGCACCACTCCCAGAAACCTGACCTGAGCAGGCAGCAGGAAAGGTACCAGTAATAAATAATAGCTTGGCCTAGAGCCCGGCAGCAGCCCTTGGAATTGAAGAGGTAGATCCCTATCTCACCACACACAAAGAAAATTCAAGCTCCAATGCACTCACTCTGTCTCTCTATCAAAATGCCAACAGCAACTGTCTCTCCCACACTGTCTGCAAAACCAGAGCTGGGAGCCTCCCTCCCCCCAGCTCTTTGTTTCCTTGTAACAAATTTGGAGCTCCACAATTGAAAGGAAGACCTGCCTATCAAGCTAAATTGGGCTGAGATTGGGGTTTCCAGGGCAACAGCAGGAGTTCAGACAGAGTTCAGTCCCTGCCTCTAGTTGCCAAGGGAATTGATTGCAGGTGCCAGATTGTCTGGCTTGATGCACAGCAATGAACAACAATGAATGAGGCTTGCAACGACCACCTGTTTGTTTAGAATGGAGCCTCACAAACAGCTTGTTTGTGAACAGCTGATTGGGTTGTTCCTGGGTTTTTTTAGTTCGTAGTGCTGTTCGTACCCATCTCTAGTCACGAGCTGGGTAGCTATGCAATGGGAGGTTTGCAAAGAGGACTGGATTCATAGAGAGATTTGAATTAGATGGGAGGGAGTCGCAGCAGGAGCCCAGGGAAGATCTCTGTAGGCTGCAACCACTCTGGTACAGGAAGGGCCTAGAGCACCCAACTGACCCTTTTTGTTTACTCTTTCTCAGTAGGTTTTACTTTATGTGTCTGAATGAGGCATAAGGACCCAGGCAGAATAATAAACAACTTTATTTAAAAGGGTCAGTAATAACTGGTGTTCAAAAACTTTGTAGAATAAAGAGAACAGTAAATTAGGTGAATAAACAAAATAAAACACCCTAACATGTCTATCTAGACTGTTCCTAGCTATCTCTTGGGAACTGGCTTGAAGCTGACTCACCCTGTTATGACCTTTACTTTCTTTAGGGTAGATTTTTCTTTTAATCTATTCCTTAACCCTCTGGGTAGTCTGCTGCCACCAGGAATATTTTATTCCAAGATATTTTATTTAAATTTTCCCTTTGGTAACGTTCCTAAGCTTCAGGCTCCTTCGTGGTTCTATGTGGCCCTGAAGATAGGAATGGGATATAGCAATGACAGCTACACTGGGATATAACAAAACAAAAATAAACTTTTATTTAGTCAAGAAGTGTATCGGTTTCATAAACGTAGTTCTTGGTTCTTAAAGTTACTTCATTTACTCTCATTCACACAGCTGGCCTCTCTTTCCCTGACTGAGTGTCCTTTCACAAACATGCTCAGTTCAGGTTCCACACAGGTTATATTTCTCTCATAAACACTTCAACATATTCAGGCAGCACACAGCTAGCCTGCTTTCTTCTGGCTGCAACTTTTCTCTCTACATTCAGTCTCAAACTGCATTCACTCCTCACCCTCTCAGTCATCAACCAATCATATCACTCACTCATCCATCTCCTTCGCCCCCACTCTTCACCTATCTCATCAAGCATTTAAAGATACATGCACACATTTACTTGGAATCATTACACACCCCTTCTGGAGGAGGAATCTCTCCATCTGCGGCAGCCTCTCCTCAGCTCTGCTCCCTTGGAGTGGACCCCTCCCGTTGTGGTGCAGTCTTTTATCCCTTCTTCTCAGGCCTACTAAGATGGTCTTATCCAACCTGCAAGTGTCTGGACCTATACTTGAATTCTGACCCTATGGATTTCATGAGAAAATTCCAAGAATTACTGATGGACTTCAGAAATAATAATTGTTCATAAGTGATACCATCATGACCGTGAACGAGCACTTTATGTATAGGTCTATATATGAAGACTGTGTGTATTGATGATGTATTGAATGGCAATGGGAATTAGGAAATAACAGCAAGAATACTTTTGTAACTTTTCTAAGTATTTCATCAGGATTTCACGATTGTTGTTTATTGTTTCCTGAATTAGCAGCATGCAGAATTCCAATGGAGGATCCACATATTGGTGAAAATTGAGCTTCTGACATTATTTCACCTCCCAGATTTCCCCATCCACACAGCGGGCTCTGTTATGATCCTGAACCTGCATTTCCTTTATTTATTGACAACAGTGGAAATATAATTCTGTAGGTTTTTTTTAAAAAAAAATATTTGAGCTCATTTGCACTACTGCGTTATAACTAGACATGAGCATGAACAAAAAAAAAATTAATGCCGCCGACGAACCCGAACAAACGAACCATAACGAACATTTCCTGTTACCGAACCGGTTCATGATTCGTGGTTTGTGGGCATCGGAATGGCCCCTGTTGCACTTAGAGAGCCCATATTCCCAGGAGTGTTTAGCAGGCTCTCCTCCAGCTGGCACCCAAGTTTGGTCAAGATTGCAATAGGGATCTTGGAGTTATACCCTCTCCAATCTGAGGCCCCCAGGAAACTCCCACTGGATACAATTAGAGCCATCAGTTGACGTTGGCCCAGTGTACAAGGGGTTGGCCATCAGAACTGCCTATCAGGGATTGCAGGGATGAGATTGGAGTGCTCATGGCTACAGAACACCCTTTTCCCCCTCCTCCCCCCGGGTGTCTTCTCCCATGTAACCAATTGTAACCAATTTGCAGCTCCATGGTTGGAAGGAAGACCTGCCGATCAAGGTAAGCTGGGCTTTGATTCGGATTTCCAGGGCAACAGAAGGAGTGCAGACAGAGTTCAGGCATTCCCCCAGCTCCGTTTCCACGGGAATTGATTGATGGTGCCGGACTGTCTGGCTTCATGAACCGCGGGTGAATGCAATGAACCAGGCTTCCAACGAATGCTGGTTCATTGGCCATGGACCCTCATGAACCTCTGGATCGCGAACAGGAAATCTGGTGGTTCGTAGGTTTTTTTGGTTCGTAATTTGGTTCATGCCCATGTCTAGTTATAACTCAGGGAACATTACCCAATGGTAGAAATAGAAACGGTACCACTTCACACTATTTTAATGGTGTAAAAGTGCCATTTAAAAGAAATAGGGACCACAACAAGCAGTTTGGAGATTTACAACCAGAAGTATGTTCTCCAGGATGCACACAAATACATATCTTCCTGAGGCTATGGGGGGGAAGCAGCACAAAGAATACCCATATATGACAAAGATTGCATTTGTACTCCACAGAAAAAGAAGAAAATGAAATAAATCAGTTCCTAGGGGGAAAATGGGACTGTATTCACAAAAGAGAGAACATTGGATTGGTACTGACATCTGGAACCAGCTAACTGTGTGTACACATGATGTCATTGGACTAGTATGGCACTATACCGAGGTTGCCAGTCTTCAGCCGCAACCTTTGACTATGTGAGAAATACGTTCTGGATGGTAATTAGTGTATTCTAAGAGAATCTAAGGCAAATTGTGGTGGGTTTGCAATCGCCCTGGAGGAGGTCTACGGACAAAACAGCAGGCAGCATCTTGCTGGCCATGGTGTTGGGCGAATGAGATACTCCTTTGGGGGGGGGGGGGCGTTTGAACTCAGCATACACCACCTGAAAGAAAGAAAAAGATACGAAGAGGTCATTCAAGAATTCACTGGAGTACTTACCTTGGACTTACCTTCTGGAGTACTTACCTTGGACTTATCTATGGGATGGTTCCGATTATTTGAATGGACTTATATGGACTGAGAAATTATTTCATGATGACAGTCTGAGCTTGCATGGTTTGCTGTTTGATCAATTGAATACATCTGGTTAATTATTCTTTTTCACTGAGTAAAGTTATACTTGTTGATTCTTTATAGAAGAAACGTGTTCATTCAGCTCTATAATAATTTTTGATTGGGTTTTCCTTCACATGTAGAGGTTTCTGCTCTTGAGAATTCAGTATTGTTGTGCAGGTTCCTCTGTTTTGTGTATTAGACCCAAGCTACAAGTGATGCCTGACACAGGTTGGACACTTGTCAGCTTCCCTCAAGTTTTGATGGGAAATGTAGGCGTCCTCGTCTTGCAGCTGTAATGGAGAGCCAAGCTGTAAAACCAGGACGCCTACATTTCCCATCAAAACTTGAGGGAAGCTGACAAGTGTCCAACCTGTGTCAGGCATCACTTGTAGCTTGGCTCTTAGTCTTCAGGTAGTGCCTGGAGATCTCCTGAAATTACAACTCATCTTCAGACCTCAGAGATAAGTTCCCCTGGAGTAAACGATTGCTCTGGAGGGTGGACTTTAGGGCATTATATCCTGCTGAGGTCTATTCCCTTTCCAATACCCCCCTCCAGGCTCCACCCCAAAATCCCCCAAAGTGAAGATGGCAACCCTACAATATGCATCACAATTTCTGCCAAAGAGGGAACCTCTTCATCTTTTTGGAACTTCACAGCCAGCAATGTTTGGCTGCAGAGACCTTCCCATTCCTGCTGCCTGTAAGTGCTTTGAAATGTTTACTTTTCACAACTTTCCTGACAGGTGAAGCCGCATGAGAGAAAGACACTTTAGGGCCAGGGGGAAAGCTGACCCAGAGTCTCTCGCATCCAAACCCAATTCCCTCTCTTCTGTGTTGGGCTGTGCCGCAGAACCAAATTGCAACACATCCACCTGGTTCCACTGCGGTTTCTTTTCCTGTCTCCGCTTCAGTGGTAAGTGCATTAAAGAAGTATATTTAGGTCACTCCAGAGCAGAACATTAAAACAAATGCTGATAGTTCAAGGTTAATAGATGCATAAAACAAAAATAATTCTGTGTCAAAACTGGGTTGACAGGTGATTTGACTTGAGGCTGCCTCGCAATCACTCTTTTACATGTGCTCTCTGCAGAGCTCGGTGGAAGGTGTTATGTTTCTGACATTTACTTGTCAGAAAGCTATGACAATAGAAATTGTTTCTATCTCTGCCAGTCCCAGATGTTAACCTTCGAGCTTTATTTTGTAATTGGGGTGCCGCCGAGCTTTAACATTTTCTATTGATTCAATAGAGGCGATAACATTTCCAATCATAAGAAGGCATTATAGAAATATCAGGCAATTCACATATCAAAATGTTTGATAGCTGGGCTCACTGCATTAATTTGTGTCACCTTTGCAGCGAACCCTTTATCTGCTTTTTTAATACTGAAGGACACTTGGGAGTACTTCCTGTCACTTTTATTGTTCAATAAAGTAGACAAAAGTTTCAATTAACAGCCAGAGAGCCTCCGGGGAATTAGGAATGAGAGTATATTTTATTCATTTGATTGTGATTTAGCTAAACTTCTTTCTCATTCCTTTTTTTCTACCCTGTCTCCCACTGGGATGAGTGGATTTCTCCAGTTGCGTCTCCTTTATCATTCCAGAACTACTCTTTCTGCTGTGTCCCACTTTTCTGAATTCAAGAGAATCCTGATCTCTAATTCCCAGATACGAGTATGTGCAATTTGCCATTTCTTTCAGACCCTTCCGTCTTTTCCCCCCCTCTTCTACATTATGGCTGTGCTTATGTAAATTGATAAAACAATGCAAGTAAAACACTCTCAGTATGCTTGGGTATATGAGCACATCAAGATTCTTTTTGTACCAATTGGCTGATGTGCAAATAACACGTTCCAGTATATGAGCCAAATAACACTAAAAACTGATACAGCTATATATTGATGTTTTTTTGCAGTGTGTTATCAATGATATTGAGAAGAGGGGAAGATAGAGAGGCATCTGCAAAAGTGAAAATGCACAAGTTCTACACAAAATCCAGAGATGAAAAATATAGAGGATTCACAACCAGGGACATTGTTTGATTAATTTGGAGCTCCCACACCTACGCAAAGGAAAAAAGGATTCAGAGAATTTAGGAAGTGTCTTTAATTTCCCTGAAGTAGGTATCAGCTTATGACAGCCAGAGTGGGGCAAGAATTAGACAGGGTGTTAGACTACAACCTTGGAAACCAGGTTGAAATCTCCACTCTCCTGTGGAAGTTTTCTGGGTGACCTTGAGCCAATAATACACTCTCAGCCCAACCTACTTCATCAGGTTGTTTTGAGGAATAAATGGAAGCAAGGAGAATGATGTAAGTCATTTTGGGTCCTTGTTGGGCAGAAAGATGACAAACAGACAGACAGACAGACAGACAGACAGACAAACAAACAGACAAACACTTCTTTCAGGCTAGTCACCAGAATTTCAAAAGGACTTAACTGGAAATTTAATCCAAAGGTTCGTCACCGTAGTTGTGTGCTTTCCAAGGAAGTTTTTGACTCGTATTTCTAGGCATATCCATTGAATCGTTATACCCACTTTCCTTTCCAGAGGCATACAGAGTAATTAAACATAGAATACTGGATATAGAACATCAGGAGTTATCTAGCCAAGCCAATAGAACCTGTTCCCCTCTAAGCTTTGAGATCCCCCTTAAGATTGGTGGCATGGCTTCCTATTTTTCTTCCCTACAGGCACCCCATCTTTGCAGAGCCTTCTCTCTTGCAAGATTCAATGCGATGCCATCTTCAATTTTATTTGGCAGATATAACAAGATCCCATACATAGATAGAGTTTGTCACTGTGATCATGAAAGTATTGAGACAGTTTTGTTTGTCCTGCTTTATTGCCAACTATATGCAGCCTTGCGTCTTAAATATTTAGAAGCAGGCTTCTCAGATTCTCTAAAGGTCTTTCACCTTCTGAATGACACCCTGCCTAAAACCACTGAGAGTGTAGCAATGTTTCTCTACATGGCTATAAAATTCCGTCAGGAGTGGTTCCAGAAGTAACTTTGTTTTTCTATGTTTCTTGTATTGTGAATATTATGCCAACTGTGGTTGTTGTGGATTTTCCGGGTTATTTAGCTGTGGTCTTGGCATTGTAGTTCCTGATGTTTCGCCAGCAGCTGTGACGGGCATCTTCAGAGGTGTAGCACCAAAAGACAGAGATCTCTCAGGACCAAGCTACACATGACGAATGACACTTGAACAGCAAGTGTATTTCTCCCTGTTCACTTGCCCTCCACTCAATCCACTTGCCGTTCAAGTGTCATTCGTCATGTGTAGCTTGGCTCTGTGGGCCAAGCTACACATGACGAATGACACTTGAACGGCAAGTGTATTTCTCCCTGTTCACTTGCCCTCCACTCAATCCACTTACCGTTCAAGTGTCATTCGTCATGTGTAGCTTGGCCCTCAGTGTCAGTGATTAGAGTCCCGTGTTAAGAGCACAGAACTCTAATCTGGAGAGCCGGGTTTGATTCCCCACTCCTCCACTTGAAGCCAGCTGGGTGACCATAGGTCAGTCACAGCTCTCTCAGAGCTCTCTCAGCCCCACCCACCTCACAGGGTGTTTGTTGTTGTAGGGATAATAGTAATATACTTTATAAACTGCTCTGAGTGGGTGTTAAGTCATCCTGAAGGACGGTATATAAATTGAATGTTATTATTATTAATATAAATATTCAATATAATAACATTCAACATAAATTGAATGTTATTATTAATAAAGTTATTATTCTTGTATAACCTTCTCAAGCTGAATGTAGCTTAGAAGCTATGTCTTTTAGTCCAACTTGGGCTCATAATATTTTTGTTTTTGAAAGGATGCAAAAAAACCCATAGTCAAGCCCTTGGCTGACTACAGTACATTTTAAATGGTCTGAATTCAATTCAGTTCAGTTCAGTTCAGTTTAGTTTAAAGATGGGCATGAACCAAACTACAAACCAAAATTTGTGACGAACTAGGCCGGTTTGTGGTTTGCGAACCAGCGGTTCATCAGAGCCCATTTCTGACAAACTGCCACAAACTTTAGGCTGGTTTATTTGGTTTCTTTTTTGGTTCATCACTGCAGACAGCCTGGCACTGATCAATCAGTTTCCTAGGCAACAGGGGATGGACTTCCTGCAGACCTTCTGCTGACCTGGAAGTGGCCTTCTGCTGGCCTAGAAGTGGCCTTCTGCTGACCCAGAAGTGGCGTTTTGCTGACCTGGATGTGATGTTTTCATGAACCAAAGAGACATTTTTATCTCTTTCCACCACCTTTTTTTTGTATCTTAAAATGTTCCTACCTAGTGGCTTATTTTGTGCTGTAGCACTATGGTGTTGGATACCACAATTTTAATCATTTTTAGAAAATGTTTGATCACTTTGATGGCTTATGCTTTTGTTTCTTGTAAATTGCATTTATATACGGAAACGACCAAACAATGGAATAAATCATGCTATTTGTATTTATTCCTTTACCCAACTTCTATATGGTGTCCGACATCAATGCTCAAGGTGCTGCATAGCTTTAAAAGAAGACAATATTCTAATCAGCTAAAATTCAACAATTCATCACTGATCACTAAAGCAAGAAATGCAAAATGTGAATATAAGAGCCAGAATTGGTAGCCTCTCAAAAGCCTCGTGGGGACAGAATAAGGATAGACTCTTGGCTGCAACGTGAAATGAAATCATGGTTAGAGAATATCTGAGCCCCTGGTTCAAATCTCCACTCTGCCATGGAAGTTTGCTGGGTGACCTTGGGCCAGTCACAGCCTCTCATCCTAACCTACTTTACAGGGTTGTTGTTTTGAGGATAAATGGAAGAGAGGAGAACAATAATGTAAGCTGCTTTGGGTCCCTATTCGAGAGAAAAGAGAGAGATAAATATCTATTTAAATAAACCTAAATAAATGCATTATTTCTATCTGTGATTGACTATTTGCATATTTCTCTTCCTTCATAAATGACTCTGTTGATCAACTACAGATGAACACTCGGTTCGTTTAAGGTTGGTATGTTTAGAAATGACACTGTTACTGCTAAAAGGGCTGTTCTACTAAAAGAAGGATCAATTTCTGTTCAAGGTTCTGATCTTTCAGACACTTGTTTGACATTAAATTAATGAGATTGTTCATAAACTTAAAAAGAATCAGGGCCCATATATATTAGCTTGGTTACACATCTGTTCTTAATTGCTTATACAGTACAGCATCATTTATCTGAATGGCTTTGGAAGACGGCCAACACTTTGGGATAATCAGGCATTTGGGAAACATAAGGGTAATTTTCATAGGGCTACATTTACATAGGGCTAACACAGACAACACGCTGTGGATTTAGATAACGGAAGACGTTCCGAATTACTGGAGTTTTGAGAATGAGAGTTTTTAAGAACTTCCATGGTGTGTGAGGGGAACAGAGGAGGTTCAAAAAGAAAGGTCCCCAAGCGAGCATTTGTCTGTCGCTTCAGTAATATCAGGAAATCTGGGCTGGACGGGAGGAACCCACAGACTGGTCCTTCTTCCTGCACCAGTTTCTTGGTGGCCAACCTCTGGAGGAAGCATGGAAAGGAAATAGAGTAGACTATGGCAAATATAAGATTGGTATGTGGACTGTCTTTCAAATGAATTCAGGTGGATTGGATGTTCCCAAGAAGACAACATCTACTACTACTTCTGTTAAAATTGCTGATTCCCATCAAAGATACAGTTCCTTCTGTGAGAGTTAGCAACCTGAGTTCCAGTTCATATGATGAGTCTTACTCAATGGTGTCCTCGTGATTCTCATTCTCTCCTTCTTGTATTGTTTTAGGTCACCAAGAAAGCTTGTGGCAGAATGAGAAATGACCTTGAGAATTCATGACTCAGACCTCAGTGAGTCTTGGTTCCAGTTCCACACCAGTTCTAAAGGTAGTGTAGTGAATAATGTAAGGACACATGATCTACTGTTTCTGGCCTACTGACCAACAATGGCCTTATTGCGAGATGCCAGGAGGTATGATTGATGGATAGTTTGCAGGTAAAGATCCATATCATTTAGATATTACAGCTGCTGAAGTAGATCGGAATGTGAGATAATTCTACTCCTGAACATGAAGAACTCAGACCATTGGCCTATCAGGATCAGTGATACCTACTCTGAGTAGCAGAAGTTCCCCTCGTTCTCCAGTGGAGGACTTCCACCACATTGATTACCTTATCCTTTAATGAGAGTTGCTGGGCATTGAAAAGCAGATACTCCACCACTGAGCCACGGTCCGTACCATTCGCTTATGTTATGTGTGGTGCAAGATGAAGCAAGTTCAGGCTTCCTTGGAGATAAAGCTCCAGTCATGGATAGAGATTGGTTAGGGAAGAACCCGGGGGAGATCCACTCCCTTGAGCTAATTATTCTTTTCTTATTGGTCCACCAAGGAAAAGGAATTGAGCACCACTGATCCAAAGAGATTACAGTAAATATTGTAATGTTTCAAGAATCAATACATAAAAATCTATTTTCCACCCAATCATCTAAATGGCACCCCAAAATACTGTTAACGTAGCCCACACCAGCAAATCCTGATACAGTAGTTTGATGTATACCCATATTACCTTCAAACATATTAGCATTTCTTACGGAACCAAGGTCAATGTCTCTTTCTCAAATAGCATTTCAGACCTATAATTGTTCATCTACAAGCCGGCAATTATGGGGGAATTGATCAGCCAGTAATTAATGCTACGCTATTACACTTTTTAATTTGGAGATTATGCAGCGGCGAGCGTTCACACATTTTTAATTTGTATATTATACAGCCACAAATGTTTACAATGCCCTTTTTAATCTCCTTACACTACCCAAGCCATTATTCACTATAGATTAATGATACGCTGGATACTGTGGTTTATTTCATTTACCACTCTTACCAAGAGAGCTGTTAACATTAGCGTGTTCTATTACTTAATGTCTTACTGCAGCTGCTAGCGAGCATTGGTTACCTTTTAAAAAATTACCATTCAATTATTTCCTTCTCTCTCACACTGTCTTGTGTGTGTGTGCATGCGTGTGTGTTCATGTGTGTCTTGAGTGATCTTTGGCTGTTGGATATTCCGTATATTTCAAAAATGAAAACTTAGTAACAAGGTAATCGAAATTCTGCACCAAAAGGAGCTGAATTATTTAACCTGCTTATATACGCAAATGAAGCAAATGTACATAGATCTTATTTGCATCATTTATTGTGCAACATTTACTTATTTTGCCCCATCCAATCCCCCAAGAACTGGCATTTTATTTCAGTCACCTCTCTGGCTTTTAAGATGCCATTAGGCATTGCTTCCTCTGTTGTAAATGTATCTTCAGAAGGCCAAGCTACAAGTGACGAATGAAGTTATGTAGTGATCAAGTGGAGTGCAAGTGGAGCGCAAGTGAACAGGGAGGAATACACGTAAGGGCCAAGCTACAAGTGACAAATGACACTTGAATGGCAAGTGTATTTCTCCCTGTTCACTTGCCCTCCACTCAATCCACTTGCCAGGCAAGTGTCTTTCGTCATGTGTAGCTTGGCCCTGAGTCTTTTTACTTGCCGTTCAAGTGTCATTCATCACTTGTAGCTTGACCCATAGTCTCAAGGGCTAGAAACTTTTTGAATGACATTATGACTCAGGAAGTAGAATTTTGCCCCCAACATGAGCTTCTGAACTTTTTGCTATGCTCTGTGGTATTGTAGCATGCACATTGACATGACATAGAGGGCTGGATCTAGACCAATGTTTCTGTAGGTGTATGGATTTCCACCCGCAGAGCACGGTTTTCCCACCTTCCTTCTCCTATGGCAGCCTGAAACACTTGTCAAAATCTGTTCCTGGAGGTTCCCCTCTTCCCCTACAATCCACGAGGGGACATTTTGGGTTTCTATGGGTTGAGAAAAGTGGGGAAATCATGGTCCATGGACAGAAATCCTCAGGGTGGTCAAAAAGGGTCTTCCATTCTGCAGATGTCTGTTTTATGAACTGCTCCGTGGCCCAATATGCTGCAGCCTAGAGCCTTACACAGGATCCAGCCCCTTCGAGGCTGTTGCTGAGGGGCAGGGACTTCCTTTCTTAAAAAGGGCCAGCAGTGGACCTGAGAGGAGACTGAGCCTCCCAGGTCCACAGTCCTCTTCCCACCCAGCTGGCCTGCTCTGATTGGCCGGTAGCAGTTTGAACCTGGGCAGCGAAGGCTGCACTGCTACCCCACGGAGCCCATGCCACCCTCCAATATGGCCATGCCGTCCTTCTCTCTGCCCCCCCCATGGCATGCAACTGAGCCCCCCAGTTAAGTCTGGGGAGCTGGCATTTCTTTCGTTTTCTGTATGCAAGGAATTCTTTTTGTGTGGAGCAGCCTTCAGTCACACACACCTCCGTGTGCCTTCTGAAGTGATCCCGTCCAGATATACAATTGCCATCTCAGCAGAATTTGAGTCCCGTGGCACCTTAGAGACCAACAAGATTTTCAGAGTGTACGCTTTTGAGACTCAGGGCCAAGCTACACATGACGAATGACACTTGAACGGCAAGTGGATTGAGTGGAGGACAAGTGAACAGGGAGAAATACACTTGCTGTTCAAGTGTCATTCGTCATGTGTAGCTTGGCCCTCAGACCTCCCTTCTTTAGCCACGGAGAAGCCATCTTAGCTACTGTTGGTAAGGCTGAGGCACATGTCTTCTATGAATCTTTTCTTTCTTTTTTTTAATCCAAGTTTCTGGCTCCAAAAGCTTTAGAAGTTCCAGGCGCTTTGCAAATGAGTTTCTCCTCTTCTCCAATATTCCATACCTCTTTCACCATGGAGATTAAGGAGTTTATAAAATACAACTTGTTACCGCCATGAGGGATTACTACTATATATTATCACTCACAGCTCATTAACCCTGAAGCCCTGCTAACTAAGAAAATCCTCTCTAATGAGGTTTCCTTCACTGCACCGAAGAACAAAAAGGTCTCCAAGTTTTGCCTATTACCAATCTTCCTCAAATTATTTCCCCATAATTAAAACAAAACTCTAAGGCCATTAAATTACAAATCTAAATTTTCTCAACTCATGAAAAATCCAGGGTCAGTAATTCCTCCCTCCTAGCAAAAGGCCACAAGAACTCACAGCAATGGCACTAAGGTTTTTTTTTTCCTTTTTGTGCTAGTTAGTAGGAAAAGACTGATGCATTTGGCCCAAGAGAATTCTTCATTCAAATGTCCTTTATCTTTTATTTATTTATTTAAAATTTTTATCAGCCCCCTTTATGCAGTAGGAAACTTCAAGGGGATGTGTGATCGGTAGGCCAAGACAAAACTAGTCCATTTATTTCTGTAGAGTTTTCTGCTTTTCCACTCCAGGGTCTTATATATTCTCAGAACTCCACAGCTCTCAGATAGCCATGTTCATTATTAACAGTATTAATAATTATAACTGTGCTTATATACCACTCTTCTAGACAGATCAGTGCCCCACTTAGAGCAGTGAACAAAGTCAGTGTTAATATTATCCCCACAAGACAGCTGGGGAGCTGGGGCTGAGAGGAGTGGCTTACCCCAAGAAACCTTCTGAGCTCATGAAACTCATGGGAGTTGAACCAGCAGAGTGCTGACTCACAACCCAACCACTTGACCACTATGCTACAGCAGTCCATGCTATATTATCCCTTCTATGAAGCTGGGGGTGAGAGGAGTGGCTTACCCCAGGACACCTTTGAGCTCATGACACTCATGGGAGTCAAACCAGCAGAGTGCTGACTCACAACCCAACCACTTGACCACTATGCTACAGCAGTCCATGCTATATTATCCCTTCCATGAAGATGGGGAGCTGAGGGTAAGAGAAGTGGCTTACTAAAGGCCACATGCGTAGCTCATGGCAGTAGTGGGAGTCAAACCAGCAGAGTGCTGACTTGCAACCCAACCACTTACCACTATGCATAAGCAGGAGCCGTGGGTATAAATCTGGGACACGGTTGACTTTTATGAGTACCGTTTAATTTCAAAAATTATAACTTCTGATACAGGTTATTCCAAACTGCGAAGAAACTGCAATGGCTGTTTGCCCAGTTATGCTAATATTTGATAGAAAAATGAGTCCATCCCAAATTTTTATATCAATTTCATATCAGTGGTGTACAAATGGAGAATAATGTAAACGTGGTATAGAAGTCAGCATTTAAATTGGGTGAAAAAAGAAATACATGAAAAGGAAAATTTTAACAATAAATTAAATGGTATGAAAAGTCTTGCTACAAATACATTTAAAACTAAGAGTCCAGTAGCACCTATAAGACTAACAAAATTTGTGATAGTGTATCAGCTTTCATGAGTCACAGCTCACTTCTTCAGGTATCTCACTTCAAGAATCTGAAGAAATGAGCTGTGATTCATGAAAGCTCATACCGTACCACAAATGTTGTTAGTCTTATAGGCATTACTGGACTTTTGATCTTTTCTACTGCTACAGACAAACACAGCTACCTATCTTGATTTAAAATGAAAACAAACAAAATAGGCCATGTTGAGAGCCACCATGGTGTAGTGGTTACAGTTAGAGGGTGTGCATAATGGAATAAGTGAGCCAAAAATACCACAGAAATCACTGGCTTGGCTTGTTAAAATGGGGATTTAACCTAGCTCAGGCAGTGGTGGGTAGCGGTTGTAGCGGCTCCTCTGGCCTGGTGGAGAGCTGCTACTGGCAAGAACCAGGGAAAATAGGTGAACCAAAGGGTTGCCAACCTCCAGGTGAGGCCTAGAGATCTCCCAGAATTGCAACTGATCTCCAGACCACAGAGATCAGTTGGTCTAAGGAAAATGGAAATCCTAGGGGGTGAACTCTATGGAATGATACCCTGCTGAGGTCCTTCCCCTCCCCATATCCTATCATCTCAAAATCTCCAACCCTAACAGTGCAATTCTAAACAGAGTTACTCCAGTCTAAGCTAGAGATGGGCAAGAACAGCAATACGAACAAAAAAAAAACAAACCCACGAACAGCCCAATTTGCTGTTCGCGAAAAAGCTGTTCATGAGGCCCCATTCTAAATGAACAGGTGGTTGTTGCAAGCCTCGTTCATTGCTGTTCGTCCAGCCAAACAGTCTGGTACCTGCAATCAATTCCCTTGGCAACGTAGGCAGGGATTGTCTGAACTCTGTTTGAACTCCTGCTGTTGCCCTGGAAACCCCAATCTGAGGGCCCAGCTACACATGACGAATGACACTTTAACAGCAAGTGTATTTCTCCCTGTTCACTTGCCCTCCACTCAATCCACTTGCTGTTCAAGTGTCATTCGTCATGTGTAGCTTGGCCCTGAGCCCAATTTGGCTTGATAGGCAGGTCTTCCTTTCAAGTGTGGAGCTCCACTTTTGTTACAACAGGGGAGCAAAGGGGAGCAAAGACCAGGGTTCCCAGCTCTGGCTTTGCAGACAGAGGAGAGACAGTTGCTGTTGGCATTTTGATAGAGTGCATTGGAGCTTGAATTTTCTTTGTGTGTGGTGGGATAGGGATCTAACCCTTCAAGTTCCAGAGCTGCTGTCGGGCTCTGGGCCAAGCTATTATTTATTGTTGGTACCTTTCCTGCTGCCTGCTCAGGTCGGGCTTCTGGGAGTGGTGCAGTAGGGATCTTGACTTGGATGATGGGTGGAGGAGAGCCTGCTGGCCCCCACGAACAGCCAACCACGAACATGTTCATGAACAGGGCCATGTTCGTGGTTGTTCATGAGTCCCTGTTCGTGGATGGCAACGAACAACGAACATCATGTTCATTTTTTTTCCTGTTCGTGCCCATCTATAGTGTAAGCCCATTGAAATCAATGGTCTTAGACTGGAGTAACTCTGCTTAGGATTACACTGTAAATCTTCAGGAATTTCCCAAATCAGTCTAGTGTTGAAACAGCTGGGAGCTGATCCATTCAGGATAGAGTCAGGGGGTTGGCCTCTGTATTTTAATCGATATTTGAGCTGTGATGCAGAGAGGGAATGCCTTTGCTTTCTTATTAGAATATCCATCTGGCTATTTATGAGATTAGATTTTAGTGGTTCTTTTTAAACTTTAAATGCCCTATTTCGTGGAAGTTCAGCTACGGGAGGAGAGTAAAACACTTTTAGAAACATAATCCCCCCCCTTCACATCTATCTAGAAAGTGAACTAGTTAATGATTCTAATGAACGCATCCCCTGAATTTACGAGAATGTACACGGCACGTACGGATGAATACCCAGTCTCTGGGGTTGTGTACAACCCCAGCCAGGTTACTTGCAAGGAGACACGTTGACAAGATTTGTCTTCATTACTGTTCTAAATGATGTCATTTGCAAGTCTGAAAGTGACTTTGGACTTCATGCCCTAAACCAGGAAGTTCTCACAGTCACCTCTACTGATAAGAACATGTTATCTAAAAAGTCAGAATTCTTCAGAGGAAGGAAGTGGAGGGAAGAAGTGGGTGGATGAAGTTAACTGAGGAAGAATGTGTGCTAATATAGTTGGGCATGCTTAGATTTCCTTTCTATAGGAAACGAAGACATGAAGATTAAGCCAAAATGCTTCGTGGGAGGGTAATTTTTCAGGAATGATTTGGGAGAAGTATGGCACCACAGACGGCCTAGGAGGCTGTTCCAGGAATTGAAGGGAAGTGAGGGATGCATGGGGGATTTCTTATATAAAGAAGCAGGAGACTAAGGCAAAACTTCATAGGCTGTTGCTTAGAAGGTTTGTTTAGGGGAACAAATATTCCTTTTGATGAGATGAGTGAAATGTCTCAGGAATGGAGGGGAAAGCTAATTTGTCACATCATAGAATTACAGAATCATAGAGTTGGAAGGGATCTTCAGGGTCATCTAGTCCAACCCCCTGCACAATGCAGGAAATTCATAACAACCTCCCTCCCACTCATCCACAGTGACCTCTGCCCCATGTCCTGATGATAGCAAATCACCATCAGGATCTCTAGCTCAACTGGCCTGGGGAAAATTGCTACCTGACCCCAAGGTGGCAATTGGACTTACCATGGCCATGTAAAGAGGGGCCACGAGAACTAAGCACTGATGTGACCCTTTCTGCTCTCCCTCTCAGGATCTGCCTAAGTTTACAGAATCAGCATTGAAGATGGTTATCATATCATCTCTCTGTCGTCTCCTCTCCGGGCGAAACCTACTGAGATCCTTCAACCTTTCCTTCTAGGACTTGGTCTCCAGACCCCTCACCATCTTCGTTGCCCTCCTCTGGACACGTTCCAGCTTGTCTATATCCTTCTTAAATTGTGGTGCCCAAAACTGAACACAATACTCTAGGTGAGGTCTAATCAGATCAGAGTAGAGCGATATCATCACTTCCTGTGATCTGGACACTATGCTTCTGTTGATACAGGCCAAAATTGCATTTGCCTTTTTAGCTACCATATCACACTGCTAACTAATGTCTACAACGACTCCTAGATCATTTTTGCATGTATCACTGCCAAGACAGGTCTCCCCCATCCCATCCCACCCCATCCCATCCTACTTGATCCTATCCCATGAGGATAGCTCAGTAAGTTTAAACTACAGCTGAAAGAACTGGAGCTCCTTTGCTTGGCCTGGGGATCTTTCACCAGCATTTGGTAGAGTTGTTGTTACCCAATATGGTCAGTCAACCTCCTGATACCACAAGTTACCATATATGGAAAGAGAAATGCCAGTCTAATCATAACCTGTTCTACAAAAGGGGGTGGCATGATGGTCTGGTTCCTCCCCTGTGAATGATGCAATGCAGGAGGAGCTAGATGACTCAGCATCTGACTGCTGATTGGACACTTGTCAGGGCTGAAATGTATATATGTGTGCATGTTTTGTACAGCTTCCCCCTGCCTAAAAACAGACTGTCTGGCGAAGCACTTTGTCGGATTGTACAAAGTACTGGACGGATCTTTGGACTGTATATTTTGTAAATTGTAAATGGTTTTAGCACTAGTCTTTACTGGTGTGTGTGACTCTGCTTTGCTCACCTGTGGCCTCGGTGCTGGGATGCATGCACACTGCCAAAGCTGGGTTGCCATGTCTCCTCTCTCTCCACATTTCCTAAACCATACATAATATTAGTTATAGGTGGGCAGCCGTGTTGGTTTGCAGTAGAACAGCAGGGTTTGAGTTCAGTGGCATCTTAGGGTGGAAATACACATTACGAATGATCTAGGAATGCTCAACTGAACCTCATTTCACATGTCCCCCTTCCGACTTCCCATGCACTCATTTGCACAGTCACACTTCAATTTGCTCCATGTGAGTACATTCATGCATTCAATATCAGTTCTTCCTCAACTGCTAAAAGTATCCCAGACTTGATATATTGTTGAAGGCTTTAACGGCCGGAGAACGATGGTTGTTGTGGATTTTCCGGGCTGTATCGCCGTGGTCTGTAGTTCCTGAAGTTTCGCCAGCAGCTGTGACCGGCATCTTCAGAGATGTAGCACCGAAAGACAGAGAGAAAGAGATCTCTCAGTGTTAAACTGTGGAGAAGATGTTAGCAGGTAATTTATATCTACCCAGGAAGGTGGGTTTGGGTTGCGTCATCCTGTAAGAGTTTCCCAGGGTGTGGAATGCTAATCTCTGTCTTTCGGTGCTACACCTCTGCAGATGCCAGTCACAGCTGCTGGCAAAACATCAGGAACTACAATGCCAAGACCACAGCGATACAGCCCGGAAAATCCACAACAACCATAGTATCCCAGACTGTTTACAACTGCAAAATTCCCAGTCCTCCCCACATCCATCTGTTGAAATACAGATCTTGACACTTTCTTCCACCTGAAAGAAATGCAAATTTGTGTAAAGTAATTGCTCTACAGTGTCCATCCCTGAGAGTTCTTGCCGCAAAAACAAAGCTGAATTGGAGCTCTGCCCTCCCGATTCAGTGTTCACACTCATCTGCAAATGCAATCACCCAAAGGGAGCTCCCATGAAAGCGGCTGCATGTGTGCTGAGCAAGAACAGCCTGCATATGAATTGAGGACCACACATAAAATCCTGCACTTGAGCATCCCCAGGTAATTTGCAATGTATATTTCCACTCTTAGAGACCAACAAGATTTTCAGGGTGTAAGATTTTGAGAGTCAGATCATATCAAGTTACTCCCTCAATCATATTTCTTTCTTAACTGAAAACCCCTATGGTCCTTTAGCCTTTCATCACTTCAACCCCGGGTCATTTTGGTTGTTCCTTTCCCAGCACATCCCTGTACTTTTCGAGAGGCGATGACCAGAACAAATTGATTTCTGTAACATTTTGTCAAAGCACAGGAGACCATTGGCACATCTGTAAAACACTACACAAATAGTTCTTTCGGCACAATCAGAAGGAATTTCAATTGAGATTTTTTTTGAAGTTTTTTATGAATGCACACAGGCAATTTAGAGGAGAAAAAAGAGACACAAATGAGTGAACACTGTGGTATGCTCCAATTCCTGAATTAAATTTAGAAATCCTCTATACTAAAGGAGAATTAAGAAAGGGTCGAACTCAGCATTGGGGGGGGGGGAATCCTGAAACAATAAAGGAATATAGTGGGAGAAATCTGATCTTGACAGCTAATATTGGAGGGAAGAAGAGTGGCAAGAGAAAAGTACTACTACTAGTAGTACTGGTAACATTACTACTACTGGTACTGGTAACGTTACTACTAGTAGTACTGGTAACGTTACTATTGGTAATACTAATATTAATTCATACTTATGTTCATGATATTCTTTGCAATACCACTATAACAGACTAATTATTATCACCATATCACTAACCATGTGTATGAGGTCTAAAGATTGTCTAAGCCCACCTGGCGAGTTTGTGGAAGAAATATACTCCTCTGATACTCAGTCACTGAACTACACCAGCTTTCTTGGATATAAAGCATTCAGGAAGAAGCTTAATAAAATTAAGAGAAACGGCATGGAATATTAAACCACTGTACATATACAGTGCAATCCTAAGCACAGTTATTCCAGTCTAAGCCCATTGATTTCAATTAGCTTAGACTGGGGTGACACTGTTTAAGAATGCACTGACAGTTTCAAGGGGGAGGGAGTGGAAATGTCCCAATGAGGGACAAAAAAGGCATCTTTTGCTTGCAAAGAGAAATATCACATGCAGCATGCCTGCCTCAGCGAAAACTAATATGAGGTGAAAGATAGCATAAAAAAAGGAAATGATCACAGCAAAATTAATATGGGCCTTCTGAGAAGCCAGATCAGGAAGTGTTTCTAGAGATAATAGGGTCTTGTATAAAAACAAGCTGCTGGAATTTTGATGACATGCTTTTAAAACACACACACGCACCAACATGTGAAAGGAGACAGAAAATGTACAATGTTATCATCCCAAAAAGGGGCTGTGTCCTTTTTCTCTAAGAAGGATTCACTGTTGTGGAAAGCACTGAAGATGATCAAAGGCTGCCCAGCCCGCACCAAGAATTCCCCAAAGAGATCAGCTTAACAGGATAGCAAATAATATATATGATAACCGCTTAAAAAAAAAGCTCCCCCCACCCAATCTGCTGGGTATTAGGCATGCAGCAATTAAAGAAAAAACCATTATCATCTTAGAAAAACCAGGCACAAATTTGATATGGGAGCTAGAAAAGGAAGCATTTTTGGTGTACTCATCACAGAAAGTAAGGAGAGTCTTATTTGAAACCAAGGCTCTGATTTTAAAGGAGCACAAAATGTGGTTTTATCGAAAAACATGGAGATAAGAGTTGGAGATACTGTAAAGGAATGCGACTTGAGATAAACAGTACAGGTCTCATTTAGCCAGATACCAGAAAGACTCTCTGAAATACAGAATGCCAGTTGCTGAAATGTTAAATCCAGGGTCTTGTTAAGTCACTTCAAACATATGGAGATATGAATATAGGCTAAGCAAATCAAAATTATAGAACTAACAGATGAGTTGCAACTGAGGGCATCTGAAAGACAGAATTTCTACTATAGCAGTTCTCACTTTCTTACTCAAGGACATCTCTGATTTGATTTCTCTGCCGAGGAAGCTCTGTTCTCAGCCATAGGAGTCCCATGTCTTGCAGAATATGATGGACCTCCCCCCTTTAGTCCTCCACACTGTGGCAGATTTTCCCACCAAAATCTAAGTCTGCCTGCTGTGGCAATTCCTGCACTTACTCAGGGTTGAAACTTCTTATTCGGCCCACCCTGAGAAGCAATTATAATTCTGGCTTTTTGCCCAGCTCAGACACTTCAGTGGGAAAAGCAGGAGACATGGAATGGCACTGTAGGTTGAGTAACTCTCAAAAGAAACATAAAGTTTATTGAACAGGCAGGGATGGAATAAGGGCAATCGGGGAATGAAAGAGTTGAGGTAAAATTTGTTGGTAGAACAGAATAATCGGTAAGCTACGGGCAAATAGTTTCCTTTAAGTTTAATTTCTGTGTTCTTATTAATGAGATGTGTTTGGTTCAATACTTTAGTTTCAGTTTACTCACAGAGTTCCCTTTTTAAACTTAGGTTTCCAGACATTAGTTCAACACAGTTCTCCCTTTGCAACAAACCCAGGGTCCTCCTCAGAGCCAAACCCTCTTTTTAGAACCTGGGCAGGAATTCTTCTTCTACACTTTAGAAGACATAATCCTATCCACTTGGCTTGAATGAGAGTCTCCACTTACTACGCACTCAGTCTGCCAAACATACACCTACACACAGTTCTTTCTTGGCTGTGTAAATGGGTTTCAACTTGTGCCGGCTTTGACACTTGGAATTTCTTTACTAGAATATTCCTCAAAACAAACATGTTACAGTAAGGGCAACTTATATCTTCTCTCTCACTTCTGAAGGGTACCTGTCTGATTCATCTTGTCAGACTCTCTCACACTCTCCACTCTAAACTCTTTACTGAACTGAAAATCCTGTCAGCACCAACTGTTACCAGAAGGGGTCTCCTTGCAAGTAGAAGGAGGAATTAGTGGCAAGGAGAAGGCTATGTGAGAGGGGTAACAAAGCGAAATACTCCACCAATGCCCCCCAAGGAAACTGATGAAACAGGTGTTCTTTGAAATAAAGAGTATTTTTTTTATTTAAAGGGGAAAACTCACACATACAAGAGACAAACAGTTCACACCAGCACACCAAAGTCCTAGGAAATTAGCTAGAGGTTGGAATAGAGTGAGAGATCCAGGATATAGTTACCGTCAGAGGAGTAGTGTACTCCACAGAGGAAGAGGGCTTCAAATGTCCTGTATCTTTGGCCAGAGAGGAAGGCTCAGAGGGCCCAGTGCTAAGATTAAAACTAGTCACCCACCACACTGCTCAATTTGATTGGGGTAGAGTTAGGGTTCTTATAGGGCTGGATGTGCCCTAAGGCTGGAGAGTGACTTCAGCCGTTAGGGCAGAGACCTTAATGATTGTTTCTTGGGATGAACAAAAGGGTTTTAGTATCTTGATTGGCACTGCTGGGGCATGACAAAGGAATTAGATTGGTTGCTCCTGGTGCCTTACAAAGAAACGGCAGTCAAATAAATGTTCCTGGAGATGGCTGATGAATTTAGAGTTTTGATTAAATGTTCCCAGGAAGAGTTTTTAAACTTATCAGAGCTGATTGATGGCCCTCGATTGCAGAACAGGATTTAATCTGTAATAAAAGGGGAGATTGGAAGAATTCAAGAGTACCTCTCTTGTCAAGATAGCACATTCCCTAGAGTGGGGATGCAGGAGCCAATCATGCCCAGTTGCTTTGTTTTTACTCACATTCCATACATGACTCACTCTCCTGGGTGGGGTCTGGCAATGCTTTGCTCAGCTAGCTGGTTTGCTAATGAGAATTAAGGCACATCAGATTCAAAAGGCTTATATTTTTTATATCATAAGCAGCTATTAAAGATGGTGGAGTTCAGGCTGACTGCTCACACAACTGTCATTCTGACTAGTCAATCAGAGAGACGGGGGAGCAGCCTGTCAATCAAACTCTCATTCCAGGCAGTCCTTAACTCCTTCCCTTCCATCTCTGAGTGCTACACTTAGGTAGACTTTCCTTTTAACATTCATTCCTTCACACGCAAGGGTGAACAACTTCCTAAGTGGAAACACTGCAGTGAATTGAAAGAATCCCAAAGGAATTTGCTGCGTGTGGATACTTCATTACATCACACAGAACAGTCTTGGAAATATTGTAGGAGACACTAAGGCTGCCAGGCAGGAAGGGTGGGGAGGGGGGCCATCAGTCTGGGAGAATTTTTTTTTTAAATGTTCTTGTCTACTTTCAGGAAGTTCTTATCATTAGGGGTGCCAGCCTCCAGCCGGTGGCTGGAGATCTCCCAGAATTACTCCTGATATTCAGCTTATGCAAATCAGTTCCCCTGGAGAAAATGGATGCTTCAGAGGATAAACTCTATGGCATTATACCTAGCTGAGGACCCTCCCCTCCCCAAACTCCTCCTTCCTCAGGTTCCTCCCACCAAATCACCAGGATTCTTTTCTTCTGTTGCTGTGCAGAGCTAGGGTTTTTCTTTTTGTCTATTCCCCCTTCTTGCTGCAGTCCACTATGTTCCCACCAATTCCCTTCTACCCCCAGGAGACATTTTTCCAGGTGGGTGGGGTAGAATTTGAAAAGGGAGATATTCAGTCTGTCGATTGGTTCCATTGATGGTTAATTGGATTCAACCCAACATCTAAAGTATGATGTGAGCAAACCAGACCTCTCCTGCCTGAAACCTTTGGAGGAGGATTGGGGCAGGGAATATTTACTGGGCTGGAAGTATTTACTGGAGAGAAATGCACTCTGCACATGCTCAGCCCACGCGTTGTTTTTTCCCTTCTTGGGTTAAAACCCTGCCACTATAAACAGACTCCAGATTTGACCCTTGGTGAGCTATGGGTCAAATTTAGCCCAATTTTATATGCTGACTTATTGGCATAATGCTCATCACATCAAGCCCTAAAATAAGTCTCGTTAACATTTTTCATTTGGAAGCATGCGCAACAGCAAGTCTAACAGCAGGCTGTTTTCTTGTTCAGGAAGCGTGATAAATTGCCAGAGTCACAATACATTTCTATACTGGCCCCAGTCCATCCTAACAAAACACAATATCATCATAGTCTCTTAATGAACAAAGACAACCGTTTGGGCATACATCAGAACAAGTTTTTACTATGCCAAATATTCCTAATGAGCTCAAATGTCATGCTACAGACTGGAAAGACAAGCGGTCATAAGTATGTAGTACAATTTTGTTTCAGATGTATAGAGGCCAGCTTATTTGATTCATTCCATTTATCTACAGTGCAAACACAGATATACTTTATACCAATTTAACTGTCATGGTTTTCCTAAGAGTAATTGTAGTTAGGAAAGAGTGATGGGAGTTTATTTTAGAGAAGATTCTAAGTACTCTCATAGAATGACCAATAAGGTATAATAGAGAATCAGGCTATGACTGAAGGATCCGGAATCAAATCCCTGCTTCCCATTTAACTTACCATGGGATCTCACATGGTCATTCTCTCTCATTGCACAGAGAAGCAACATCGTTCGAAAGTCATTAAAACCCAACAACTTTACTCATCATTGAAGTCACTGATTACAAAAGTGAAATGCATATATTTGAACAAAAAAATTGTCTAGACACCAAACAAAGGGTAACTGAATTGAGCTAAAAATGCAATCCCACTTCTAAAATGCACCCCCTCTTTTTTGTTTTTGTACTGGTTCTCTCTAAACTCCCTCAAAAAGCTTCTTCCTTTATGGTTAGGCCCTATTTTGGTCTCTTTTATTCTTATTTTGTAATTCCCAAGCTAGCTTTCTCTTCTTTTCCATAAAAGCTTTCCTCTTCCAAAATCATCTCTCAAAGGACACCATCAGACCTCTCCCATCCTACCAGAGAAAACTGATTCAAGGGCACAGGAAGAAAGTTCTTCTTGCGTTGGCTGACTACCCTTAACATAGAGATGCCCATTTTCTGCTTTCTGGAAAAACCAGAGTGGCATGGTAGTTAGTGTCAGACTAGGATCTGGGAGGCCCAGGTTCGAATTCCTGGTCTTGCTGGGTGACCATGGGCCAATCTGATACTCTCAGCCTAACCTACTTCACAGACTTGTGGTGAGGATAAAATAGAGGATTGGGGAGCAATGCAGGGTATCAATGAAATAAATACATTAATGCTGTCTTGAGGGGTTGCAAATCTCCAGGAGGGTCCTGGAAACCTCCAGCAATTATTTCAGATCTCCAAACTACAGAGATCAGTTCCTCTGGAAAAAATGGATGCTTCGGAGGGTAGACTTTGGTATTAACCTATAAAGCCCTATGCGGACTGGGACCGGCGTATCTTCGGGACCACCTCTCCCCATATGTGCCCCAGAGGATGCTTTGATCTAGTGATAAACAGCTACTAATGATCCCTGACCCCAGGGAGGCCTGCCTAGTGTCAACCAGAGACAGGGACTTTTCGTCCTGGCTCCAACCTGGTGGAACACTCTATCTAATGAGACCAGTGCCCGGCGGGATTTTTTATCATTCCGCCAGGCCTGTAAGACAGAGCTGTTCCACCAGGCATTTGGTTGATGCTGGGTAGGGCCCTCGCCAGCCAAAATAGGGTAGAACGGGGGCTCCCTATTAGAACATCCACCTCCAAAAAAGAAGTCTCCTTCTTTAATTTTTTTTCAGTGACAATTGGAAATGGATTAACGAACTATTTGTGCTGCTTGTGTTTGTTTTTAAATATTTATATTGTATTTATTATGTTTTAAATTGTGCTTGTAATTTTAATATCTATAAATGTGATCCGCCCTGAGTCTGTTGGTGCAGGGAGGGCAGAATACAAATTTAAACAAACAAATAAATAAAAATAAATTATACCGTTCTGAGATCCCTCCCCTCTCTAAACCCCCAACCTCCTGAAGCCCCTGTCAGGGCTTGCCGCCGCTGCCGCTGGGCGTGGCACTGGGCGGTCTGCTCCTGACGTCACAGGGGGGCCAGGGATTCTGCAGGACCCTGCTCTGTGGAAGGAGGGGCGGTATACCTCACCCAGACTCCCTCTCAGTCCACTCGCTGGCCTGCTCAACCTGGCCTGCTTACCCTCTGCATCCTCCTTCATCTCCTCCTTCCAGAACTCTCCTCCAAACCTCCACCCTTGCATCTTACTGCTCTCACTACACATCATCACTCCTCACTCACACCCACCACCACAGGGCTCTTCCCAGCCAGCTTTTATAGGGCTTCCTTCTACTGCCCCACCCCTCTTCCAGCCTGGCCTTGGGCTGCACCAAGCAGTTGCAGCTGGGGTAGCTGATCTGGCCCCACTGACCAGCACCAGCTGTGCCTTGTTCTCTGGCTGCCCAGCCTCCCTGCCTTGGCTGATTGCTGAAGGCATGTCCAGCTGCAGTCCCCTGGCTAGCAGCCCAGCCTCCCTGGCAGAGCTGATGGCTGAAGGTGGGTCCAGCTGAGGCTCCTTGGCTGGTTGCCCAGGGCTTCCTGCAGAGTGCCTCCAATAGCCCCACCTGGAGTGGCTTGGCTTTTGGCAACTCCTGGGCCAGGCTACTATTTTCTAGCTGGGGCATGGCTTTGGGTTGTTGGGGCTGCTGCTGCTTCTCCTCCTCAGGTAAGGTCTTTGGGTGGGTGACTGCTGGGCTCCCAATCCCTCTGCCCTTGCCCCCTTCCGCCTTGCCTAGCCCCCTTTCCCTCCCTAGGGGAGTGGGACTCGCTGGCCTCTCTCTGTCTCCCCCTGCCTCCTGAGGCCCTGGGCTTTTGCCCCTTGCCCCTGGCACCGGCAGGTTCTGGCTCCATTTGCCTGTGGGAGGGGTTGACCTGCTGTCCCCCAGCTGCTCCCTCTGCCTGCCAGTCAGACCGGTTGACCTGCTGTCAGCTGGCTGACCAGTTGACCTGCTGTCTGCTGGCTGCCCCCTCTGTTTGCCCGTCAGCCCAGCTGACCTGCTGTTCCCTCCTTCCAAGTCTGGGGGCTGGGACCCAGACCCCGGACAGCCCCCCCCCCAAATCTCCTGGAATTTCTAAGCCCAGTTTTGGAATGTGCATGGAATATAATGCAATTAAACAATCCCCCTAAGTCAGAAGCATCAAAGTGAATGTAGTTACCTTGAGTTATATTTTTAAAGGCAAATAATAGGCTCATACTATTTGCCTACCTATAAAGTCAGTCTTCACTTAACCTCTGAGCATTAACAGAATTCCTATTAAACATTAGGTTCCAAAGATTTGTTGCAACACAGAGTTGGTCGGGTAGAATCTGATAGACATCTATGTGAAGCCTCTCCCTGTGCTATTTTTTTGGTTTCCAAAATGTATCTCGGTCCCGTAGATTACCAGGTGATTTTCATGCTATGAAAAGCAGGCTATATATATTTTATCCTGCCTGAGGAGCTCAGAGCATCCTAAATGGTTCTCCTTTCTCCATTGTATCCTCATAATAATACTATGAGGGAATTTAGGCTGTGTGTGTGTGAAAGGCCCACGGTCTCCCAGTAACCCTTATGGCAAAGGGGAATTCGAAATTAGCTCACCCAGATCCTAGTCCAATACACTAATCACTACTAGAGATTAGCACGAACCCGGAAAAAAATGAACCATGTGGTTCATGGTTTGTGAAATTTGACGAACCATGAACCACGAACTTTCACAGTCCTGCCCCTGGTTCGCGAACTAGTTTGTTTGGTTCATGAAAACATCACAAACAGGTCAGAAAATCATCACTTTTGGGTCAGCAGAAGTTCACTTCCAAATCAGCAGAAGGTCTGCAGGAAGTCCATCCCCTGTTGCCTAGGAAACTGATTGATTGGCACCAGGCTGTCTGCAATGACGAACCAGAAAATGAACCAGCCTAAAGTTCATGGTGGTTCATCAGAAATGGGATCTGATGAACCGTGGTTCATGAACCACAAACCGGCCTGGTTCGTGCTTAATTTTGGTTCATATTTCAGTCTGTGCCCATCTCTAATCACTACACCCCACTGGCTCTTACTGTTACAAAAGTAGGTAAGGCCAGTCTTTCTGTAAATTGACCACTTTAGCTACATCTTTGCACAATAGAGTTATTGTACCATGCAAACCTCTTTGATAACCCCAGTTCAATTTTGAGAGAAAGTAAGGTAGCCATATACTTTGATGTCTGGATCTAGCCTACAGCCCCAGCTGGGCATAGAATTGCCAGCTGCAGATAGGGAAATTCTGGAAGAGTCCACCTTTCAAGGTGGCCATTTTCTCCAGGAGAACTGATCTCTGTCACCTAGAGATCAGTTGTAATTCTGGGAGGTCTCCAGTCACCACCTGGAGGTTGGCAAACATCGTTGGGCCTCACATTCAAATACCTACTCATTTCCCATCTGGAATCAAGTAATATACATTTCTCCTTGGGTGTTTTCAGTGGATAAACTGTGCCATAGTTACCGGATTTATCAGCCTTCTCTGTCCCGTCAGATAGTATTTATTTCTGTTCTTTCGTAATCCTTCCCTGGTGCTTTGGATCAAACAGAGGCATAATTTAAGTAAATAAGATACAATGTAATGCAATTAAACAATCCCCCTAAGCTAGAGGCATCAAGGCGACATGCAATTACCTTGTGTGGTATTTTTAAAGGCGTACAGTATGCTCATATACGTACGAAGCTTGATTAAATCCGAGGTCCAGAAGACATTAGCCTCAAAGTTGTCTCTTTTTAAGCCACTTTGCCTTAGGACATGTATAGAAGCTTCTTAATCACAAAGTTCTCAGCCACAAAACAATCAGGTTGAGAAGGCCTTTGCTTGTGTACAGATGGGGATGATTTTGCATTTGAGTTTGTGTTTGAGCCCCCCCCCACCTTCCTCCACAGCAAGGCTTCTATTTTGACTTCTGCCCAGTGCATAAGAGAATTCTCAGTGTGCATAAAGAGTCAGTTTGGTGTAGTAATTAAGAGCGGCAGGACTCTAATCTGGAGAACTGGGTTTGATTCCCCACTCCTCTTCTTAAAGCCAGCTGGGTGACCTTGGGTCAGTCACAGCTCTCTCAGAGCATTCTCAGCCCCAACCATCCCACAGCGTGATTGTTGTGGAGATAATAATAGCATACTTTGTAAACTGCTCTGAGTGGGTGTTAAGTTGTCCTGAAGGGCAGTATATTAATTGAATATTATGTTGTTGTTGTTGTTGTTGTTGTTTTAGACCCCATATTTCCATTGCATTTTTACTTCTCCTATGTATGAATTGAACCAGTTCTTTTTTTCATTTTTGAACTATTTCCTGTTCTTCCATCACATTATTTGTACATTAATACATATGAACATCAGTAATTTAGTCGTGATGCGATGTCCTCCCATGGGTCAGTAATGACTTGGTGCTTGCACAGGGGACTACCTCTACCGAATTTAGTGTAATAAATAAGTATGGCATTATTTTTAAGTGTGTTAAATGTATTTGTACATCAGTTACATTAATCAGGTATACTGGGTACATAGCAAGATTTGGGTCCAGTAGCACCTTAAAGACCAACTAGATTTCCAGGATGTGATTTTTCAGAGTCTGAGCTCCTGACTCTCGAAAGCTCATGGAAATCTAGTTGGTCTGTGAGGTGCTACTGAACCAGAATTTTGTTCTTTTACTACAGCTCAACATGGCTACCCACCTGAAATGGGATATATAAATACTATATATTTTGCATATCAAAACATAACAACATGCATACAAAATACTCATGGTTTTATATAAGCAACAGCAAAAACCCTAGTTTCCGAGATATCTTGTTAAAAAATCTCAGGTAACTAAGGATCTTGGATAGCCGTTCTCTTCAGAACAGCCAGTACTGAGTTACAAGGTATGACAAATAAAACTGTTTTTTGGTTGTATTAATGTACAAATCCACCTTGAGAAAGGTTTTCTGGTTATAGAAAAGGCCTTCCAGCTTGTTCTGTCTGTGGAAAAAGCTCACATTTGCTTCAAATGTTACTTTCAATGAAATCCAATTGCAATCTAGGTCTTTGTGGAGCTCGCTTGAAAAGTCCCTCCAAAACTTTCTGAGTGTCCCATGAAATTCTTGTTATCTTATTGTGGGAAGAATCCCCCTGTTTGTTCCTTGCTTTGCCTTGGGTAGCAGTTCTTTACATGACTTTGCAATTCTCACAGACATGTCAGTTGAGCAAACCTTGCATCTTACATAGTTCTACATCTAGCATGGCTTTCTTGATTGGGACTTCAGCCTTACATCTGCTTATGCATAAAAGTGCCCAAGTGCTATGGAGCTCTTCTAAATTTATCACAAACTTTGCATCTCTCTCCATCAAAAAGGCAAGTGGTCGTTCAAAAGATGGTCTTAAGTCCAAAGTAGTCCATGACTATAATCTTTATATAATATGTTCTGTAAGCACTCTATCTCTTTCTAGCTACTTAGTTATTTTGTGAACTCTCTCTTTCTTTCTCTGCCATCCTTACGGTAGGCAAGAGTCCATCTGTATGATACCTGAGAAGATGATCAAGCGGAGTCCAAGTGTCTGCTGGAAGCCTATCAGATCAGGAGAAGTGAAAGAGCAGCTTGGATGGATGGCTTCACTCCAGCATCTGAGAGCTGAAACAGACGAGACGAGTTCCCTCAATTCAACCTGGGTTGAATTGCCTCAAGGTTTGACGGGAAATGTAGGCATTTCTCCTTCCCGTCGCTCAGAGGAGGAGGGGGGAGGAGGAGGGCTCCTCTCGCCCAGCCGCCGCCATTCCCAAGCGCGAGGGACTCGAGGAGCCTGGAAAGTGGTGGGGGGATGCTCTTAGGCTGGGGCGCGGTGGCGGCGGTGCTCTTGCTGCAGCTGCCCCCGCCCCCCTCCGTCCCAGCCTCTTCTTCTCGTCCTCCTTCCTCTCGGCTTCCTTCTCCAGCGGTGAGAGAGGCAGCGGTGGCGGCAAGCAGCAGCAGCAAGAGTGCCGCCGCCACTGCACCCCAGCCTAAGAGCATCCCCCTGCCACTTTCCAGTCTCCTGGAGTCCCTCGTGCTTGGGAATGGTGGCGGCCGGGCGAGAGGAGCCCTCCTCCTCCCCCCTCCTCCTCTGAGCGACGGGAAGGAGAAATGCCTACATTTCCCATCAAACCTTGAGGCAATTCAACCCAGGTTGAATTGAGGGAACTCGTCTCGTCTGTTTCAGCTCTCAGATCACAGCATAACCAGGACACCACCTGACTTACAATAAATTCCAGATATCTCATCACACAGGCAGAAGGGTGCAGAACTGAAGTTTTTGATCTTGCTTTTGTTTTCTCTGACCATCCATGAGAAGTTCAGCTAATGATGAACTGATAGAAAGCAAGGGTTATTTTCTTCATTTACATCACAGGAGATGATACGTTTATGTTTATGGAAATGTTCTTGACACTGTATGGAAATGTCCTTGATACTGATTGTACTAATCTCACACTATGTAATCCGCCTTGAGTCTCAGTGAGGAAGGCAGAGTATAAATAAATAAATAAATAAATAAATAAACTGCACCAAAATAATAAAACCCCAAATCAAAAAGAGTCCAGTAGCACCTTTAAGACTAACCAATTTTATTTTAGCATAAGCTTTCGAGAATCAAGTTCTCTTCGTCAGATGCCTGATACAGAGACTGGTCAAACACAGAAGAGCAGAGGGAAGAGGCAATTAGGGGGGGAGGGGGAGGGAGCAATCAAAACATTCCTTTGCTAGTATATGTAAACATCTCCTTTTGGTGTGTGTATCAGTTGGCTTCAAAGGAGTTTGCCCTGTTAGTTTGTAGAAGCCAAACAACTAGACCATCCAATTCCAATGCAGTATGGGCCTTCGATAACCACAGCTCTCCCTGCCAGATGCATCTGACAAAGAGATCTGTGGTTCCCGAAAGCCCACGCCAGGTACCACTGAGCTCCCCCAGACCCCACCTCTGTAAAGGAAATCTGTTACCTGTGGTAATGTGATAACCATTTATAGTCCCTATTCAGTCCCAGCTTGACAGAGTCAAATTAGCATTTGAATTCCAGTTCAGCAGCCTCCCGTTGGATTTTGTTTTTGAAAGGTTTCTGTTGAACTACAGTGACCTTTAAGTCTTTGATGGAATGTCCTGGTAGGTTGAAGTGTTCTCCAACTGGTTTCTGGACGTTTCCATTTCTAATGTCAGATTTGTGTCCATTTATTCTTTTGCGTAGAGGTTGGCTGGTTTGTCCAATGTACAGAGCAGAAGGACATTGTTGGCACATGAGGGCATATATCAGATTGGAGGATGAGCAGCTGTAAGAGCCAGAGACAGTGTAGTTGATGCCATTGGGTCCTGTAATTGTATTCCCTGGGTAGATATAGGGGCAGAGCTGGCATCTGGGTCTGTTGCAGGGCCTGGTACCTGTGCTGGTGACTCTGCTGGCTGATTCATGGTTGTGAGTGAGAAGTCGTTTAAGGTTGGGGGGCTGTCTGTAGGCAAGGAAAGGTCTGTTGGTTTCCGGTATAAAGTGGTATTTACTCGTCCATTATGTAGTTGTACAGTGGTGTCCAGGAAGTGTACCTGTTGTGTAGAGTGGTCCAGGCTTAGGTTGATAGTAGGGTGAAAGTTATTGAAGTCTTGATGAAATCTCTCAAGAGCTTCCTTCCCATGGGTCCAAATCTATCTCAAGGATAGACTCCTTCATCCTCCAAGGTTTCTCTATCCAAATCCAAATTGTGGATGAGACCTGAATTTGCTCTGAGATTTGAAACATGGAAGAATCTCATTGCCTACTCCAGCCAAGGCAGGAATTCTTACATTTTCTTCACAATACAATTGATTTCAGTCGCTGTGAGAAAAACGGAGCCATAGGGATTGTGGGTAAATTATGCACTTTGTGGCACAAACGAACATGCATCTCCCAGCAAACAAATGTATTTCCTGTACAGGAAGGCATAAAAGAAAACTTCCTTCCCTAGAGACGAGGAGGCAGGGGGTTATACGCCTCAGGACTCTCTGGTTCTGCTGTCTCTGGGAAGCAGCATTGAGGTTCCGCACGGGTTGAAGACCAGATGTTCAATCCTGCATTGCGATTGGAAGGTTGTGACAAAGCCCCGGAGAACCGAATGACAGCAATCTGTCAGCTAGTCATCATTGTCTCGTGCTTTCCCCCCACTCTCATATTCCATTATTCTCCACCTTATGTCACTGTTTTTAGTCTGTAAATTGTTCATTGTTTATTTCGGCTCCTTCTTTCCATCAGTATTTTTTTTTTAATTTTAATGACATTCTGCCACTGTGCCTGTTCTTTGGAGAGCTGGCATCCAAAGGGAGGAGGGGAGAGAAGCAGGAAAGGCAAGGACAGAGCAATTATTCACAAGGATCCAGAAGTTCAAGGTGTGATGACATCCAGCATCGGAAGTGTGAGAAATGTGACTCTTTGTGTCCCACTCCCATCAGATTCTTTCAGAAAATGATGATAAAGTAATAATTTACAAGGGAAATCTTCACAGCTTTCTAGGGGTACATTTCCTTGAGCCCAATGAAACAGTATTACGTATTTTGGTAGGGGGTTCTCAGTAGAGCTGTAGAGCCAGTTTGGTGTAGTGGTTAAGAGCGCAGGACTCTAATCTGGAGAACCGGGTTTGATTCCCCACTCCTCCACTTGAAGCCAGCTGGGTGACCTTGGGTTAGTCACAGCTTCTCGGAGTGCCCTAATCCCCACCCACCTCATAGGGTGCTTGTTGTGGGGATAATAATAAACTACTCTGAGTGGGCATTAAGTTGTCCTGAAGGCGGTATATAAATCAAATGTTATCATTATTATTTAATGAAGGTTGAAAATATTACTTTGGGGAGGTATAGCATTCTCCAAATCAAGTGTTTTGTTTTTAAAAAGATACTACTCATTAACATTGACTCCCATCAGATTTTCTCCTGACATTACTGTGTCTCAATTCAGACATGCAAAAATGTGACTAATTTTTACTAGTTCCAGGTAGATAGTCTTGTTGGTCTGCATTAATAATAATAACAATAACATTTGATTTATATACCGCCCTTCAGGACAACTTAATGCCCACTCAGAGTGGTTTATAAAGTATACCATTATTATCCCCACAACAAAACACCCTGTGAGGTGGGTGGGGCTGAGAGAGCTCTGAGAGAGCTGTGACTAGCCCAAGGTCACCCAGCTGGTTTCAAGCAGAGGAGTGGGGAATCAAACATGGCTCTCCAGGTTAGAGTCCCGCGCTCTCAACCACTACACCAAACTGGCAACAGGATTTGAGTCCAGTGGCACCTTGGCAACCAACATTTTCAAAGTAAAAACTTTTGAGAATCAAAGTTCCCTTCTCCAAGAAGCAAGGATAGTGCAGAATTTAAATCTAGTTGTACCTTAGGAACCAACAATATTTTCAGAGTATAAGCTTTT
This sequence comes from Eublepharis macularius, assembly GCF_028583425.1. Lineage (NCBI taxonomy): Eukaryota > Metazoa > Chordata > Lepidosauria > Squamata > Eublepharidae > Eublepharis > Eublepharis macularius. The sequence continues at coordinate 8,030,143 of NC_072797.1, read as the reverse complement.
GAGAGTTAAAACTCCCTTTGACTCTCTAAAGTTTATACCCTGAAAAGCTTGTTGGTCTCTAAGTTGCCCCTGGGCTCAGATCCTGCGGCTCATTTTTACTATCACTAGCTTGTGAAACTGGGATTTCACTCGCACGTGAAGATCCAAGTCCTGGTTTATCTCTTTTCTCTGTAGATGGGAAAGGAGATGCCAGGGAACCAGCTAGAATGTTACATCCACATATCATGTGAAACCACAGTAAAGACTAACTACGTTTAATACAGCAACTGCAAACTCTAGTTTCTGATCCTCATATCATAGACTAACCATCGTTAGTGGTATGCCCCATGCTCAGTTATATTATATCATTATATTAACCAGTTATTTTAATTAAACCATGGTTTCCTGTGATGTTTGAACAGAATCTGATTCCTCTTTGTTGATACAGATGAATGGGTGGCACCCTCCTGCACAGGAAAGGGGGAGTGTCCAGTAGTGATCGAGATTTTTTAAATCTAATTTATACCCCAGCTTTCTCTCCAGTGGAGGCCCAAAGTGGCTTACATCATTCTCCTCACCTCCTTTTCCCCCTCACAACAATCCTATGAGGTAGGTTAGGCTGAGAGAGTATGACTAGCCCAAGATGCAGAGAAGTTAGCCGTGTTAGTCTGTGGCATCTGATGAAGAGAACTTGATTCTTGAAAGCTTATGCTAAAATAAAATTGGTTAGTCTTAAAGGTGCTACTGGACTCTTTTTGATTTGACTAGCCCAAGGTCACACAGTAAGCTTCCATGGCAGAGCTTGGGAAATCACTCTTGCCTCTACATCATATTGGTTCTCAATTTAGACCCTAACACAACATCACCAATCAGATTTGGCTGTGTGTTGATGTCACGTAGTGCTAAGGAAGACAATTTAGAGTGAGAGTAATACTTCCTGAACTAGTCACTTATGGAGCTCCGAGATTCCTGCTTCAAGCTGGCCACTTCCCCGCCCTGCCCCTCCCAAAGCTTAGTTCTGCCACTCAGAAAATGGGAGGAGGAGAAGGAAGAAAACAGGGAAGAGAAGGGAGGCTGATCAGCATCACTGGTGATGCATTTGCCCCAAACTCTATGGTTAAACCATAGAATTTTGGCTGAATGCTAGAGCATTACTACATCACTAGCAAAGGTTCTCCTGACTGGTGAGTCTCCTGCTGGTTGCCAGCACAGTCACTTGGGTAATCCCAGCCAATTGCCAGTCATATAAATAAGATAATGTGGTCTTAGAAAGTAGCCAATCTGATTATGTTATTCAGTAATGTCACGGAGGGCAAATAAACCAGAGTGAGGAAAGGGATTCTGGAATATCTTTTGAAGCAACCACTGAAAATCGCCAAAAATAGCGTTCTTCTTGACTTTTGCGGAAAATGTCCACAAAAGTACCTCTTGCCTTTTCATTCAGCCCTAGTTTTCAGGATCAAGAGAATGGCGCCTCCAGAAGGGTCCTGTCTCCATGGCCATCATAATTTGTACAATTGCGGCTGCCCCCAAAACAGCCATCACAAATTGCATAAATAATGGAACCCATATATGGTGGCATCAGTTTTCTAAATGGTGCTTTCGTGCCAATGCATCTCAGTTGTGAACATCGAGCGGGCCTCTGAGAACTCTGGATATGAGCTGGCTTCAGGGTTCCATGACTTGTGGAAGAGAATGTTTTGGTCCTGAGCAAATATCAGCAAAATGGTACAAATAATTGGCAAGCAGATTTCTCTCCATCTGATCTTCACTGCAATCTACTGAAATCTCTCTTAACTGCCAAAAAAGAGAGAGATGGGGAGAGAGAGAAAAGGTCATCGCAATTACATTTCAGGATCGGCCATAGGAAGGACACATTGCAGCACAATTCCAGCCTCCGCTCTTGTATTCCTTTGCATGCATTAACCTTCATTTTATTTGATGAGCAAGTCTGATTTGTGTGTTTCTGTGTATATCATGAATAATTTCATTAAGAATCTTCCCACACTGTATCTTTTGTTGCTTCCCCCTGTCCTTAAAATATTTACAATTTGTAATGCATAATAAATATGGAAGAGGAAGGATATGATTTCCCTGGGTTTACTATTATCGGAGGCTGTCACGTCCTATAACCTTTCCCGGCGTATACAATATTCAGTTCTTAAATTCAGCATCGGCACTGCGTTATCTCAGTACGATGACGAGACAACAGCCACGTTGGTGTGCTCCAGTCACTAATCACGTCTCTTTTGATTCGATTAGCATAGAAATGTTCTTGGATTTATGCAACATCAGGGGAAATGTGTTAAAAATACTTGTCAGTGTCCTTACGATTTATCTTAGAGCTTTGGAGAAAAAGAAATGTCGCGGCTAGAAGAGAAAAAAAAGTATGTTATCCAGTTGTGTGAGAGAGAAGTTTTGTGGCCTTCCAAAATCAGTTGTGGATAGATGCATAATGTAAATTTTGATCCTAGGGTAGATTTAAATTATTTTAATTTGAGATCCTATGAACTTTTTGTGCTTCTAATCTTCTCTTTCTAGAGCAAGAAAGATCATCGGCTCCGACATTCCAAAGAAAAATCCCTGCACTTCCGTCAGCAAGCAGTGCAGTGGTAGCAACTGTTTACCTAAATCAAAGAACACAAACCATGAAAAAAAACAATTTCCAGTAAAACAAACCCCAGATTTATTTCTCAGGATCTTACAGAACAGCAACAAAGGGGCCATCGGGGACAACGTTGTGGAAATGTGGTACCACCACTAAAAAGGCACCTTCTGTACCTCTGTTGGTGAGGGGGCTTAATCAATGGACAGGGCAATCTAGCAGTAGATCAGGTAACCTGGACCAAAACTGTTTGGGGCTTTATATCTGCAAAGAAACTGGGAGCCAATGTAGATCTTGTAGTACAGGACCCAAGGCAAATAAAATAAGAAAAGCAATACAAAAAAATATTTATTTAAACAACGATAACATTAAAACAGCCAATGAGAGGAAAGCTTTAACATTCAAGCTTTAACATCCCCTAAAAGCAATTGTCTGAAATAGCATCCCTGGAAACTGATTGGCTGGAAGAGGGATAACCAGCCGCTTGATTCCATTGCAGGCTATTCAGGTAAGTCGTATCTCTTTAATATTAGAAGTTTAGATTCATATACTAAGCTAGTCCCTGGGAACTCTGGCTCTTGTAACGTCGCACCCTGGAAATCTAGTTGGTTGTTATTTTACTTATTTTATTTATAGTTTGCCTTTCTCACTGAGACTCAAGGCAGATTACATAGTGCGAGATTAGTACAATCAGCGTCAAGGATATTTCCATACAGTGTCAAGGACATTTTCATAAACAATGCCATAGGATAAATAAATACAAGTTTATAAAGACATAGCATTAGCAAGGATCCAATACAGAGTTGAAGAATTGCTGAAACAGAATATAATCAATTCTACAACTAACATTAAATAACATGAAGCACAGGTAGTATATAGGAGTACATATTTAAAGCAACAGATAGCATGTAAGGAAACATGGTGGTGAAGTCTATGGTCTCTAACTCTAATCTGGAGAGCTGGGTTTGAATCCCCACTCCTCCAATTGAAGTCAGCTGGGTGTTCTTAGGCTAGTCATGGCTAGAGAGGGGCACGAACAGCAATATGAACTTTAAAAAGCCATGAACAGCCCAATCAGCTGTTTGCAAACTAGCTGTTCCTGAGGGCCAAGCTACACATGACGAATGACACTTGAACAGCAAGTGGATTGAGTGGAGGGCAAGTGAACAGGGAGAAATACACTTGCTGTTCAAGTGTCATTCGTCATGTGTAGCTTGGCCCTCAGGCCCCATTCTAAACGAACAAGTGGTCGTTGCAAGCCTCATTTGTTGTTGTTCGTCAAGCCAGACAATCTGGCACTTGCAATCAATTCCCTTGGCAACTGGAGCCAGGGACTGCCTGAACTCTGTTTGAACTCCTGCTGTTGCCCTGGAAACCCCTATCTAAGCCCAATTTAGCTTGATAGGCAGGTCTTCCTTTCAAGTGTGGAGCTCCAAATTTGTTACAAGGAAGCAAAGAGCAGGTGGGAGGGGGGCTCCCAGCTCTGACTTTGCAGACAGTGGAGAGACAGTTGCTGTTGGCATTTTGATAGAGAGTGCATTGGAGCTTGAATTTTCTTTGTGTGTGGTGGGATAGGGATCTACCCCTTTAGGTTCCAGGTCTGCTGCCAGGCTCTGGGGCCAAGCTATTATTTATTATGGGTACATTTCCTGCTTTCTGCTCAGGTAGGGTTTCTGGGAGTGTTGTGGTAGGGATCTTGATGGCTGGAGGAGAGCCTGCTGGCCCCCATGAACAACAAACATGTTCGTGAACAGGTCATGTTCGTCAATGTTTGTTGTTCATGGATGGCAATGAATAGCGAACACCATGTTCCTTTTTTTTCTGTCCGTGCCCATGTCTAGTCACGGCTCTCTGGAGCTCTCTCAGCTTCGCCCACCTCACGGGATGTTTTATTGTGGGGTTAATAATGACATACTTTGTAAACCATTCTGAGTGGGCATTAAGTTGTCCTGAAGGGTGGTATATAAATTGAATGTTATTATTATATTATTATTAGGATCTCAGATGGAGGCATTTGTTATCACGTATTATCTGACCCTTTTGTTAGCCCAATAGGGACACTCGTAAGTACAAACCAATAATACACAGGAGAAGATTGAGTCTGGAAAGAAAAGCAGAGCTTTCTGGGGAGAAAACATCCCAAGCTCTCCCAAGAATCTGGGTTACAACAAGGCTTATATATGTTTTGAGGTTCTGCTGGAGTGCATCAGAGAAGGTAATGATTACAGAATTCTCCTGTTCACTGGTTGATACTTCAAGAACAAAGTATTGTTCTGTTGCTTTGGAGCATTAATACATTAACTACATGATACTCTTGATCAGTGGTTAATAGTTCAACTACAGAGTTTTGTTCTATTGCTTTGGAGCATTAACTATGAAGTTTACAAAGCTCTGTCAATCCATCAACAACAAGGTTTCGCTTCATTGTCCTGGTCAACTACAAAGCTTTACTTCATTGTTCTGGTCAGCTACAAAGGTTCGCTTTGCAAAGCCCTGTTAATACACCAACTAAAAAGTTTCACTTTATTGTTTGGGTGGAAAAACAGTTCCGTATGGAAGTCAGTCTGGACCTCTTATAGACTGATCAACACATTTCTTCTACCAGGATACCTTTATGGCTTTCCTAGAACCAAACTCAGGTCTAACACATTTCTTCTACCCAGATGACTTTATGGATTTCATAGAACCAAACTCATATTCATCACTTTTAACTGGAGATTCTGGGGATTGAACTTGAAACCTTCTGCATGCCAAGCAGATGCTTTACCGCTGAGCCACAGCTATGTCAATTCGAGTCCATCTGTGTTGAAATCCAGACAGGCTGATAAATGAGCAGAACTGATGCAAGGCTCCATCAGCTGTCATCCACGCAACAGTCAGCTCACCAAAGAAAGCTAGCAATTGCAAGCAGATATGCCATGCCCTCCTAAGCATTTATGGTTGTGGAGAGTGCTGGCAAGTCATAGATGACTTATGGCAACCCCTAGTGAGATATTCAAGGCAAGTGACCGAGGTGGTTTGCCATTGCTTGCCTCAGCAACCCTGGTCTTTGTTGGAGGTCTCCCATCCAATTACTAACCAAGGTTGACCCTGCTTAGCTTCCAAGATTTAAGAAGATCAGACTTGTCTGGGCTATGCAGGAGAGGGCCCTAAGCATTTCTTCTCAGAGGTAATTTCCATTAACTTCAATGGTACTTACTTCTTAGAGAAGGTGCTTTGGATTCTAGCCTAATCCACTTGCAGATCAGTAACTTCTTAAAGAACAGAAAGCAGAGCAAGGATAAATTGTTAGTGCTGGCTAGGGTCTTTACTGGGAGTAGGCACAGTCAGGGCTCATTTCAAGGGGGAACGTGCCGGAACACCTTTCTGGCAGTTCCCCAAAGAGGTCACATGTCAGGTGGCCCGCCCACCTGACTCTCGTCCATTTTGGGCCCCTTTTCAGCCTTTTTCAGCCCCCTTTTGCCATTTTGGGCCCAATTTTGGTGATGCCAGGAGATGCCAGGAGGTGTGGCATATGCGAATCAGTTGTGCTAATGACACATTTCTGGTGATGTCAATGGGAGTGGCACATGCTAATGAGTTATGCTAATGAGTTCCTCCAGCTCTTTTTCTATGAAATGACCCCTGGGCGCAGTTATGCAGTACCAGCACCTCTTTCAGCCGCTGCGCTTGGGCCCCCAAGGTTCCCAAAATCATGACTACAAGCACCTCTTTTTTTTAAAAAAAAAAGGGTGGAAACACTGGTTCTAGCAATGGAAGTAAGTAGTAAGGCTCTTCTCTGTCCTGGGACAGGGCCACTGTTATTCATGAATAATCTGGAGTCTAGGGTAAACAATGATGTAGACAAGTACAAGAAAGGGGCTTTATTAATAAGGATGGTGAAGAATCCCAGAAGGATATCTCCAAACTGTGTGTACAGGCTTCAAGGTAGGAAATGTAAGTCAGTGAAACAAGGTGTAAAGTGGTAGACCTGGGGGAAACTTCTTAAATTTCACTCATACACTGAATTAGCAATGACTAATCAGGAAAGAGATCTTGGGGTCATGGCAGATGGGCTACTGAAAATGTCACTTACATAGCAGTTGAAAAGGCATATTCTAAGTTGAGAACAATTAGGACAATCAGGAGAATCAGGCGTTGAGTACAATATGACTTTTTTATAAATCTAGGACCCAATTTTTGGGGGGAACAAGTTATATAACTCATTCTCCACCTTTGTAAAAAGGATATTTAAAAAAATGATACACTGTTCATCTTTCACATCCGTACATAGTAACGGGGAATACCATAGTTTGGATTATCTTGATCTTGGTTCCCAGAGAGAGATATTTAAGGATCTTTTCTAGCTCCCTCACAGCTGCCCTTTCAAGTCTCAATCTTCTTCCGATTTCTTCATTGCAGTCTCCCTTTTGGTTGATGATTGAGCCAAGGAATACAAAACCTTGAACAATTTCAATTTCCTCATTGTCATCTTTAAAATGGTGTAATTCCTTAGTAGTCATTACTTATGTTGTCTCGACAACTTCAATTGTCCAGAACATGGGGTCATGCAATGAAATACCAAGGCAGTAGGTTCAGAACACACAAAAAGAACTATTGATTTATTAGATTCAGAAGATTTGGAACTTAGTGTATTGCATTGCTTAAGATTGCTGCAATAGCCCAGAGAACCATTTTCAAACCCCATCTCTGCTATATAGCTCACTTTGTGACGTTGGACCACACTGGGCCACAATGGACCTTCCAAAGGTCATTGTGAGGATAAGAGGTGGGAGAACCATGTACATTGCATTCCTTGGAAGGACAGGTTAAAAACATACACACAGCGAAAGAATATTTAGACAGATTCATGGGTATGATTATTAGTGGCGATTAGCAATGACAACTAAATGGACTTTCCCTATTTAGGAACAGCGTAGCTTGATAACGATATGTTGGGAACATATACTGAGTGAGGGCTTGAAATGTCACTTATAGACTTATATAATGATGGTGAGACCCCTCACACAAGCCTTTCATACTTGTTGCCACCCAGGCAGTTAAAGGCTGAGAGACTCCCATCACATACCATCTGTCTAGCCTCCACTATAGCAGTTAGAGGTCCCTGACCCACATCCTCACAGGGTACCCCCCTCTTCTCTTCAGAGGTTCCGTCAGATAGGCAGCCCATTCCCTGTATGTACTTCCTCTCACCCAGCTACAGCCCAGAGCTATTGGGGGAAAGGAAACTCAGAGGTTATTTCCCTCTTCCACCATTTAAACTTGGCCTATTTAATGTGACTAGAGTGGTTGAAGTCTGTATGTGTGGTATTTTCCCCCCTCTGCCAACAATTTCAAGCCTGCCAGGGTTAACCCCCCCCCCAAATAAACTTTATTTACAAGATGGAACATAGGAGTGAAGGAATTTTAAACTAATAAACAAATCGGAGTTAAACAGAAAATGTGTTGATGTAACAGAAGAGGTCTGTAATCACCTGTCCCTCTCCCTGCTGCCTTTCCTCAGCAGAGTAAAAACCCTTCTCTCCTCAGCATCTCCCCAAAGCCTCCTTTTCCCTCTAACAACATTCACTCTCATTAGTCCAGCATTCCACCCACTTCCATTGGCTCTCGGGAGAGATGGAGCTGGAGACAGTTCTGTCCATCACAACTTACCAGAGGTATCTAATTGGTCGCTGCTAGACACAGGAGGTTGAATTAGATGGATCTTTGATCTCATTCAGTGGGGATCTTCCTGTACACATATACAGAGCTTTCTCTCTCTCTCTCTCTCTTTCTCTCTCTGTGTGTGGTAGCAGCATCCATCCTGAAGTGGCTGTGTGAGCTGATCACAACATTAGCTGGGTTCATGGGAAGATACAGAACTAAGTGTCAGCTCAAAATTCTCAAACTAGTATAGTTTTTACTATGTACCTTTTAACAATATAGTAACAATTCAGCAATGAAATTGGCTTAAGAGTAATCCAGCAGAGGGATGTGGTGGATTCCCTCTCGTTGGCAGTCCTCAAGGAGCAGCTGGACAAATACTTGTCAGGGATGTTGGAGAAGTGACAGCCTGCTAAGAATCTAGTTACTGTAAATACTGCTGAAAAAATACTTTAGTCCACTTGTACTCTAGGGGGAGCTGTGGAGCATTCCTTAGTGCTTAGAGCTCATTGAATGTTTTCTCCTGCAGTTCAACCTGCAGCTTGATTTTCTCTCTCTCTGCCGTGCGTTAGTATGTATTCGTGCTCGTGCTCTGAAGGCCTCTTTGTTGCATTAATGGCCTGCAGTCAGTTACTGTCTTTTGCAAAAAATCCTGTTGCGGTAACTTCATTGAAATTCCAAAGCGTGGATTGGATTATTTCCTGAACTCTGCCACCTCTGCTTGAGGCTGTTCTTGCACTGGGAATAGTTTGTAAGGCCCCTTCTAACTCTATGATTCTATGATGATTCTATTAGCCATAGAGACTAAAGGGAATTTCCACATTAAGAGGCAGTAGAGTAGAGGAAGGAGGCAATATCGGGGAGGCCTTGGCCACCCTCTATGATATGACATGATATGAGACATCCCTGCAGGACAACTGGTTGGTTTTTGTGCCTATCCAGGTTCTGTAGATTGATGTAAGACTGCCGGGTCCCCTAACCTCCCCGCAGGAGGATGGGAGACCCGACTCTTACCTCTGTATTTCATTCTTTATTCTTCACGACCACGTGGTGATGTCACTTCTGGTGACATTACTGCGTGACCACAAGGGGTGCACCTGTTTCACAGCAGATTGATTTGGGCCTCAAATCAGCCCATGGCAAAGCAGTGACATTGTCACGCCATTGCGGGAGCGCGTATGGGAGGCTTGTTTCCATGCCTTCCTCCACTGCCAGCCAGGTAAGTGGAGGCGAGAGGCAGAGGGTGAAAGCGGGGGATCTCCCGCCCCTACCAGGGGAATGGAATCCCTAGATGGATGATTGGTTTGATCCATCAGATCTTTTCTTATCTTCCACCTTGCCATTCCCCCTTGCCATTCTACCTTGCAGGGAGGACCATGAACTCCATCTATCTAAGTCAATGGGTTTAATTCCTATGATCTCCAGTTAATGGATGTCAGGAAAAGATCTTTATAACAACAACAACGACAACTGATTTATATGCCATCCTTCAGGACAACTTAACACCCACTCAGAGTGGTTTACAAAGTACCCCACAACAATAGTCACCCTGTGAGGAAGGTGGGCCTGAGAGAGTTCTGAGAGAACTGTGACTGACCCAGTCACCCAGCTGGCTTCAAGTGGACGAGTGGGGAATCAAACCCGGCTCTCCAGATTAGAGTCCCATGCTCTTAACCACTACACCAAACTGGCTCAAAAACCCCTGTCAAACCCTGTAAGCAATTGCCACTTGGAGTCAATTGTACCGGGATAAATAGACTATTACTCTGAATCTTGATAAGGCAACTGCTTATACGTTTAGGTAATAATTAAGTCTTGAGATTCAGCAGAAGATAAATAATTATATTCATCTTTAAACAAACTCCTGCCTGATGCTGGGGCCACGCTTGCTGATATGAATTATCCCAGAGGAGTCGGAAGATGGTTTTCTGAGATCTTTCCTCCTAGGCATGACCAACTCTCTTTATTGAACCAAAGTTCTCTGAGGAAAACTCTCCAAAGCTGATTACCTGTCCCCGGAGCTGCTCATTCCTCCATTGAGAGATCCCCCCCCCCTTAACATCAGTGGCTCCACCGAAACATATGAATTAAAGTGGAAATTGAAAGTATTCAAACATAAATTAATTTATACCCAAGGGTTATTCGTGCCAAGTAGCAATAAATACGTTGGATTTTTCTTCTTTTTTTATATAAAGGATAATTTGGATGAATATAGGCCAGTGGAAAAAGCAATCAAGGGCAAGAAAGAGGCATACGTGTGCTATAAAGAATCAGGTAGGGCAGAGATTAGAAGGAAATTAAAGGGAAGGAGCGACAAAAACAGATGAGGAGTTGGGTTGCCTTGTAATGGCTCGACAGATAATTTGTTATCTCAGATTCTGTTGTCATCCGGGAAGAGGTTCAGTTGGATTCCATGGATCTATTGATGGTGGCCCGTTTTCCAAATGTAAGGAGGCGTCCCCTGAGATGGGGTCTTTGCTACATTTATTAAATGGAATTCTCATAATTCCTTTTTGCTGAATTCCACCCCCCTCCGAAATCCAGCAATTCGTTTCTATTCCTCTCTTTAGGAATTTGAGTCAGTTTTGAATCTATTCTTCTTTTGTGAAGAAGAAGATTCAATTAGATCCCAATGAGGTCATGTATTCGAACCACTGCACCACATTGTCTCTGATACCTGAGGAAAGTTCTTACCACTCCATCGTCCAGTTATGCAAAGGATGGGATATTTTTCACCCTCTGTCTCATTACTGCCATTCCCCTTAGCATCTCTTCTTCTCCATTTTATTCTCACAACAACAATGTGAGGTCAGGCTAAGAGTGTGTGAATGGCCCATAGCCACCCAGGAAGCTTCAGTGGTAGAGAAAGGAGTCAACCCAGTTCAACATACTGACTGCTACACTATACTGTCTCCATTTTTATCCTCACAACAACCCTATAAGGTAGGTAAGCTGAAAGGGCTGAAGTTACAAAAGGGTGTTTGGAGCAGTACTGTGTGCTACAAAAAGAAACTGCACTATCATGTTGTTTAAAAAGAATTCTCCAAAATAAATTCACGAGAAATCAAAGAAATCTCTGTATCCCAGAGAGGCTGGAAACCCTAGAGAAAATAGAACCCCCTAGGGTCATTTCAGGTTCAGAAAATGGTGCAGGTAAAAGACCTAAAAGACCTGTATATCATAGTTACGGTTCCCCAGCTGCCCTAGTAGGAGATCGGAGACCTGGCACTTACCTTATACTGCCTCCTGTCATGTGTGCACGCAGCATGCACACTCCCAGCTTTGCATGATGATGTCACTTCCAGCAAGTGATGTCATTCTATGTGTCATGGTCCACCCTGAGAGCACTGAATCCCAGGGGAGCTGAATTGGCCTGAATCTGGCTGCTGCAGAATGCGGGAGCACTGCCGCGCTCCACAGCAGCCTGATTCAGGCTGAATCATGCCTGTATCAGCCTGAATCTGGCTGCTGTGGAGTGTAGGAGCCCTCCTGAGCTCTGGAGCAGCCTGATTTGGGCTAAATAGGGCCAAAATAAAGGCTAAATAGGGCCCGAATAAAGCTGAATTGGGTGGCTGTGTCATGCAGAGACATGCTGCATTGCCCAGCATGCTGCATGTTCTCCCTCACTGGCCAGGTAAATGGGGGCAGGGGGTGGAGGGGGGAGGGGGGATCTGGCATCCCAAATCATAGTCTTGATCCCAAGGGGGTCCCCACACTGCTAACTCACATTTCATGTCTAATTGAAAATCTTTGAGGCGGACATGGACATGACCAGAGAGCTAAACAACATGTTAGGCCCTAAGATGTAGTTGACTTTTTAAGGCCACGAACGGCGTCTTTGGTTGATATCATTCAGCTCGAAAGCAGGACTCCAGGACATTTAGAGGCACCGGCTAAGGCAATGCCCCTGAGGGGATTTGAGGGAAGGAAACAGGGCTGAATCCAAAGGCAGGTGTTTTCAGGAACATACTGAGGGCCAAACTACAAGTGACACCTGACACTAGTTGGACACTTGTCAGCTTCCCTCAAGTTTTGATGGGAAATGTAGGTGTCCTGGTCTTGCCGCTTGGCTCTCCGACTGCTGTCCAATGGACTTTTCAACTGTCACTTGTCCAACTCTCCGCCAAGCTGCCTACATTTCCCATCAAAACCTGAGGGAAGCTGACAAGTGTCCAACTAGTGTCAGGCATCACTTGTAGTTTGGATCTCTGAGACTAGCAAAGGACTCGCTGTCACACAGCTGCTGCCCATCTCACAATGCATGGAACATACAGGAGGGTCGGGGTAACGTGAAGGAACAAGGGTAAGCAGATTTACCTCTGTTCCATTCCTCTACTGCTCCAGAATTTCTCTCTGTGCTACATTCTGCTCCTTCATTTCAGTTTAATTAGGAGAATTTTTAAAATTAATTCCAGAGTCACACCACGCACAGTGGGCCACAGCTGTCAGCTCCTTCCATTCATTTGCATGCCCCAGGCCATGTGCACATGTTGAGATCCTCACAAATGATGTGCGCAAAAATCCAACATACCTCGCTCACAGTACCCATTTTTCTCTCTATTTGAGCACCCCATACTCAGAGATATTTCATCTATTGAGCACCCCATGCTCTTGTACTGATTTTTCTTCTTCTTCTTCTTCTTCTTTTGCAGTTTAAAGGAAACGGTGGTTCAAGGAATGTGCCGCTTGTCAAAAGCATTCATCTCACACTGGTCATAAGCCCAGTGGCTGCTCAGAATCAAAGTGTTGTGATGTGTGCCAGAAGCAAGGTGTTGCTTGCTTGGCAAGGCAATGCCGTGCCTTCCCAATCTGTATATGTAAAGACAAGTGTCCTGACTGACTCATCAAAGTCCAACCCAAATCCCTGGACCTAGAAACATGAAATTTTGGGAAAACATTCCTTTCATAATGTAAACACTCACTAAGAAGAGATTTTAAGAAATTTGCCCCCTAAGGGGGTAAAAAGGGGTCAAATGTGCTTTCCCAAAGGGATGCAGCTTCCCTATGTGACTGGCAGGCTGCTGCCTGCTTGCACTCCCACTCACTGCCAGCTCGGCCACTCTTCTCTGATTGAGCCAGCCTTTCAAGGTCATTTACACATACAGTCTAGTTGGTCCTCACCTCCCACCTTCTAAACAGTTTGCAATTGCTATCGGTAGTCATTGAATGTGTCCTGAGGTCAAATGTACCTCCCAGTCCTCCCCTTAAAGTTCACCAGGGTTGCCAGTCTCCCTAGGGGGCTTGGATTTCCTGTGTGGCTGGCAGGCTCCTGCCTGCTTGCACCTTCCTCTCTCTGATGAGTCAGATGTAGAACTCTGTGTTCTGAGGTAAGAATGTAAGTATTATAACTGGATTTAATATGTTAAATACCATAACGAAGCAGGGGTATTAAACTAGTCTACAATACTTGAACAGGTATCCAGAAAGAATCTCTCTCTCACTCTCTCTCTGTGTCTCTGTCTAATTTAATTTACTTATAGCCTGTCTTTTATTTATTTATTTATTTATTAGACTTATAGTTAGAGATGGGCACAATCTGCATTATGAACATAAAAATAACATGAAAATGGCGATCACGTGATCGTGACCCGGCGGATCATGATCATCCACGGCCAATGATCCAGTGGTCGGGAGAGGCCTGGATCGTGGCATTCGGGCTCGATTCGGGGATCCAGACACTCAGGCACCAGCAATCTTTTCCCCTGGCAACGAAGCCAGGGGAATGCCTGAGCTCTGTTTGCCCTCCTTCTGTCACCCTGGAAACCCAAATGGAAGCCCAGCTTTCCTTGATCAGCAGGGCTTCCTTCCAACCACAGAGCAGCAAAGCAGTCACAAGTTGGGAGAAGACACCCAGGGGAGGGAGGGGGAAGGGGGTGTTCTGTAGCCATGGGCACTCCAATCTCATCCCTGCAAACCTTGATAGGCAGCTCTGACGGCCAAACACAGACCTCCTGTGTTGCTGAATGGGACCCATGCTTATAAATAGCCATGGGCTCCCAGGCTGGGTTTCACGATCCACGATCTGGGTTCGGGAATGGGACATGTTCGTTGCTGTTCGGGAATTTGGGATCATGGTCTGCACTGAACCACGATCCTCTGGTTCTGTAATTATTTTTGGTTCGTGCCCATGTCTACTTATAGTCCACTTTCCCCACAATGCAGGCTCAGAGCAAATCACAGCCCTATTAAAACACAGTATAATGTACAATAAATAACATATAGTTAAAAGCAATTTAAAACTGGCAGCAAAATTTAAACAGTCCTGCAATATCATTGCATTTGTTGGTGAGACACAAGACAGATCACATGATTCCACAGCAGTAGAATCGGCTGCTGCTTAGGGATATGGCAGTCTTCAAGGAGAGACTGGATGGATACTTCTTAGGGATACTTTAGGCTGTTCAACAACAACAGCAGCAACAACAATAATAACATTCGATTTATATACCACCCTTCAGGACAACTTAAGGCCCATTCAGAGTGGTTTAAAAGTGTGTTTTTATTATCCTCACAACAGTCATCCTGTGAGGTGGGTGGGGTTGAGAGAGCTCTGAGAGAGCTGTGACTGACCCAAGGTCACCCAGCTGGCTTCAAGCGGAGGAGTGGGGAATCAAACCTGGCTCTCCAGATTAGAGTCCTGCTGCTCTTAACCACTACACCAAACTGGCTCCTGCATTGGGCAAAGGGTTGAACTGTATGATCTGTAAGGCACCTTTTAATTCTATGATTCTATGATAGAAACAATATAAACAATTCAAAATGTTGTTTTTTAAAAAAAACTTTAAACCCTAAATAGCTTGGGGCCAGGGTAAGTTGAAGGACGGCCTCCATTTTGTCCAGCCTGCCAGTTAAGATCCTGCTCTTTGTTCTGCTCTTTGTTCCCCTACAATTGGTGGTGAGGTGGGTGGCAGTCAGAGACAGGATTTTTTTAGCAGCGGCAACTTTTTTATAGAATGCCCTTCTTCTTCTAGCCTGGCACCTACATTGCTTTCTTTTAGGTACAAGGCCAAAATGTTTCTGTTCGCTCAGTCTTTTAATCAAAGGAAGTATGATCTTTTAACACTAGATCCTACTGGTCTGGAAACTGGAGTTTTTGATGCTAGTCCGAGTGTTTAATGCTGGGTTTTAAATAATATCTTTTAAAGCATTTTTTATGATTTTTATTTTGTAAGCTTCCTGGGGCAGGTTCCTGGAAAGGCATCATACAGAAAATTCTCAATAAATAAATAAATGTCATCAGACTGCATGAGACCTCCGGAAAAAAAACACAAAGGAACTAAGACTATCCAATTAGAAAAAACAAAGCAAAAGAAAAAAAGTATCAGACATTGTATATCCTGAACAATGCAGAAAAGGGAATTTAAAAATTAGAAGACCATGCAAGGTTCAGGTCCATTAGCACCTTAAAGACCGACTAGGTTTCCAAGTTATGGCTTTTGAGAGTCAGAACTCACTTCATCAGATATGTAAGACTGATGGATTTCTACTCCAGATGGTTGAATGTTATGCTTTCCATGAAGATTGTTTCAGGTGGGTAGCTGTGTTGATCTATAGTACAAAAGCAAGGTTCAGGTCCAGCAACACCTTAATGACTAAACAGATTTCCAGGGTATGAACTTTCAAGAGTCAGAGCTCCCTTTGTCAGATGCAGTAAGAGCAGGACAAAATACATGCAAAAAACAGACTACAATTCCACTCCGAGCTCTTAATTGAAGAGAAGTGGTATATAAATCAAATAAATAAATGCAATGCCTGGTTGAGATTAGAGATGGGCACGAACCAAAATTCAGCTCGAACCAGGCTGGTTCGTGGTTCATGAACCAGCGGTTTGTCAGAGCCCATTTCTGATGAACCACCATCAACTTTAGACTGGTTCATTTTGTTCGTTTTTTGGTTCGTCACTGCAGACAGCCTGGCGCCAATCAATCAGTTTCCTAGGCAATGGGGGATGGACTTCCTGCAGACTTTCTGCTGACCTGGAAGTGGTGATTTGCTGGCCCGGAAGTCACATTTTCACAAACCAAAATGAACCAATTTGAAAAACGGGGCAGATTCATGAAAGGTTGTGGTTCATGGTTCATGAAATGTGATGAACCACGAACCACATGGTTCGCTTTTTTTCCACTTCGTGCCCATCTCTAGTTGAGTTAGATTACACGTATACTTCTCAACCAATTATAACCCAGTCTGAAAACGTAAACTTCTCTTAGTGGAAAAAACATTATAATTTTTTTTCTATTTTCATTATTGTTATTCCATTTTCACTCTTATCCCTTTATGCCTGTGGTTTTCCGGTATTGATAATATTGATTTATTGCTTGTAATCGTATTGTTTTATATTGCTGGCTTTTGCTGTAATAAATTGGATTTGATTTGATAACCCAGTCTGAATTATTCACTAAACACTTAGCTCCCCCTCAACAGGACTGGGACTCAGCTGGCCAAAACAAGCAAGCTGAATAACCATCATACAAGAAGTAAAATATTTCTTCTGTGAATACTTCTTCCTAGGTTCTTCTGGGAAGGTTGGATCAGTGCAAGATGGGAGAAAGGAAGTCCACTGTTCTCTTTGGAACTGATACCTTCCCTCATTCATGAATTACAGTCCCCAAATGTCAGTGCAAGATCAATGTTTTCAAAAACAGTTTAGATCTTTAAGATAAAAGCTGATGAAAGCTGAGAGTGTTTAAGGATCCTTAAATGTTCCCCATTTGTGATTATCATTCAAGCAGGTAAGTGAAGGTACATTATTAGACCTGATGGAACAAGAACTACCCAGTTAAGAAGCAGACCTAATTATACGTCCTTCCCTATTCCTGGACCAATCTCATCTGATTTACAGTTGGAATATTTTGCTAGACAGGCATAGCGGGAGCAGACCATCTTGTCAAGAGCACAGTTCCAGACTGGGAACGTCTATTTCAGAAAACAGTTATTCGTTTCCTCAGCATCAAAGGAAGCCAACTGTTGATTACTTCTGCACATACACACTGAAAATAAGAATTTCAATTCATATCAGGATTTCTGTTGTATTTTTTTTAAGGAAAGAAAAAAAAACACAACAGCTAAATTTTGGGTCTAAACTACTTGTCCGTGTCTGATTAATTAAGCTCAAGGCTTTTCCGATACTCCCCACAGATTTTGTCCCTGCCTTTGATTAATTTAATTAAGGATTTTCCAGCCTTGGCTCCCCAAGGGGTGTCGTGTGGAAGATGCTAAATACAATTTTTTAAGAAAGTTGGAAAGAGCGGGGGGAGAGGGCTAAGATTATAATTTTGCACTCATTTAGAAAGTTGTTTTAAAGAACCTCTGCAGTGGACTTCTAATGGCAATTCTTAAAAAAACCCTTTAAAGGAGGTTCAGCCCCCCAAAACACTTTCATTCAACCCATTACCTCTGTAGTGAATGAAGAAAGATTAAATATTTTAATAGAGCATGACGTTGCTCCACACTAATACAGTGATTCATCTTACTTAGTAGGCCTGTTCACAAGTTACTGTGTGTGTGTTTACTATCTGTGTACAGTGTACACTTGATTTTTATTTCTACGTGTTAAGTAATTCTCATGCTACATTCAACACATCATTTGGATCCAAGGTACTAGCCTCCAGTTTCATTTGTGAAGTGAACACATGTTGGTGCTTTCTTACAAACAGATGTACTATTACTATTACTATTACTATTACTATTACTATTACTATTACTATTACTATTACTATTACTATTACTATTACTATTACTATTTGCTTTATAGCCCACCTGCCCTGAAAGTGGGAGTAGGGCAGATTACAGCAATAGGTAAAAATACGAAAAATGAAACAGTAAAATCACAAATCTCAAAAACGTACATTCAGTAAATCAAAATGTTGACAGACATAAATTCCAGTATTCCAAGACAAGATGGGATCCTCTTCACGCTTTCCTGTGCACCATATATAAAAAAGGGTGGAGGTGTAAGTTGGTATTCTGTAAGTAGACATGTGTGGGGCAGACATAAATTCCAGTATTCCAATACAAGATAGGACCAATAGCACCTTTAAAGAGTAAAGAGTCCAATAGCACCTTTAAGACTATCCAACTTTATTGTAGCATAAGCTTTCGAGAACCATAGCTCTCTTTGTCAGATGCAGAGAGCTGTGATCCTCAAAAGCTTATGCTACAATAAAGTTGGTTAAACCTAAAGGTGCTACTGGACTCTTTACTATTTCGCAACTAGAGACTAAAATGGCTACTCAGGGTCTCACCACCCAAGACAAAATACACTCGAATTACACGGGTAATTCAAGTATCTTTTGTAATTCGAGTGTATTTGAGTGTAATTCAAGTGTATTTTGTCTCCTGTAGTTTGATCCTCAGGGTCAGATACCTAAGAGTTCAAACTGAGAGCAAAGCTACAAGTAGCTTTCTTCACGTGGAGAACACTAGATTTTTCTTGCAAGGTTACCTGGGAAATGAAGTCCAAGTGGTCCTTCCCCTCTGTTAGAATTGCTGCCTGAAGAGCCACAAGAGGGCTTCGTTTGGGGGCAGGCAGCTGCTACGGTCTCTCAGGGCATCCTGCAGGCTACCTGCTCCCAAGGAGCTGCTCTGGAAGTGGCAGTGTTGGTGAAGCTTCAGCTGCAGCAACAGCGGAAGAATCTGCTGCAGATTCTTCCGCTGTCACTGTGGCTGAAGCTTCACCAACGTGGCCGCTTTCTCCAGAGCAGCTCCCTGGGAGCAGGCAGCCTGCAGGATGCCCTGGGAGAAAATAGCAGCTGCCCACCCCCAAACAAAGCCCTCTTGTGTCTCTTCAGGCAGCGATTCTAACAGAGGGGAAGGACCACTCGGACTTCACTTCCCAGGTAACCTTGCAAGAAAAATCTAGTGTTCTCCACATGAAGAAAGTCACTTGTAGTCACACTCTGAGATTCCTGCAAACTGAGAATGGTGGTCAAAGGAGGGAACGACATGCTATTCAGGGTGGGCCAATCACAAAACAGCCCAGATTTCCCTCCCTGTTGCCTGGAAGATCAGGTGGGTCTTGGGCAGCTAATCCCTTGTCACTGTCAGTTGAAAGAACTTCTGTCCAACCAGACTATAAGTCTGCAGCCTATTTTACTCCCCCCAGGCCAAGGTGCCTGCCAAGCCTTGGGCCTGAACACCTGGAAACTGCAGGCCTGGAGCTCTCCTGGAATTTCAACTTGTCTCTAGACTATATCAGTCCCCCCGGAAAAACGGACAGTGGTGGAGTTTTGCAGCCAACTGCCTCAGTCATGTAGCAAGGGGAAGGGTATCTCATTGCAAAAGCAAAATAGGTGAAGAGGGCAGAAAACATGCACAACTTACCTCTTAGCAACTCTTCTCCCCAAGAGCTTTCTGTCCTCAGCTGAGCTCAGGTACACACCTGGTGTATTTTATCCCACCCTGTCTCCAAGGTGCTTACAGCCATGCTGTAAGGTAAGGTAGTTTGAGAGAGAACGAGCAGCCCAAGGTCACCAAGTCAGCTTCGTGGTTAAATGGAGACTAGCACCTGTATCTCCACAAAGGTAGGCTAACACATTAATTGTTAATATACTTTTGTAATCTGCCTCCATGATTATTGAGGGGGTGTATTGTATGTGAACATCAAAATGCTGCCTCTTGGATGTGTGGTTTTTAACTTTTAGACTGTGCTTGTTTATTTTACTCCTATTACTGGGTATTGTTATTTAAATATTATTGCAATATTATTAATATTGTGATCTGCCCTGAGCCCGCTCATGGGGAGGGTGGGTAAGAAATCTAATCAATCAATCAAACAAACAAATGAACGAATGAACGAACGAGCGAGCAGATGAATGAACTATCGATTGATTGATTAATCAATCAATTAATTGATTGATTGGATTAATCAATACACCTATGATGTTCACTCATCCTTAAACCACAGAAACGGCACCGGAGGGGTTTTTTTTTACATTAAAAAAAAACCAATTAATATATTTACATTAAAGGGGAAAGGTCAGGTGAAGTCAGGGGCTGAACATTTCTAAGGTAAAATTCAGAACATGCATAGACTTCAGTTCTTTTACTCTTCACTATCACTTAAGACTTCTGTTTTTAGGCTCTTGTCCCCTTGATTTTCCCCAAGCCCTTGAGTATATTTTCTTTTAGGTATTCTCTTACTCTTCTGGGGTTAGGAAGGCTGGTACCTACTTTCTAGTACCCCAAGCCCCCTCTCTGAACCAGTGGTTTTATTCAGCCATTAAATGAATCGGAAGGTCTTCACAGGCAGTTTCCAACCACATCCAACCAGGGATTCATTTAACTGGATGGGGAAATCTCCTTTCCCTAGAAGATCTATCCTTTTTCTTTGGCCCATTTGGGAATCTGCACCTACTTCCCAAACTTCCTTGCCAGCTTCCCCCAGTTCTCCTGCCAGTGTTAACATGGCTCTTCATTGGGCTCTGTCTCACCACTCCCCATTCTGGATCTTTCTCTGCTAGGACTGAAAAAAGACCCTCCTCTTTTCAGCTCAGGCTGCCAAATCTGCTGCCTTGAAGTAGCTGGCTACATAAGGCTCTCTGATTCTGTGAGGAATTAACCCTTAAAAGCCCAGCAAAAGGATGTGTAGACTGTCCATCCAGGCTTCTTTAAAACATGCAGTCCACCACATCACCACATTAACTCTCACAGCTGTCCTTCCCAACTATTCACTCACCCATTTTGCTTTCAGATCATAGAATCATAGGGCTGGAAGGGACCTCTAGGGTCATCTAGTTCAATCCCCTGCACAATGCGGGAAATTCATAGTTACCTCCCCCTCACACACACACACCAATGACCCTTACTGCATGCCCAGACCGTAAGGATTCCTGGCTACACGGTCCTGGGGAAAATTGCTACCTGGCCCCAAGGTTGCAATTGGCCTTACCCTAGTCATGTAAGAAGGGGCCGTGAGAACTAAGCCCAGATGTAACCCTTCCTGTCCTCCCTCTCATGATCTGCCCAGGTTCACAGAATCAGCATTGCTGTCAGATGGCCATCTATCCTCCACTTAAAAACGTCCAAAGAAGGAGAGCCCACCACCTCCCAAGGAAGCCTATTCCACTGAGGGACCACTCTAACTATCTGGAAGTTCTTCCAAATGTTTTCCTGAAAACTCTTGATTTAATTTCAAGCCGTTGGTTCTGGTCTGACCTTCTGGGGCAGCGGAAAACAACTCTGCGCCATCCTCTATATGACAGCCCTTCAAGTAGTTCCTCTCCTTCTGTACAGGTGGGGTAGTCCATATATAAACGTACAAATTGTTTCTGTCTTATCCAGTTGGATCCCCAATGCCCAGGATAACAGTTAGTGTGTAAACAGAGCTGCTGTTAGGTAATTATCAACGGAGCTTGGAGGAGTCTTAACTTTTAAAGCAACAATTATTTAGTGAAAGCCATTCAGTTTGCAAATGCCAAATAATGTTGAC
Source organism: Eublepharis macularius (assembly GCF_028583425.1). Lineage (NCBI taxonomy): Eukaryota > Metazoa > Chordata > Lepidosauria > Squamata > Eublepharidae > Eublepharis > Eublepharis macularius. Next base: position 8,008,487 of record NC_072797.1, on the reverse strand, counting down.
ACAGCCATTGCGGTGTATGGCGAATCCCAAAGAAACACACAAACTGTCATTGTGGTTCTCATAATGAAATTTCAGCCATCGGCCCCATCATTTCTCTTATTAGCTTGAGCCAGGATAGAAAAGGTCAATGCCCTGGCAAGTAATGATTCACAAATAACAGGTGCAGCCATTTTCCATTATACTGCCATGGGATAAGGCTCTGTCACTTTTATTTACTGAATTAATCCACCAAAGTCCAGCAGGAGAACAACAGTCAAATGGCCATTAATTGTCGTCTGATGTGCAGATGAAACAAACCTCCAAAGGGACCATAAACCTTTGTTCTTTTAGCCTCTTCCAGCTCCCCATGGTGGGATTATCAGTAAATCACTCAGCACTTCATCTGCTTATTAAAAATTTACCCTGCTGATCATCCCAGGTGACTTCCAGCCAACCCATTCATTTGTCGTTTACTCCTCGGCATTCCTGTTTAAGATGATCCATCATTTAATATGGTGGCATCCATTAAGAAATTGACAAAGACCAAATTGAATGGAAGGAATGGTTGATAGCACGGCAGGAGTAATAAACAATTGTTACAAACGGGGGAGAAAAGTTTAATTTAAAAAAAAATAATGGGAAGAAAGGAAATAGATTAATGTTATGAATGTAAACCTGCGTCATGCTTAGAGAAGGGAGAGATGTGGTGTCATGGGAAAGCTGGCGAGATTTAGCCCCTGGCCTAAGTCGGAGACAATGCAGGCAACAGAGTTTGCTAATTTCACTTATGCTGGATTTCCCAAGCAAATCTTAAACTCCAGGCAATCGAGCCAAGCCCAGAGACAGCATAAGTCACTCAAACAAGCTAGACCAGTCCAAAAGCTTGATCTTGATTGAGGGACCAATAATATATTGAGCCAGTTTGGTGTAGTGGTTAAGAGTAGATAGTCCCCTGTGCAAGCGCCAAGTCATTACTGAATCATGGGGGGATGTCGCATCAGGACATTTTCTTGGTAGACATTTTATGGGGTGGTTTGCCATTGCCTTCCCCAGTCATCTACACTTTACCCGCAGGTAACTGGATACTCATTTTACCAACCTCGGAAGGATGGAAGGCTGAGTCAACCTTGAGCCGGCTACCTGAACCCAGCCTCCACCAGGATCAAACTCAGGTCATGAGAAGAGCTTGGGCTGCAGTACTGCAGCTTAGCACTCTGTGTCACAGGGCTCTTCAGTGGTTAAGAGTGGCGGGATTCTAATCTGGAGAACCGATTCCCCACTCTTCCACTTGAAGCCAGCTGGGTGACCTTGGGTCAGTCACAGCTCTTCCAGAGCTCTCTCAGCCCCACCCACCTCACAGAGTGTGGGAATAATAATAATAATACCCTGCTTAGCTTTTGAGATCTGGCAAGCCCAGGCATGCCTGGGCTATCCAGGTTAGGTCCATAAAGTTGCCATAAGTCAGCTATGACTTGAGGGCACTCCACCACCAATAATAAAGAAGTAGCTGTCTTGGGCCAGAGGGCACAATTGGCACATACACCATACATTGTTTTGGGGGTAGGATTCACATTATGGGCTCTTGATGAGGACTTGTGAGAAGATCCCATTTAGAATGCAGTGTTAAGCAATGGTATCATACAATGCTATCACTAAGCCCCCCCCCCCAAATACCACGGGGTTAGACTGGAGTAACTCTGTTTAGGGTTGTACTGTTGGAGAACTTGGTAGTAGGTGCATTCCAAAGGAGACCCTCAAAGGAGTAGTTTTTCTGGACAAATTCTGTTATGAAGCATCAGGTCTCAGGACTGAATCCAATCCCCTAATGACAGATCCTTCCTTCTGTGCAAGGAAATGATGGATGGAGAGTGCCTTCAAGTCATAGCTGACATACGGCAACCCCTGGTGGGGTTTTCAAGGCAAGACACTGACAGAGGTGGTTTGCCATTGCCTGCCTCTGCAACCCTGGTCTTCATTGGAGGTCTCCCATCCAATTACTAACCAAGGCTGACCCTGCTTAGCTTCTGAGATCTTAACAGATCAGGTTCACCTGAGCTATCCAGGTCAGGGTCTGCAAAGACATATCTGTTAGAAAAAGAGGCACATTTCACCAGGGGGATGCTATTTGGGATAATGGCCTCTTTGCACCAGAGAAAGGCTCTGTTTGTTTATATGAACAAATGAAGCTGCCTCAGACCTCTGGTCCATCAAGATCAGTACTGTTCAAGACAGGTAGCAGCTCTCCAGAGCCTCTGCCAGAGGTCTTTCACATGACATAGCACCTGATCCTTTTAGCTAGAAGTTCTGGAGATTTAACCTGGGACCACCACCATTCCTCCCCCTCCTATATCACCACTCACAGCCCTCCTGCCCTATCCCAGAAAGATTTAGCCTGATATCCAGGTGACTTGTGATTAGCGGGTCCAGCGCTGTCTGGTGGGCAAACTGGGTCCGTATGAAGTAGGACTCTCATTAAAGTTTGTCTAATGTCACAATGGGAGTGAACTGGAAACATCTGATTCGTTTTCAGCGTGGCTCAAAATAGTTTTGATAAGGCCAGTGGGATTTTTTAGGAAGAGGTTGAATATCCCTAATTAGGAAGACAGCTCAGCTTAACAAACTTGGGGGAAAAAAGAAAGCAGGCCAAAGGAGATAGATCAAACTCATTAGCAACCTAAAAAGAGAACATCTGTCTGTTAGCATTCGGCCTCTCAAGTTGACCAGGATCAAACAAATGAGACAGCGAGCTGCCCTGAGGGCAAGAGGCTCACAGGAGCCGAGAAAGCCAGAAGCCTGCCATTCTTCGGAGGACGTCAATAAGCCTGTAGCCATTTTCTGGCATTGGCAAAGCAGTATCTCTCTGAGAATTCCGTATGTTTCTAACTCTCTCCCATCAAAATGGATGGGTCAAAACACCTTCATTTGTGCTAAGTTGTGAATTTCATCATTTACACAAAGGAAAAGCTCTACCTGATACGCTCATGCAAAGATGATGGGCTTGGAAGTTGTGCTGATGGCCAGTGAACGTCGGCTATAATTTACTTCTCATTTGTATTGGGTTCCAAGCGTGGATTTGCGCCATCGTTTTTGACAAGGTGGTAAACATTTAATTTGCGCTGCATAAATCACCTTGTTTTGGCAGCTTTCTAGATAGTAGGTTAACACAAGTTATGCATCTGCAAAGCAGAGCTATTTTTTATTTTATTTTCCCTCTAACATACCCTGCCTTTCCCCCCAGTAGGGGATCCAAAGCAGCTTACATCATTTTCTCCTGACTTTTATTCTCACAACAACCTTGTGAGGTAGGTCAGGCTGATCGTGTGTGACTGGCCTAAGGCCACCCAGCAGGCTTCCGTAGCAGTGTGGTCAGTAATGTATACTGCCTACGGGGCTCGCTGGCATGCAAAAAGTCTAGTCCCATTTACTGTAAATTTTTGGAGGCTGTTAGGTGGTTGTACCTTTAAACAATAGACTGTATATCAGCTCTGGGAAGGTTACACCCAGGTACAACGCTAGATCGTCCAGAAGGAATTGCAATGGTGGAATGAGATTGACTGTTACTTTTTCTGTGAGTTGATATGTTATAATTCGTTTGGTCAGTTATTGCTTGTAAAATGTTGATCTAATGTTTGATTTATATTGAATTGGATAACAGATATCTTGCCTATGAAGAAGGCTTTGGGGCGAAACGGGACTGGACTTTTTGCATGCCGGCGAACCCTGTAAGCAGCGTACG